>NC_064617.1:883675456-884038581 GCF_023898315.1 Schistocerca nitens
AGCACTGGTTGCAGGAATGGTTAAAATGGATTTCATTAGTTTTGATGCTTCAGGTATGGCTTCTGTGAGACCACAGGAGGTGAGATATTGACTTTGTCTAAATACTGGCTGGTTCTGGAATTCGTCTGAAGAACATATCAGAAATAGTTCAGTCCTTAGTCAAAGGATATCAAAATGTCCACCATAGGATACCTTCTAGGAATTAAATACAGACACTGGGAAGTTACCTGTATATTGGCTATACTTTTTGTAATTCAGATGTGAAAGGACTCCAAATTATCCAAGTCCACATACCTGTCAGTCAACTGATGCAAGACAGTATCAACACTTTCACAAAACAAAGCACGGTAAAATTGCTTGGAAAGCTCTGTGAGCTCAATGTTGTAGTTTGCCAGTAGCGTGATTAATCTGCTGTTACGTAAGCATCTGGTGTTGGATACTGAAGAAAAATGTCATTTGATCGATTTATCCAAAGCATTGGATCATTTAGACAATTTTGGAGGGGAAAAAAAAGGCAAAACCAGAAGCTGTATGGGGGGGGGGGGGGGGGGGAATTGCAGTCCTGTGTATTGTTCAGCAGACTGTTTTCAGTACTCAATTCAGTTTATGAGCATAGCAAGAGAACTGAGGAGTATTTGCATCTCACAAGTGTTTGTACCTCATTATGTTGGCCAGCCTTGATGGCATAGCCATTGTATGTCTGGACTCTTGAGTTTTATACCACAATAAAGTTCTTTTATGCAGCCAAACAGATACTCCATTAAACTAGCAACACATCGATTATCACTGACATCAACAAATCCCATAAATCTCTCACACACTTCACTAGTGGATAATAACTACATATCGCAAAACAGTTGAAAGTTCGGATTGGCTTGAAGCGCCTAAAGTTTCATCCATAATAACCTCAACAAATGGTGTTTCTTTTAGATCTTTCGAAATTTCTGTACAAATTACTTCAGCAATGGAATCATTTAGGTCATTCTGTATGTCACTTGAGATATCTTGAAAAACAGTTGAAGTCTGCAAGTAGTTTGACAAACATTCATTTTTCTGTGCCATTAAGTGTAACAGTTCAACATAATTGCCCCGATTATCACTGTCTTCTGTTACGTCGTGTCCTCTGAAAGGAAGTTGAAATAAGCCAAGCACTGTATCTTGTGTGAGATACAGAGGTGAGTGAGTGTGCCGGGACTTACCCAGTTCACTGCTAGTAGCGCCACATCACCTTAACACGTCTGCGTGTAGCACGCAAGTATTGCACCAAAATATAGTTTAGTGTTATAATGTTTTAAGTACCAAGTCTTTATGTTCTAGACTTAAGTTTACGTAGAAATGCCGTTTTAAGAGAAAAATAAGTGGCACTAAATAATGAAGCTAGAAAGTCAGAATTTTGTCAGAAGGTGCAGTTAGAGCTCAGAAATAAGTGGTGCAGGTTTCCAAAACCATATAACAAAAAATTAACACCGGAATCCACATTTTTGGGAAGAATGAGAGGCGCTAAATAATCGACTTAGAAACTTGAAAATTTGTTTTATGCTTCAGTCCACCCCAAAACAGTAACTTAAAGACCACATTAAGCTACCTCTTATAGTTTTTGAGTAATTAAGTAAAAAACCAATTTTGTAACTAAAATGTACCCAATTGTTGTAGATTAAGTACCTGTGATTTATAATGATAGAGAATTTTGGTTAAAGTGGATGATAAAACATACCAAGTGATAGGGCTATACTAAATTTGAGAGTTGTAATATTAATAGCTGCTGACGTAAGTTCTAGTACAGATATGGTTCAGAGGTAATGATCTACGTTAGTTCCACTATAAAAATTCTAGAAGGCAAAGTTTTCATTGTAGTGAGCTGAAACTTTTTCTTTGATTTCAAACAGCTTAACTGAATACAAATAAAAATTAAGAGGTTTCTGAAGTAATTTGTAACTATATTATTAAAGTTTATTTGCCTGAGAAAGCGGCCGTGCAGAGGCTGCTGCAGTAGGTAGATAGCCATAGACAACAGATGTTCCCTTGGCTGTCTGCTCCAGCACCAATATAAATGCAGCCTGAGAGGCAGTAAAGAGGTTCGCTTCGCACTTAGCTACGGTAAGATCCACATCTGTCAAACTTCAGATCTCGCTCTGCCTCGGATGACATCAGAGCCGAACTGTAACAAAGCGCGTATTTTGCGGTAAAAACGGATAGTGAACTCGCGAGGATTGTACACCGTCCTGGATCGCTTAGAATTCACCAGAGTAACTGTTAGTGTGCCGTCTGTGTGAATTACAATTCCGCGTATTTGTGAATTAAAATTCTGCGTGGCAACTGGTGATCTTATTTCCACTTTTATGGCGAGCATTAATTTTGAACAATTATTGCAAACTTTCATTGAGTAATTTTAGTCAGGGCGAAAGACAATATGGTAGGAACATACCGTAGAGGTCACCTCTGAACTGCTAAATGTGCTGATAGTATAGAAAGACTTGCTTTCAATTGAAAATAGTGAATTTCCAAGTGCAAAGAAATAGGAGGATAGAAACTTTTCTTTCAGTGGCCTGGACCAGAATGTGGCCATGCAGACTGGAAACTAAGGTCAGTACGTTTCCCTTCACTTTCTGGCTGACTACTAAATTAGTTGCCAGGCTAGCGCGAGAAAAACGGCGAACAAACAAATAATTAAATTTTCCCGCCACCCCACAAAGTTCTTATGCAGCTAGGAAATGATGCTACTGAACACTTAATATCAAGATGTTAGTCAAACAAAAATCTGTCCTTGCATGAGGGTCCATGCAGATGTAATATGGTCCTCGAAATTCCCATGCTGTTCCCTAAGTTGCTGACATTGTTCATGTCACTCATGCGATTTTTTGTCCACTACACATCGGACGGAAACGAAAAACATGGTACAATTTTTGCATCTCTTTGCAGCTGCACAACCATTTGTAAGAGGAGAACCAAGATTCTTGAAAATATCTGACAAAATTTTTAATTACTGAATTTAAATGTGGCAGATTTAGTTTAGGCTGTCCCTGTTCGATGATGTCGCTTTTCCCCTCAAAACTAGGTCCCCCAAATGGATGTTTCCACAGACTTTCCAGCACACATTTTTACTAACTGATATCTTTGTGTCATTTTAGTTGCCCACTACTTCATCGATATTACTTCAGTAATCCAACTTCACACCTATGCAGAAACTAATTTAAATTCATTAAAAAATATACCTGTTCACAAAACTATAATGAATAAATACTATTATGTACTAAAACACTAAAATATGTGCTGTGATTTATTGCTGAACACTTTCAGCACTGTAGTGCATGAAAGAATTAATACAAGTGTCTTGAGAAGAGTTAGAGAATCAATGGCATTACATGATTATCAGCTGCCTTTATCAGTTGCATAGCCCTCCTTATCTTCCTCTAGTGCAAGCAAGAGAGGGGTGGACCTTGCAGTGGGATGTGTGCGCACCATTAATTGCTGTTGCTGGAAAGTTACAGGGGTGCAGCGTGTAGCTGAACAACCCCTGTGGCCTTCCATGCTGGCACCTGTCACGTTGACAGCTGTTAATGTCTTAAATACCCCCAGGTTAATTGTGTGTTTTACAAGTATGAAGTATGCCTGCAACTGAAATTGTAGAAAAATTAGATACCAAGGATGTTTAAATGTAAAAAAAAAAAAAGTGTGTCATCTTTAACTGTAATCGGCGATTACAGCAGTTAGTAGCTTGCTGCGCCCCGGTGTAAGACATTTACCACACCAAGGATTGATAAGTCTTACAGCTCTAGGGAAAGTATTGTTACGTAACACAAAAATAATGTGCTCCCAACAAGGAAAAAGTGTATTTTTACCCCGGAAAAAGTGTATTTTTCACCTGTGAGAAAGTGTATTTTTAACCAGGAAACCCAGGCTTTTTCTTCTTTTTTTCGCTTACACACCCTGAATTCTTCTTCTTCTTCTTCTTCTTCTTCTTCTGGATTCTGTCAGTACCAGAGCTCTTCTTGGTTCTCTCTCTCTCTCTCTCTCTCTCTCTCTCCCCCCCCCCCCCCCCCCCCCCCCCATTTCTCTCAAGAGTTTTTTTTTAGGGGGGTTAACCTGAAGTGTGTTTTATATGATTCCACAGGATCCCTTGTGTCCAGGCCCAGTATTCTGATCCAGTGTTATTAATTGGTAGGTAGTATGATTTTTATATCATGATCTTTGCTTTGGCAGCCATTTTCCCTTTTCTCACATGATATACTGTGAACTATGTATGAAGCACAATAGGCTGACTCCATATTTATAGATTTCTGGAAAGCATTTGACACAGTGCCCCATTGCAGGTTGTTAACAAAGGAATAAGTTCACAGATATGCAAGTGGCTCGAAGACTTCCTAAGTAATAGAACCCAGTATATTGTCCTCGAAGACGAGTGTTCGTCAGAGACAAGGGTATCATCAGGAGTGTCCCAGGGAAGTGTGATGGGACCACTGTTGTTCTCTCCGTATATATAAATAATTTGGCAGACAGGGTGGGCAGCAACCTGCTGCTGTTTACTGATGCTGTGGTGTACAGTAAGGTATCAAAGTTGAGTGACTGTAGGAAGATACAAGATGACTTAGACAAAATTTCCAGTTGGTGTGATGAAGGTAGTTTGCTGTAAATGTGGAAAAATGTAAGTTAATGCAGAAGAGTAGGAAGAACAAATCTGTATTTCTTATTTTATTTTGCTTGGATACAGTATTACTAGTGTCATACTTGACACAGTCAACTCTTTTTAAATATCTGGGCATAACGTTGCAAAGCAATATGAAATGGAACGGTAGACTTTGGTTTATTGGGAGAATTTTAGGAAAGAGTGATTCACCTGTAAAGGAGACCGTGTACAGGACACAGGTGTGACCTATTCTTGAGTACTGCTTGAGTATTTGGGATCTGTATCAGGTCGGATTGAAAGAAGATATTAAAGCAATTTAGAAGCGGGCTACTAGATGTATTACTGGTAGGTTTGAACAACACACAAGTGTTACAGAGATGCTTCGGGAACTCAAATGGGAATCCCTTGAGGAAAGGCAACATTCTTTTCAAGAAATATTATTGAGAAAAGTTAAAGAAACAACATTTGAAGCTAACTGCCACACAGTTCTACTGCTGCCAACATACATTGTGCGTAAGGACCACAAAGATAAGATACAAGAAATTAGGACTCATACGGAGGCATGTAGATAGTCATTTTTCCCTCGCTCTGTTTGCAAGTGGAACAGGAAAGGAAATGACTAGTGGTACCCTCTGTCACGCACTGTACAGTAGTTTGAGGAATATTTGTGTAGCTGTATGCTCCTAGTTATATCTGATACACTGTAACAAAATTCTGAGGAGTTTTCCATCCTCACTGGAATTTCTTCCTGTGTGTATCCTTTTCTGGCTGGCTTACTTCCTAGATATTTGAAAGCATCCACTTCTTTAATAATTTTTCCACTACAACTTACATCCTTCATCTTTTTTTCATTTTCCCTGCTTTCAGCATGGCTCTGATGAATGATCTGTATACAAGATGTATGACAATTTCATTGGAAAGAATCACTTACTGTAAGGATTTCTGAGTTCAGCAAATGATGCTGTCCAAAGCTGAAAATTTCCTGCTGTTCTATAAAGCTGATGTCTGGATGTTTGTTTAAGTTTTTCACCACTCACTACAATTGATGCTGTTACTTTAAGTTCAGATTTGCCAGTCACTTTACACATAATCCATTGTGTCACACATAGTTTAAATGTTCAAATATACAATATTTAGAGAAATTAACATTTTCGTTGAAAGCATTTGCTTTTAAATCTAATATCACTGGCTTTAATTACTGAGGTTTGTCAGTTCACATAAAAGTTTTTGGTGTGTAAATTTGTCATGATGCAAAATAACTGTCACTAAATGAATAAAACTGATATTTTGGTTGCAGCAGCTCTGGTTGAAATGCCATTTTTATCCATTTTATTTTACACGGCACAGCTCTCCACCCAGAAAACTTTTATTTTACTCAAGCATTGTTTCTACTATAAACATTCTGCACCAGAACTGGTGTGTCAGTGCCAATTGACAACCTGCAGCATGCTCGGAGACATGGTCTCACTGTGAAAACGTGAAGACATAATGCCCCCGTTGGGGAACTGTATAGGAAAGAAAGATTTTTGTGTAAAATTTCTTGGAAAGACAATGTGTGGTTGTGGAAATGGGTAAGACTGAAATGCAACTCATTTGCAGCTGTCACACTGGCCCTGCCTGAAGAGAGCAGCACACACGGTCAGCTGGTCCGCGATGGAGGCGGCGCAGAAGGAGGCGGAGGAGTCGGAGACACTGTCAGCCATGGCCAGCCTGTCGATGCGGCACCAGTCCAACAGCCTGCAGTAAGTACTGCTGTCTGTTCCCTCATACCAAGTGTCTGGGTCAAGACATTGTACGTAGTGGCGTGGGGAAGGGAGAGCCAGATACTGAGGGCAGCGGCATATGTGGCACACACTTCTAGCCAAAACTCTTATGACACAGTTTGTAACACAATTTTATACCATTACTTTGATGTATTTTACTTAAAAATGGTAATGTGAGTTGAGTAGCAGAAAGTTCTCTCTTGAAAAAGGTGTACGTAACATTTGTAGATCTGTTAAGACTAAAAATATTAGATATTATGCCCGAGAAAGGGAAAAAAATTAGCATCGTTGACACACATGTACAATGAAGTCATTCAGACCACAATTATCAACCAAAAAGAGCATCTGAATTGACATCTAATTGACGTTTATCCTTTGCAGGTCATTTCAGTGTGTGGAGTAGGGTACTTCTGATATCACTGTTAGTTCCTCCCTTTCTTGTTCCATCGTGAAGTTTATGTGGAAGGAAGTAATACATTGCCTGACATCTTGTAATTTTAATGTTAAACTTCTTTATGATGCAAAACGTCTCTCTTGTTGTGCTTACCACTGGAGCTAGATCAGCATCTTGGAAACATGTTCGCACTTACTACACAAAATGATAGAATCGATCAGCTGCTATTTTGTTTAAGGAATAATAGTGCAAATCTGAAGTGGATGACTTAACAAAAGTCAAAAAATACATCATAATTTAAGCCGCCTATAATGAGACACCCCCTGAGGATAATTTGGTCTGGATGACACGTCAGTAGGCAAAGTTTACACAGAGGTTTATATGGTGGTACACCAAATGTGAGATTGACTTTTTGCTACTCGCCGGAAGTACAACCACAGCTGGCATTGCTGTCTTGAGAGGCAGGTTAGAGGTTTGTATTTTCTATGACCCTTCAGCAGCTCGACAGCATGGCTCTGAACCTGAACAGCAATTTTCACCAGTGTTCTCAGATTATATCAATTGTCGCAAGCAATGGCCGAGTTAGTATCACACATTGCCTTGCAAAGAATGGGAATACTTTGCTGCTCCGAAGCTATAACTGCATGGTGTCTCCCTTCTCTCTGCTCGTGGGGGCACTGAAAGAAGTTTTCTTGAAATTAGACAGTAGTGTTTGGTTTCTATACCATTCACAAGTGGCATACGAAAGATATTACTGTTTATCATTCATCTCTATTCTTCTGGGTGATTCTCATTTATTCCTCCACTTCCAGAATATCCGGGAAGTTTTTAAAATGTCGACAAATCATTCTGCTTTTACAGTGGCATCTATGAGACTACTGCTTGTCATTCAGACTTTCAGGTAAAATGTCACTTCTGCCTGGCAAAAGCTGGTGGTCAGGTATCTCTGGCTGTTATTTTATCAGTGGTGGTGATCCATCCCCTGAAAGTTTTCAAATCATGTTACTCAGTTTGACCCAAACTTTTTCTATGTCTGTGGCATATTGGGAGGTATTTAGTGGGAATGTGTGGTTTGGTGTATTACTGGTATGACTGATGATAAACTGTTTCTATCCATGCCCTTCAGGATAGAAAAGTCAGAGGTAGCACTTTTCTATGTCTTCAGGGAGTTGGGGTTTCTTACACTTGTGCACCAGTATGTATTCTCCCTAATAGTATTTGCAGTTAAAAACAAGAGAAAATTTAGAATGAATTGTGATATTCACTAACACAATACCACGAAATAAAAACAATTTCCATGTAGACTATGGATTCCTGTCTGAATAGTGTAAGAGGAGAAGCAGTGGTTGTTTTTAAAATACATGTTTTTCTCATCTAAAGTAATCCAGGAGTACTTCACATGATTATCAGTGTTAATAGATTAGCAATAATCAAATTTGTCATTCATACACTTTACACCCCTTCCACGAAACACACACACACACACACACACACACACACACACACACACACACACACACCCTTATGAACCACAGACCTTTCCGAAGTGGGATGGTTTGCGTCTCAACAACGCAGAATATAAATAACCTTGACTGATCTGGCCTTGTAACATCAGCTGACACTGCCTTGGTGTGCTGGTACTGTGAACAACTGAAACTGAGGGGAAATTACAGCTGTTATTTTTCCCAAGGGCATGCAGCTCTATTATATGGCTAAATGATGATGGCATCCTCATGGGTAAAACATTCCAGAGGTCGCGGGTAAAACATTCCAGAGGCAGAATAATCCGCTTTTCGGATCTCTGGGTGGGAACTAATCAGGAAAGCGTCATCAGGAAGATCAAAACTGACATCAACAGGCCAGAGTGTGGAATGTTAAATCCATTAATCAGGTATGTAGGTCAGAAAATTTAAAAAGGGAAATCAACAGGTTGAAGGTAGATATAATGGACTTTGGTGAAGTTCGGTGGTGGGACGAACAGGACTTCTGTTCAGGTGAGTATAGGATTATAAATACAAAAGCAGATAGGACTAGAGCACAGATAGGACTAGAGCAGGAATAGGTCTAATAATGAATAAGAATATTGGAATGTGGGGAAGCTGCTGCATAACTATAGCATAGTGAATGCATTATCATAGCCAAGATAAAAGCAAAGCCAAATCCTCCACAGTAGTACAAATTTACATGCTCACTAGCTCCACATTGAAAGAATATGTATTTTTAGATAATCGAAATTATTCAGATTGTAAGGGAGATGAATATTTAATTGTGATAGGAACCAGTGGAAAAACAGTAGCGGAAAGGAATGAATGAGGGAGTTGTTAGTAGAATTTAGCATGGGGCATAATTGAAGCATCACTAACATTTGGTTTGGGAATAACGAAGAAAGATTGTATACTAGGCTAGGAAAAGGCTAGGGGACACTGCAAGATTTAAGATTGATTATGTAATGCTAAGGCAGAGGTTTCAGAAGTAAACTGTAAGACAGTGTTGCTTTGTCAAATAACTGATGGTGGCTGCAGTAGAGGATATGAAATGTATACTGGCAATGGCAAGAAAAGTGTTTAAGAAGAAAAGACAATTTTTAACATGGAATATAACTTAAAGTATTTGGAAGTCTTTTCTGAAGCTGTTTGTAATGTAGCCATGTACGGAACTGAAACATGTGTGATAAGAAATTCAAGGAACATATATGATAAGCAGTTCAGACACAAAGACAATGTGGTTCTACAGAAGAATGCCTGTTAATGTATAACTCAACTCATTTCCCATCTCTGAAGTCTCTAGCTTATGAAATGATTTTTAGAACATAATGTTTGAATGAATGCCCATGCAAAGAGGCTACAGCATACCACAGCAGTGCATTTGATTACATTTAGTAAGATTTGGGAGCTAATGACAATTGTTTATGATTCCAAAGTATGTGTTAATGCATAAATGTTTGTGGGACTAACTGGAAAGGATGAAGAACAGTATTGTCAAAGAAAAGCATCATAACTGATTTGACACTATACCACACTACTGGAAGAACAAAGCTTCAGTAACGTAATGGTTATTGGTCTGCATAGTGTACTCAGTCATTATGGTTCATATCATTATATTAGTGCAGTAGTTTCAATTGTGCTATGCCTTGTGAGGTTTATGCAGCTCTCCATAGAAAATAGTGCCTCCAGGCTGAGATGCAAATTGCTCTTGAACAATAGGATTCATGAAGGTCTAAACATTTTTTGTGCCAAAGGGAATGTGATAGTGTAGAAATTACTTCAGCCCAACTTACAATCTGATGAAGTGTCCCATATCCCAGTGACACAGGTTTCTGTGATGAGTAGCAGTACATCATGTATCACTTGGGTTGAGGGATTAGTCATGTAAACTTCCAGGTGGTAAATCCAGGATTGTTACAAATAAACTCTATTAAATGTATCTTTACTCTGTAATTCATTATCAGACCTGTGAGAGAGCTATATCACTGAATTTGTTTTGTACATAGTCTGCTTAGTAAGAGCGTGGTAGGCATTATGCACAGGTGGTAAAAGATATCGTCTTAGTTCTTTCACAGCCCAATAGAGGGAGCCTTTATCCTTAGGTAGTTTATTTTGAATTCTGAAGTGAAATACACAAGAAGAGACACGAGTGCAGGTTACGCATTTCGTTCTGAGGCGTCATCGCTAAGTCCGCAGAAAGTCTAAATGCAGCTGACATCAAGAATTCCTCCCATGTCCTTTCCTTCCCCCCGCCCCCCCTCCCCCTCCTCCCCCTCCACATACAGACACTCTTTCAATTTATGTAGAGCGTATATGTTTTGTTTTAGTTTGTTGTCAAATACATTTTTCTGCTGGTTAACCTGGCCACAATATTAGTTAACAGACTGTTTGTGTTATTCTGAAACCAAAAAAGTCAAAGGTCCAATTTGTATACATCTCGCTGATTAACAAAGTTGTGAAAATGCTGTGTTCTCTTTTTTGTGAAGCCCTGGTTACTGCATGTTAACTTGAAAATAGATTACAAGTATCTTTAAAGTTAAAAGTTGTTTTGTTCAATAAAGTTAGGTGCATAACCCTGCATGTAGAAAGGTGGAAACATTTTTCTTTATGTAGCACTTATGTGTGCTTGTGGTACATTTCCTAAAGCACTTATTGCAAAGAAAATTGTTGTTGCAGGTCACCGCCACATTCACGTGAGCCATCAGAGGAACCTATGGAACAGGATGATGCGAAGTGAACAGCCACTGCACATTTCTAAAATATTATTGTTATAAATGGCTACTGCAAACCAGGCAGGCTTTTTGTAAATGGGTGTTGAAAATATACCCAGTGTATTGGAATTGTACTTTGGCTGCAAGCTGTGTGCAGCTATAAAAATCTCTAAGAATGTTTCATTGAGCAGTGGCTTCCTTATTGGAAAATGTATGATGCATACTTTTGATTGTTGGGCTCGATGTATGTGATGCCCTAGTTTGTTGTGAAAGAAACACAAAGTTTGTGTTTGATTCGGAGAATGTTCTTAGAAAGCAAAGACGTCACTGGTTGACTGTATTGGTTCAGTGCTGTACTTTTGTTCAGATGCAACGAATGTGAAAAACGTATTTGTATGATCCATATCTCTCCGTGTTGTATTGTTGACACATTTTCTTTAGTACTTTGGCATGTTTTGTTTTTCATAGAATGTATCTTGTTATGTGAGGAAGTTGAGAAGGAGATTTATTACTGAAGTATTTGTTTGTGAAGTAATTAATATTTCATACAAAAGACATTAGTTATAGGAAATATGATTTGATGAAATTAGGTGTTGTATGTATGCATGTGTGTGTCTATGTATATATATAAATGTCTTTTTACAGTGTCAGATGTTACACATTATTTTTTTTATGTATATTGCGTGAATATATGGCTGTAACTGATAGCCTAATGGTAAATGTTGACAGTTTATCGTAACAGTAGTTTATGAAGTGCTGGACACTTTATTTCTCGAGTTTTCTGTCTTTGTCAGATATTGTGGGATTATACAAGTGACGTGTTAAACGTCATGTTTTGAGTTGCAATTGTACATTGATGTTGCATATAATAGCCAGTTTTGTGATAAAAGATATAACAGTTATGTACTTTAAATTTCAGTTGCAAAAGTAATTAGTTACATGTCCATAAGTGTTACATAGTATTTGTATGACAAGTATGTTGAGCTCATGTTTGTGTATCTCGACGTATAATATATGTTGTACAAGCTTGTTCGGCATGTCAGAGATGCTAAATTGTATGGTAATTGTGATAAATGTGCAGGCGTGATTTGAAGAGCATTTATTTTTATGTCAAGGATTTTACATATATATTTAAAGAAAAAACTGATCAAATTTTTAATGGGAAATATTATTTGTTGTTATACAGATTTGTATATGTGGTTACATATAAATTCTGGCCGTCTTTAATGTCATTGAAAAGTTAAACTTTTAATAAATGCAAGTGTTGTTTGTCCATAGTCATTGTGAGAGAATGTTTATTCTTATCTGACAGATAACTGTTATAGTTGCAAATATTTTATGCGATAATGAGCCGTTTGCATTCACTGTGAGAAGGAGCTTTATAAATGGTTGTGATGATGGTATATATATGAGAGCTGCCTGTATTGTCTAAGTAAGATGCCGACATTCCTGTATGAGAAAGTAGAACTGAATGTTCCTGATTTATGTAGCCGTGAATCTGTAATAGAAGTGAAGATTGCACATATTCATTGTCTTACCTGAAATCTGAGCTTACAGGAACGTAAGAAGTGTATTTCATCACTTAACTGATGTCTCGTGGCATTCTTCTTACACTCTTTTTTTTTTTCTTTTAAATAAATAAATAAGTAAGTAAAAAAAATGCTGACAGCTGTCAGCAGTGAACAGGCACATGCAAGTCATTACTTCATGTTAAGTTCAGGTTTCTTATTTCTTTTCTTTTCTTTCTTTTTTTTTAATTTAATTTTTTTTTTTTTTCATACTGATACATTCCGACAGAACACAGCAATCCTCTTTCCTATTGCACTGAAAACTGCTTTGAAGCACCTTGCCATGAAGAGAGGGAATGAAGTTTGGAGGGAGGTAGAGGGTAGTTTTGGAAATACAACCAGCCCATTTGTCCCTCTCATGTGCCTGTGTTCGGCTGGGACTTGTTGAGCATGGTGAACAACAATTTGTGGCTCACTGTGATTATTACCTTCTTTGTCCTAGCTGCTGGCCTAGTTTTGCAGACAACATTATTTGTAACGGTAATCTACTGTATTTTATTCATTGTGTGTCTTTACATAATATTCTAGCTGTACTTTTGCACACGGATGTATACGCTAGAATTTGGTTGAGGTCATGAAATTGGTAATTATTGACTCTTCTCCATTTACTTAGTGAACTAAGTATACTTTCACACACACACACACACACACACACACACACACACATATTATGTGCCATTTCTGCTTCTGACTTTGCTGTTTATCACCTTAAAACCTAACTGTATCACATTCACTATGTTGACTGTTTGTGCAGATATTATAATTGGTGAATATTTCCATATTTCTGTTGCACAATAGGAAAAATGTTTGGTCTCGTGATGGCACATATGTGAGGACACAAGTGTTGAAAGTGTACAGTTTATCAGCTACAAAATATTGGAAAAGTATTTTTGTCCTTATGATAATTTGTATCTATTTCAAGAAGTTGGTGATTTAATACAAAGTTACAGACAACAGAACATGTTTGAGATGTGTGATGGGCATCTTGTTAATCAATAAAATAAGCCTGACTTGGTTGAATTTTTGTGCTTCTGTACATACCAGTTGTATTAACTTCACCATTGTGAAGAATGCTTTGCATTTGGAAGTAATTACATTGTTTACTCTTTACTGAGCATTTAATATCTTATTGCCTGGAGGTTTTGAGAGACATGGAATAAATTTTTAATACGTGTACCACACAGTGAGAAAAAAATGGTTAATAATTCTACACTGATAGCTCTCAAATGAAAGTGTGGCAGATTTTGCCTTGGTTTATGTGTCACAGATATGTATGAACATCGTGCTAATTGACATAAACATTCTAATTAATCATACCATATGAATTATCCTAAGAAAAGTCATTCACTCTTGAGAAAGTAAGTGATTTTCTCAGTGTATTTTCCTTTTCTTGTAGTGTACATTCACGAATAACGATTTGGAACTCTTTTTCAGTTTCTTATTAGATTACACCAATAATATCTCTCAAATGTGTGTTCAAGGAAGGTTATCAAAATAATTTTCACTTATACCGATTGTCATAAGTATATAACACATCAACCCATTCTGTCATATAAATAAAGCTGCATAATCCAGCTTAGATCATCTATCAGAGTGGTCATAATTTGTGTGTGTGTGTGTGTGTGTGTGTGTGTGTGTGTGTGTGAGTATATTTTGAAGTATATGTCACTTGATAAAAAAGGGGGAACCAAGGCAGAGAACACTGAAATTAATTTACTTGTATTTATACACATTGTTAATTCTAGTCAAAAGTTACAGTGGAACATTCCATACATTTAAAGAAATAAAATATGTTTCAGGTACCTGAATGTCACTTAAAGCTTGTGGGGAAATACTTGGGAGTTTGCCTATGTGTTGGAATGCTCACATAAATCCTTATTTTCAGATACCTAATATAAATAAAATTAAAATAAATGTATTATTTCAGTAATCCGTAATTTTTAAAGCACTGACCTTGCCCCTCAGATTTAATTTGTAAAAAAAAGAGAATGATAAACTTGTCATAATATTGTCTAATTGCAATTCAGCAAGTTTTTCTGTCATTAAATGCTGCAGTGTGAAGGATTTGTAATCAGAGATGCTGCTGCCTAGTCTCTTATGACAGCACCGGTAACTTTTTCTTTTAACGGTTTGCTCTTATAAATAAGTCATCATACGTAAAATGAAAGTAGTGTGCATAAAACGAACTGGAAGGTTGCATATTTCTCCACATTATTTTTAGGTGTACAAGAAAATATCATGGCAGAACTATTGAATCTTAATTAACCATATCCCTAAAAGCCCCATGAAATGGAGTCTTAATTATTGGGGAAATAATTTTCCACCCGTTTTAACTATCAGTGCTGCAACATGATTATGTTTTGTTACATAGTTGTGAGGATTAAAAGTGATTAGGAGGGGAATTCTTAGAAATTCTATGGAAGAATAAGGATTTCCGTAACCTATAAAGAAGCTTAAATGTTGTAAGTGGATCTATCAGTTCCTGTATTTGTTGTTATCTTACAACAGTCCAATAGGACAGGAGTGGCATAAATGCTATCAGCTTACCAAACTTGAGCTTCAGTTGTGTGAGATTTATCTGTCTGATATGCAAAATTCTGTGTCTGTCTTTATTTTGACTGCTAACAATTTTGTGTGAACATTTTGTCCTGTTCAGGATTTCCAGTGATTGTCAACTACACCAAGAGCTAATTTTCAGTAGTTGTTAAATTTATGAGCAGAAGTACTTTCCTGTCTCTCCTCAGAACTATTGCTAACAAGATATGTGTTGTTAATCCACAATATTGTAAACTGTAGATGACAGGTTGGAACTGTGACACAAAATTAATTCTCAGCTGCTCAGAATTCAGAAGCTTTTCACACCAAACATAAAGCTTGTGTTTCAGGCTGTTTTAGACATTCATAAAATGACACATTTATGGAATGTCTTTTTGTGAGATCCTTAAATACTATATAAATCTACAGACATTTGGCATTGTTTCAGTGCTGGACTTAACAATATAGTTGGGCAGTTGTTACACCAATAAAAAGCAACAAAACTATATAGTAATTGAAAGAAATTTGTTTTATGCTGTCACTGAAAATATCATTGTATATGCTGCAAGTATTTCTTCTTTCATAGAAAAGCTCCTAGCTTTGAAGAACTCAATGTCAACACTTCTTGTACAAAAGAAACATAAGTTGGCATCAAATGCACTACATCTCTTTAAGTTTTTCCACAGAATGCACTTTAATTCTGTGTGTATTTGTGTCACATTATAAGATTGCATCAGCAGTGTGTGTATTTACCTGATCTACAGTACCAACAACAGATTTTGACCTTCTTTCCTACTGCCGATAACCGCTTGCAGTGAATGTGTTACAGGACAGGAATTTCTTATTCATTAGTAGAACATTTCTGTACTTTTATTTTGTGGAAATGGAATTCTGGCTGTAGCATATAATTGGCAGTACAATTTATGCCGTTTATATAAATTAGAAGGTGCCTGCTGTCATTCTAGGAGTTTTTAACGGTTTGCCTCCACATTACTTCCCCATAACTCTTGAAGAAATATGCAGAATAGAAATTTCTCTACCCTCTTCTCACCCCTCCCCCTCCCTTTACAATGTCATTTATATCTGATTTCTAATAACTGTAAAGAAATACCTGCTATTTAAATCCAAGTTTGTTTGGTCTGGTTTTCAGTCATAAAATGTATTACTATACCAGTGTGTATAGCAAGGACAGAAGGAATTTGCTTGGGCAATCTAAATTCATAAAATATGGTATGCTGTAAATCACACTATCTCTAATATATATTTTGTGTGTAGATTATTCTGTGAAAATAATAATTTGATACCAAGTGTATAATTACTCTCTTGTTAAGTGAATCTCATATACTTTGTCACCGTGTTTCACATGTATGACTTGTGATGTAGTCTCGCATTGTGTATTTCAAGCTTCTTTCGAGGATGAAAGATTGTAGGTCCTCATTGTTATGCTCATGTAGTGACTTTTGATTGTTGCTTGTTACATTTAACATGTGGATGTATATTGTTAAATTTATATCTATTTTATGAATATGTTGTAACAATTTTATGTCACATAAAAGTTGCCATATGTAAATGCTAAACCACAGAGCATGTTAATATTATTAAGTATAGAGCTATAATGCTGTCGTATGTTGTCAGTGTCTTTCAGAATACATGTTTACATTTGTTGATGGCATGATTGTGTGCAATAGCAGAAGCGTGCAAGTTACTGTTATCGCTAATGAATTTTATGTATCAATAAATTTTCCATTTTGATGAAAGTTGGTATATTGGTCTCTTTAGTCACTTCATTTGTGTTAAGGTATGTTGTAACATTTGTGTGGAAATACGTAAGGGTTATTAAAGTGTAGTTCCAGATGTTTGTAACTTGTGAGTAGAGTGATGCCCTATTTAAGCATACTGAAAAAGAAATTAGCCTGCACTAAAGCTGTGTTGTCTTTGTCTGCAAACAGTTACTGGATTGTTTTAATGAAAAGTGGAATATGAAATTGCATTATATTGGATACTAAAGGGAAATGTAGGACTTGAATGTCTAAAACGCAGAGCTCCCACATTTCATAGACCATCATACCTTGAAGCTAAAATTTCACATTACATTATTGTAAAACATAAGTACCTTATACCTGTATGCTTAGATATCTATGGTTTTTTATGAATTCATTGCATTTCTCTGAGAAATTAACGTTAATCAATATCTCTGCTTGGTCTGAAATATAGTCATAAAATTTTGAGAGAGTTACATTCCTGAAATTGTATTCAAGAAAAATAATGCCATTCATTGAGACCATGTCTAGTCTGTTTCCTTTCATTTATCCACTGAACTTAAAAGTTAAGAAAAACACATTCAACAATTGAATCGGCGAATGTGGAAACAACAAAAGTCGGTTTTTCTAAATTTTACAGGGGAGTGATAAAACTGCATCTTTTCCAAATTTACAGCAGATTATCTTTTTTTTAATATACAAACATTACACATAAAACACATTTGTGTTGTTAAATTCTGAATTTTGTTTTCAATTGCAGTTTCTGAAACTAAAAACTCAGTAAAAACTTGGGGTTTTTTCATTAAAAGAATAGCACTTGGATTCCAGGGGGAAGACGTACTTGGAGCAGATAAATATGTAGTCTACAGACTAGATGGAACTAAAAATATCCTTCAGTTTGTATTTTAAAGATGAGAAACAGCCATATGTATACCAGTGGAAAAATGCTCCTATTGTAGCACAAAAATTGGTCTCTTTATTAAAAGACTGACTGAAAAGTGGAGTACCAGCTGCCTCATACTATCTTTCTCAGCATCTTTAAAAATGTTCACCAACATACTGCCATGCAAGCATATTCGCATTCTTTCAAATGTGCCCTTCACCTCTCACTCCCACAAGCTGCCCTACCTGTAACTTGTTCACACCCACCAGTCGGTCTCTGTAGGTCTTTCGTGCCCATCCACTGCAGATCGCTCATCTCGACTCATTCATTCGGCCCAACTCTTTGTCATTACCTCTTTGTGGCTCTCCAACTGTCGCTGTCTCCTGTGTCACAGCCACAGTCAGCTTCGTACTGCCCCACTGCTACTGCCTCCTCTCACTGTCACCGTCTCTCTCTTACTCTCTCTTACTGCTACCATCTCATTCATTCATTCCCACCGTTGCTGTCTCTTCTCGCTGTCACTAGCACTGTTCTCCCACTGTCTACTTGTTCCACTGCCACTTTGTCCCTCTCTGTCTCCCTCTTTCTTTACCACAACCACTGTCTACTATCTTACAGTATTTATTACTTCTCCATCTCTTTATCACTGCCACTGTCACCTTCTCTGTCAGCATAAAAAAACATGAATATGTTTGCATACCAATATTGTCGCAAAATTTTTTAGAGAATCTGAGGATGATAGACTGATGCAGCTGGTACCCCACTTTTCAGAGTCTTTTAATAAAAAGGAGCATATTTGCCTTTTTTCTGCTGCTTCCCTTCTTATGCTTGCCACAGCAGGGATCCGTAAAATTTTGATACTTTACTTATGTGACATTTAAATAACACAAAACTAATTTTACACCTCACAACAGATTTTATGTGTACAAAAATTTTTGTGCACTTCAGTACTACAACGTGGAGTTCCCGAACCCGTCTGATGAAACTGACACACTGTAACACCATATTTTTCTGAGGTGTTGTTTCGTAAACTACGTTTTTGCCTGACACTGCATTTTATAAGGGTATTTAATGTGCGCAAGTTGGGTAACTTTGAACCTCTGTATCTCAGAAATGGATAAAGACGTACAGAAAATTTTCAAGGCTGGGCGCTCTTTGGAATATATCGTAAAAATTACAACCATTTGCAATGTACAGCCATCTGGGAATCTGCGACTGAGGTTTGGTCCACTACTGATGGTGAAAAAAATGAGATTTTCTGAGGAACTGCCCATGAATTTATGCAAATGCATTACTCATTCATTATTAATTCATTCACAGCTATACCCTTCAGTTTAATTAAATCATGTGCTTATCACAGGTATACCCATCATCAATCAATTTATTTAATAATTTTGTTGTATGTAACATTGAACCTCTGTACGTTGGAAAGGGATAAAGATATCAAGAAAATTTCCAACAGTTACAGATTGGTATCTTAGGCATACCTCATAAAAATTTCAGCCATTTGCTGTGTGTAGTTGTCTTGAAATCAGTGGCTGGGGTTCGGTCCACTGATGATAGCAAAAATATAATAAAAAACCCTTTCTTTTCTATTTTCTGAAGAACTGCCATGAACTAATGGTGCTTCCATACATCCGTCAAGTCCAACATAGACCACATCAAATGCAAAAAGAACCAACCAATTTGCTCCTTTTGCCTAAGCAGTAGGAATGTGTAATGATCATACTTTGACCATGTACTGTAGGATAGTGACACTAACACAATCCTTCCGTTGGATATACAAATGGTCCCTAGTTCTAGGCTATCCAAAACACTTGACTCTACCTTTTTATAACCAATTGAGCCTGAAGTATAAGCATTGGGAAATCGTGTTCCTATACGCAGCATTTTGGAACATATTGGTAAGCATGCTGTCGCACGCATACCGCTAAGATGATACACAAAGTGACGTATTGAAAATTTAATACAGTAAAACCGAATATGGAATGGAGGAAAGGAGTTAAAGACAAAGCTGCCTGGTGGACCTTTGCTCAGAACATAATTTAATCATTGCTAACACTTGGTTTAAGAATCATAAAAGAAGGTCGTATACGTGGAAGAGACTGGAGACACTGGAAGGTTTCAGATTGATTATATAATGGTAAGACAGAGATTTTGGAACCAGATTTTAAATTGTAAGACATTTACAGGGACAGATGTGGACTCTGATCACTATTTATTGGTTATGAACTGTAGATTAAAATTGGGAAAAGGTAGCAAATTACAGAGGTGGGACCTGGATAAGTTGAAAGGACCAGTTGTTGTTGAGAGTTTCGGAGGGAGCACTAGACAGTGGTTGACTACGACAGGGGAAATAAATAGAGTAGGAGATGAATGGGTAGCTTTAAGGGATGAAATAGTGAAGTCAGCAGAGGATCAAATAGGTAAAAAGACAGAGCCTAGTAGAACTCCTTGGATAACACAAGAGATATTGAATTTAACTGATGAAAGAAGAAAATTTAAAAATGCAGCAAATGAAAAGGCAAAAGGGAATACAAAGGTTAAAAAATGAGAGTGACAGGAAGTGCAAAATTACTAAGCAGGAATGGCTAAATGTAAGAATTTAGAAGCATATTTCACAAGGGGGAAGATAGATATCACCTACAGGAAAATTAAATATCGCTTGATATTTATTTTATGTGTGACATGCTAGTTTGAGTGTTTTACTTCCGATGAAGGCACTCATAGTAGTGCTGAAATCTGGGTCCAAAGACTGAGGACTGTTATTGCTTTAATTTTAATTAAAGAGGCCTTTAGGGAAATGAAAAACAGTGTATGAATATCAAGAGCTCAGATGGTAAACCAGTCCTAAGCAAAGAAGGATGATGATGATGATTTATGGTGGAGGGTTCTAAACAGTTAGGTCATCAGCGCCCTTGCATTAACGTTATACCAAAGGAGATTTTCACAATCTATGGACGAAGATCAATAAACTGGAAAGTTACGTCTGATCCCACCACAGGAAACATAAAGCAACCCCAAGAAGGTGAGGTTCCTTAAAGCTCATAATAAAATCCCAGCGAGACACGTCAGGATAATTAAATAAAATCATGGATAAAATACCTGTAAGGATGCTGTTAAAAAAGGGACAAATATCCATGGCTTGATGACGACTTAGAAATCGTACGTGACCCAGCCATTCTGTGACACATAAAGATCTCACACCCATTATTTTGGGAAGAATTCCGGACACCACACAAAATTTTAAGACATTACCAACACTCACCTCATTATCAGTTCAAATAGAAGGGAGATGCTGTGGGGGATCCAGTTAAACCCTCAGGTCGTCATATAAAACACACTCAGTTGAAAGATGTCATACTGACAGCTGTGTCCCGCATCTCTGACATACTGGGGGCTCCTCCCTATACATAAGAGGAAGCCATGTGGCAATGGACAATGTCCCACACTAAGCTGAGTAAGGGCTGTTTCTTCACACCATCGTGAGTGGAAGGTGGTGATCCATGGTTGCCCTGAAGTCTTGATGGAACTTAGTTTATAGTTCCTCACTTCCAGCCACTGGGACTCCCACCAAAATATGGCCTTCCTGGCCACAAATGAAGTGACAGCCCAGAGAGGGACTGAACAGAGGGCAGGAGGAGGAGGGCATCCTGTACCTGTTGCACCATCTGATCTGCTGGGTACATCTGTCCAACAGCGAGAAGGGCACTTGGAGAATCAGAGCAGATGATAAGTTTTTGCTCACGATGCCTTCTCATCTGCTCCACTGGCCTCAGGATAGCAAAAAGTTCTGCAGAATAAACTGAAAACTGCTCTGGGAGCCCTATCCTGAGGACAGTGTTGGGGAACACGACAGAACAACCGAAAACTTCTCCCTGCTTAGAACCATCCGTGTAGACGGTAATAAAATCTGGATGGCTATGTAAAATTCCATTAAATTTAATTTTTAAAACATAGTCTGTGGTACAATGCTTCTTGTAAGCAGCCAGTTCTAAAATTAATCTGGGCCTTGGTAGCAGCCAGGGGGAGGCCCTACTCCACCCCTGGCTTAGGACCTTAATGCCACCCACCTGTAATAACTCAAGGCTCTCCCTTGCACGGATCCCAAATAGCCATGATGCTTGTGGTTGATGATCAAACAGCCATTTCGATGGCAGTTGAACAACATTACTGGATGCTAGCGATGTAGGAATGGACAACGCTCCATAAGCTTGGCGTACCACGAGAAAAAGACATTGAATATACAGCGAAGGCTCACCAGCCCCTGCATACAAACTAATAACAGGGCTCGTGTGATAGGCCCCTGTCAACAGCCTAATGCCATCGTGATGAACTGCATCCAACATTTTAAGGTATGAAGGCCTTGCTGACCCATAAATCTGGCATCTGTATTCAAGCTGGGGCGCACAAAAGCCTCATAAAGTTGGAGCAGACGTGTTCTGTCACCTCCCCAAGACCTATGACTGACACATTTAAGGATGTTTAAGGCCTTGAGACATCTCAGTTTCAGTTCTTTAAGGTGTGGCAACCATGTTAACTTCTCATCAAAGATAAGACCCAGATACTTCACTTTTCCTTAAAAGTGAGAATGGTGTCCACCTGTTTTAAACAGACAGTGGCAACAATTAAAAGCAGCAGAAACTGTTTTCTCTGATGAGAATTTAAAACCTGTGGTGTAAGACTATTCCTCCAACTGCCTGATCGTCAGTTGCAATTGCCGAGTAGCCGTGGCGAGGCTGGAGGGTGCACAAAAGATGGAGAAGTCTTCCACAAACAAGGAACATAGTACTGTGGCTGTGATACTATTGATTGCAATGGCGAAAGCTGTGACACTTAAAACACTCCCTTGAGGGACACTATTCTCGTGCTTAAAATGGTCAGAAAGGGCATTCCCAACCCTGTATCCAAAATATCTGTCCAAGAGAAAGGACCATATGAAGGTCGGTAGACATCCACGGAATCCCCACTGATGGAGCTGCAGCAAAATATTATGCCTCCAGGTAGTGTTGTAGGCCTTTTCCAAATTGAAGAAAATACCTATAAGGTGTTGCTTATGAAGGAAAACTTGTTGAATTGCAGCTTCGAGCAGGGTTAGGTTATTGAGAGTGGAGCGATACCTCCTGAACCCTCACTGGGAGTGACTGAGTAGGGACCTGGTTTGAAGAACCCAGACTAGGCTCTGATTGACCGTACGCTTCAGTGTCTTTCCTATACAGCTTGTCAGGCTAATACTATGATAACTACCAGGGTCTGTCTGACCCTTTCTTGGTTTTAAAATTGGGATTAAAATAGATTCTTTCCACAAGATGGGAAAGTCACCAGTTATCCAAATTTTATTGAGAGCTGGAGGACGAGTTCCTTCGAGCGTCGGTCCAACTGTTGCAACATGCTGTAGGTTATCAGGTAGTTTCCAGGGGTGGTATCACAAGCAACTGACAATGCAGAATCCAGCTCCCACAGAGAGAAAGGGTGGTCGTATTCTTCCATGTTGGTGGAACAGAAATCAAGATCAGCCTTTTCCTGGGCCTCCCGATATCGATGGAAGGTGGGATCCTGGTTGGAATCAGCCGTAATGGATTTATATGAATAAGCTATTGTCTGAGCTATATCCCTCATTGATGTTACAAGAGACCCCTGTATTCGTACAGCTACTATTGGCAGTTGAGAGTTGTGCCTTGAGATCCTCCTGATGGCTTCTCACACTTTACTTGCGGAAGTGGACTTATTGAAGGAGTTCAGGAACTCTTGCCAAGACCTCTGCTTACTCTCCGAAATTATTCTCCTTGCCTTTGTATGCCCCATTCTAAAGTTTGCAAGACTCTCAACTGTAGGGCATCAATTGAATCTGCGCATAGCAGCCCTCCTGTGCCTGATTGCAAAACGACACTCATTGTTCCACCAAAGGACAGGTCTCCTCCTAGGCACTTCCACAGTCTGGGATGGGCTGAATCACAGCTGTAATGTGATCCACCCTGTCCTGGATGTCATAACATTGCTCAAAAATAGCTAACTGCCTGTAAAGCATCCAGTTAGCCTTCTTGAATAACCATCTCGGTGGCTTTCTTTCAGGATCTGCTCCATCAGGCAGATGGATCCAAATAGGGAAATGGTCACTACCATGAAGGTCATCATCCACTGCCAACTGAGCAGTGTCCCCAAGAGCAGGCGAGCAGAAGGAGGGGTCTATGGCTGTAGATGAACCTGTAGTGATGCTAAAATGTGTGACTTGACCCATGTTCAGCAGTATAAGATCTGTTGTGTGTAGCATATCCTCAAGTACATGACCCTTGGGGCACATGGTGTTAGACCCTCCATAGTGCACTGTGTGCATTGAAGTCCCCTAAAAGAAGAAAGGGCCATGGGTAGTCCATCAAGATGATGAGTGAGGACCCCACTATCAAGAGGCTCATGGGGTGGTAAGTACACAGAGCACACTGTGATGTCAACATGGGCCACTATCCGAACAGCAACCGCTTGTAGTGTTGTTGTTAAGAGAACAGGTGACGAGTAAAAAGTGTCCTTTATGAACACTGCAACCCCACCTTTTGCCCTGTCACCAGTAGGGTCGTCGTTTCTATAAAGGTGATAGCCTTCAAGTACAGGTGTGTCAGTCTCTTTAAAATGAGTCTCTTGAAGGCAGAGGCAAAAGGGTCTGCCATTACATCAATGTGGTCTTGATTTACCCCTGTCTTTGTGCCAAGGTGGTGAGGCGCTTGTAGAGTGAGGCGGAGTGGTGGGGCTGACTAGGTCTGGTGATGAGGCATCAAAATCCATGATGTGCTCATCATCAGTCAGACATGCCAGAATGACATCTGATGGTGCCCAGATCAGCTTTCGACTCGAATGTTGGGATCCTTTCCCTGCTCCCTTTCCCAGCAAGGATGAGGGGGAAAGGGGATGGTGAGAGCCACTTTTCTTTGAAGAAACTTGGCATTGAGGGGCACTCTGCTTTTAGGGTGCCTTCAGGCTGTGCACTGTGGAAACATTACTGGTCTCTCCTGTCGTAGCTGTCTGGATTGCTATGTCTCTCTCTTTACTCTCGCATGTACAGGTGCAAGTACAGATGCTAGAGGTAGATAATGGAACACTGGACGTCATCTGAGTCAAAGCGTTATCCTTAGAAACGGGTTTCTGCACCAACAAAGTATAAGAAGTGGCAAAGACAGGGGTTTCATCGCCTGATAGTCCTTTTTGGCTTCTGCGTAGGGGATCGCTTGGTCACTTTGATTTCCTGAATTTTGCATTCCTCTACAAAAACAGGGCAGGCTCAGCTCCAAACTGGGTGGCTTCCATAGCAGCTAATACAGACTGCTGGGGATGGACAGTCCGTCCCAGCTTCATGGGCTGCCTTTCCACACGTCCCACAAGTCACATCGCCTCTGTAATTCAGCATTGTATGTATGGCCAAAATGCTGACATTTGAAGCATCGCATAGGGTTAGGTACATAGGGCCAAACCCTACCCTAAGTTGGAGGAAACCTGCCGTGATGTGTTCAGGTAGCATTGAAGAACTGAAGGTCACAATAAAAGTAGCAGTCTTCTCAGTCCCTCCACTGTTCTCGCATGTCCTTTGTTCCACATTTATGATCCCCTGTGGTGCCTATTCCTGTTTGAGTTCAGCAACGTCTATATCTATAATATCATGGCAGGTTACCACACCTTTGCTGGAGTTAAGGGAGTTATGCAACTCACAATGATGTCGTACTCACACAATTTCTGTGACTTCTTAAGGAGTTCCACCTGCTTAGCCTTGTTAGTCTCAACAAGTAAGGAACCATTGCACAACTGCTTAATAGACTTTAGGGTACCAGTCAGCCCTTTTAAGCCTTTGTGGATATAGAAGGGGGACACTTTTCCAAACGTCCCCTCCTTCCTCATGATCACTACAAAGACATTGTCATTCATGACTCCTTGAGCCGCGCTACTGACAAGTTGATTATCAGGACTAGCCTCCCTCAGTCTTTTTGTTGAATGGGTGTGAGAACTCCCAGGTGGTACACCCTTCCCATTGGGAGGAGAAGAAGAAGATTTCGAGGGTTCCATTTCAGTCACATGAGCAGCTGGGGAAATAAGGTTCCACTCAGACAGAGGCCCACATTCCTGAGTAAGCCTTATACAACTGAGGTGCGGCAGGTTCCCCAGACGTTGCCTACTAACGACTGTTCCACCTCAACAGCCATGCATCTCATCAGCATGCAGCACACCTTGACATTGAGGGTATTTTTTTTAAAGAGGCTTATTCCCATCCTCATGATCTGGGCGGTCAAGCCAAGATCCTCATTCCCTGTGACACACAACGTTCCACCGCTGTGCTGCACGGTGGTCGCTGAAGCATGCCCAGAGCTCATGGTGGCAGGGGACTGGCAGCTCTTACCAGTCCCCAGCTAAGGAACCCTGGGGTCGCCAAGCCTGTACTCAGCAAACAAATGCTGAGCCCCTGAGCTGAAAGGTGGAAGTAGTATGATGGTGGTTTGAAAAGTTCTCGGAATCACCACGAGAGGTCAGTGCTAGCGCAATGAGTTGTTCATGTGATATTCATTAGACTCTTGCCTGTAAACACATGCCACATCAGTGCTCTTGGAAGAGAGCTGTGGCAGTGACATGGCTCTGTTGTTGTTCCCATGTAATGATTTGCAAAGATGGAAAAATTTAGATTTGAGCAGTGATTAAGTACTTCATAAAGAAAGGTATGAAAGCAAAGGACATTCATGCCAATTTCCAGAATACTCTGGGGGACTCTGCTCTTTCATATTCAACTGATGCAGAGTGGACAAATGAGTTTAAATTTGGTTGGGAGACCTTAGATGATGATCCGCACAGTGGTCAGGCAACATGTGTCACTACTCTAGAAATCATTGCAAAAGTGCACATAATGGTCGTGGAGGGCCACCAATTGAAAGGGTATATCACATTTTAACTGAAGAATTAGAAATGAAGAAACTATCTGCAAGATGGGCTCTTGACATGTGCCCATACACATGTGCCATTGCCATGAATTAAGGTATGAATTGTTGCCACACCTACCTTATGAATAAGGTTCGGTCAGAATTCCATTGCTTCCCAAAACTGAAAATTTTTCTTGGTGGATGAAGATTCATGTCAACTTAAGAACTGATAGCCAGAAATGACAACTATTTTGCAGGCCTGGAGGAAACTCATTTTTGACATGGAATCAACGCACTGGAACATCATTGGACCAAATGCAGTAATCTACAAGGAGACTACATTTAAAAATAAAAAATATTTCAGTGATGTAAGTACTTTTTTTCTACTCTGTTCCAAGAACTTTTCAAACCACCATTGTATATAGAGGGTCCATACAAGGGAGATGAACTTGAAAACAATATTATGGAAAGGGAGGTGGATGTAGCTAAAGATGAGATGAGAGCTATGATACTGTGAGAAGAATTTGACAAAGTTCTGATAGATTTTAAGTTGAAACAAGGCCCTGGGAGTATATGATATTCCGTCAGAACTACTGATAGCCTTGGGAGAGCTAGCCATGACAAAACTCTTACATCTGGTGTGCAAGATGTATGAGACAGTTGAAATATACTCAGACTTCAAGAAGGATGTAGTAATTCCAATTCCAAAGAAAGCAGTTTCTGACAGATGTAAAAATTACCAAACAATCAATTTCATAAGTCACAGTTGCAAAATACTAACATGAATTCTTTACAGAAGAACGGCAAAACTGGTAGAAGCAAACGTCGGGGAAGATCAGTTTGGATTCTGGAGAAATGTAGGAACACGTGAGATGATGACCCTACAACTTATCTTAGAAGATAGGTTAAGGAAATGCAAACCCACATTTATAGCATTTGTTCTTTGACATTCGGAAGGTAGTGCAGGTAAAAAACAGAGAGCAAAAGGCTATTTACAATTTCTACAGAAACCAGATGGCAGTTATAAGAGTTGGGGGGCACAAAAGGGAAGCAATGTTTGAGAAAGGAATGTAACAGGGTTACAGCCTATCCCCTATGTTATTCAATACTTGCATTGAACAAGCAGTAAAGGAAACCAAAAGAAAAATTTGGAGTAGGAATTCAAGTTCAGGGAGAAGAAATAAAAACTTTGAGGTTTGCCGATGACATTGTAATTCTGTCGGAGACAGCAAAAGACTTGGAAGAGCCATTGATGGAATGGACAGTGTCTTGAAAAGAGGATATAAGATGAACGTCAATAAAAGCAAAGTAAGGATAGTGGGATGTAGTCTAATTAAATCAGGTGATGCAAAGGGAATCAAATCAGGAAACAAAACACTTAAAGTAGTGCACGCTTCTCAGTGGTAGCACTAGTTATTGAAGTGTTATTGTATTCTGTTTTTCTCTCTTTGCCTGTAGATGGACAAACCTCATTGACTACTCACCCCATTTGTTGTCTGTTGTTCAATCATTCACGATACAACAAATCAGTGGCGACAGAGACTGGTTGTGGTATTGTCTTCTGTTTCCTACCATGGTGGCACGTCCTCCCTTTCCAGTTATGTATCTACCCACCTATGACGGGGTCATTGTACAACCTTCCTTTGGTTCCCTGAGCCCCAGCATTGAACTTTACATTTTGGGTGAAGTGTATGTTTATTGTTTTTCTTTTGTGCATCTTTGCCACATATTCTTTTTTTCACCGTGGCTGCTGCCTGACGAGAGGTACCTGTTTCGTTATGTGAGTTTCTTGAGTTTTATATGATGCAGTTTTCTTAACTGATGGACGAGGTGACAGCTTCTGCAGAGAGCCCTGCTTCAACATGTCACCTGGTCTGACGAGAATGGCAATGGACACTCATCGACTTTGCCGTTCTGCAAATTTGGTGTGGTGCAAGAGGAGTGGGTCTAATGTGAATGGCAGCTGTTTCAACACTTTGCAGCCTACAATATTTCATATTTCTTTTCTTGGGCAGTGCCAACATCTTGCACATTTGCATTACGCTTTCCTTCCATTTACTCAGCCACTTTCTCAGAGGTCACTGCCACTCTTAATAAGTATTTTGACTTCTACATGTCAGCTGCCACTGCCACTTTTAAACAAAGTGCCAACTTACTCAGTCCTATCTGCAGTGGCTCACGGAGTTACAGGGGTATGAACCACAACAGCAAATTTGTACTTCACTGCGGTAAATTGTACAAGTACGCCATATTGTTGGATGCTGTCGTTCAAAATATTACTGATTCCTGACTTCAGGAAGAAGTCCTTAAACTATCAGACCCCTCACTTGAGGATGTCATTCATATAATCGAGGCACTGGAATTGCAGAGCTGTGAATATCCCTGTCTGTAGTGGTCACTATTGTCACCTATCGATCTTCTGCACTCGAAGTCTGTGTTTTTGCCGGGCACTGTAAACAATCTACAGCACACCTGTGGCAAATGCGTAATGGTGACAAATTTCAATCCTATTTTCAATGCCATGTCTCTCATGATAGGGACGCTTGTCATTTCTGCTGAACCAAATATCTGTTTTGCAGAAAGATTGTGCATATCCAAGACATTTGCTCAAAGAAATTTTGGAGCCCATCTATTAACGGGCCAACCACAGTTCTGAAGCCATGGATGTCCATCATGTGCAATATGAACAATTCTGCACTCCTGAATCAGACGTTTTCTGATGAAATGCTCCCAATTCAAACCTGCTACAGCATTTCTGCTCTGCTGAAATCATCCTGGGCTGTGAGTCACCCCTCAATGTCCCTCTGTGCTTGTATGTAAGCCAAAGACACTTTTCATTCACCTGTGTTTTCAGAACCAGGTGTCCAACTCGAGCTGAATACTGGGCTTCCGTTTCATCGATCAATAGGTACACTTCAAACAGCTCAGCTTCCTGTGGCTCAAAGTTCCAACACCGCCTCCAACCCCCACCTGCCGTGTACAACGGGGATCAAATTGTCATGCTTAGCACATGTCTGCAGATGCAGTACAGATTTACAATTAAGGCAATTCCAGTGACTGTGCTTCATCTTATGAAAGCCTTAACATTTTGGGCCTCAAAGCCTTTGACATCTTTGGCTTACAAATCTCAGAGCATGTGGCAATGATCTGTTCCCATGTCCCACACAAAAGCTTCATGAAGATCTGTGGTAAATACTGTAAGTATTTTCAGAACTTGTTGAGTAAGGCAAAAGACTTTTTCACCCACATTACCTTGAAAGGTACCACACACACACAGTTCATCAAAGTATGAGATGTCCCCCACGTCATTTGAGAGGAATCTGCAGCAGAGCTGAAGCATACACAGGTCTGGGGAACGTCACATCTATCTTTGCCAATCTGTGGGCATCACCTCTCATCATCATCAGAAAATCCAATGGACAACTCAGTTGTTGTGCAGGTTTTAAGTCCACTGTCAATGCATTGTACTCTTCCTCTCCCTGAAGAGTTAGTGAACAAAGTACAAGGGGACGTGTTCTTCTCAAAGATCGATCTCAAAGATGCTTATCTGCAACTCCCTTGGATGATTTGACAAAATATTTCCTCCTTGTCATCAATGCTCACATTGAGCTGTTCCATATCAACATCTCCGCTTTGGCAGTGATTCTGCTCTGAATTTTTTTTAAATTGGCTTTTGGTATGGACCCATACAGCCATCTCAACAGTCACAGTCAAATCATAACAGTCCCCGAGCAGAGGAAATCTCTGACCCGGCCCCAGCAGGGAATCGAACCTTGGCTCCTTCCATCAGCAATTATTGCACTGACTGAGCAGCTACCAAGGTGGACATTCTTCAGCCATCTTCCAACAGTTTTTACAACAAGTGACACTGAAGGTATCTTCTTGCTCCAATTATCTGGATGACATCGCGGTGTTAGCTCTGCGCACCCTGTTCCATATTTCTCTTACCATTCTCATGAACACTTTAACAGATTCTCCTATCTCACCCTTCTTGAGCTTTAACATGTCGAATGGTAATGGAAGCATCTTATGATCATATATTACCTTGTACGGTGACAATCAAGTATTTGAATGCTGCTTCGAGTTGTACACTAAGACAACATACTTTAAACAGGCATCACAACTGGTATGTTATGCATGCACACAGTATCCTAACATATTCCCTATGTTCTATGAACCCCTTCCATCATTCCATCAGCTTAAGGGTGTAGAGGACTAGTTCTCAATTTCTTTACACACAGCAGCTGACAAAATTCTTTGAACAAATCTATACTAATAATAAATTTGTAAAACCATTGTGTCTGTTGTGTTTGTCTTTGAACATTTTAATCTCCAAAGCTGCTTGATGAATTTCCAAGGAGATTTTGCAGGTAACTTGAGCACAGTTTGGGGCACTGCATAGGCTTTATTTCATTAAAATCGGATAATAGAAAAAAGATATTCATATGTATTATAAAAGTGTATGTACTTGTGTGTATGTTCCATATCTTCTCCAAAACCACTGGACTAATTTCAACCAAACTTGGTACACATATCCCATCTGCAAATAAGTGTTGTGGGGGTAAGAACCACGTACCCATCCAACATTTGGGGGTGGGGCTGAAAATGAAGCGTAGGGCATGATGCACAATTACCCAGATTTTATTCCTCCATATCTGAGAATGAGAGCACTTAGTGACTGGTAACAAACTTGGACTTATAATTTCAAACCTTTATGAACGTTTTTCTCGTTTACTATCCCCACTAAAAGATGAAAGGAAAAAAAGTTTGGTGCTAAGATTTTTTTTTGTCGTTCATGCAGTAAAATTGCTCGACATTTTAATTTATTACTGCTTTACTACTAATTGGACTCGTGACACATTTTGCAGACAGTGTTCACATATACCACTGGATGTAGCTACAAATTATATCAGTCTACATCACAAACAGGCAGACACATGAGGGCAGCTGATGTTATTGCATGCACAGTAGCTTACTTAATCACCATCATTCACCATAATAACACTACTGATACAGGAGCTCAGCTGTGGTTAACAGCTAGTCCAACGTAAAGTTGATACCCTAATCTGTCACTGTCATCTCAGGTACCCCGGATTTCAGTATCTAATTATTTACTAGCACTTGCACTACTGTTGCTGCCTGTCAGTTGGGCATTGCAACCATTTCCGTGCATCTCAAAAAATGGTCTATAATTGTGAGTACATATTTGTTTCCTGCAGCTGTTGTGTTGAAGGAAAGTAAGACATCAATCACAAACAGCAGAATCAGTGCTAATGCTTGAGGTAACGTCTGCAATGACAACCCTATCAAACACAAATCCGCACTCTGTGCTCACTGTATGAAATTCCACAAATATTGGTCCATGTCTGCCTTCCTATTCCTGAACCAGTACATCTCTGCTAGTCTCCTGTTGGTAGACCTACATTCCCCTTACCCACTCCTGTAATACTTTACCCTCAACTTTCCAGGTACCACCACTCGAGGTCTCAACTTAGTTTCTCTGCACACCAACCCATCCCGCACATAAAACCATGAATGTTTAAGAATCCTTTTACATTTATCATCCATCTCCTGCTGCTGTCTGCCATTCCTTAAGTTCATTACCTCCTACTTGGAATACCTTTACTTTCCTATTCAATCCATCTGTGTTCCTGTGTTTCTTTCTGGGTTTTCATAAGACCTCAAAATCAAATTCATTCAATCACACTGCCCATCATGTCAATCTACCACACAGATCCTTCAACCACAGCAACAATGTCAATGTTGCATGATCCATTATCACTAAAAGCTTTTTTTCCACGGAGATTGCACTTGACGTAGATGATTCCAAAGATAAGGCTCAACATTTCCATTTTTGTCATGGAGTAATTCTTCCCCACTGAGTTCACCTGCCTTAATGTATAGGCCACCAGACATCCAATATCCCCTACCTCCTGACTCAGCACACTACCAAGTGCATGTTGGATGCATTCCACGATAGAACAAATTCCTTACTGTAATTCAGAAACACTAAGACTAGACTTGCTGTCAAAGCTTCTTTCAGTTTCTCAAAAGCACGCTTAGAGTCCTCCGACTGTATGAACTTTGAACCTTTCTTCAGCAATTGTGTTAACAGTCATGCAATATCCATAAATCCTTTCATGAATCTTCTTTAATAAACCACAATGCCAAGGAATGATTGCAATTCCTTTACCAATTCCCATATGGCTTTTAGCTAATCTTGGTTCTGTCATATTTCTGTCCTCACTAATTATGTGACCAAGGAATGACACCTCTTCTAACACAAAATTAGAATTCTCTGTACTCAACATTAAACTTGTAGCCGTCTCAAGCATTGTACGAGCTAATCCACATCACTCACAAAGATGATAATATGCTCAAGATAAATCGTGCACTGATGTGGTTTCAAATCTCTGAGAACTCCATACAACAATCTCTGAAACTATGTATCTGTGCTCAATTCTAAACTTGCTCCACCAATATTTGCACAACCTAAGTTGATTTACCAGAGAAAGAGGACCTAATCTCACAACTGACAAATCTATATTTTGCTGCACTCCAACCTGACCATGTGACTCCATATTATGCACTGTCAATTTTGCTACCCTTTCCAGTAATATATGTACTGCCTTTGGCTCTGATACTCCTTGTGTGTCTGGCAAAGCCTTGCCCTTCTCAGTACCCATTCTGGAACACCAAAAATTACTAAAACACAAAATAAAATAAATCAACGTAATTCTTACATCTGATCATCAGCCATTTTGATTCCTGGTACTGTCTAGCCATTTGCCTGTAACGCTTACACATGAATCACACTACTTCTACCGATTCTGTAAATGGTGCCGAGTGACCTTCCAAGTTACTCTGCGAACATCTGACAGGTACTAGCCAACTGTGAGCCCCGTTACCTCTAAAGTGTGATAAATCCACCATCTCCTTACATTTAACAAAAGTCCCCTTACATAAAGCATGATAGTCAAGCTTCTTTTCCATGACAAAGACACTTTGACAATAATTAAATTTATAGCCTCACCGTACCATATGCCATAGGTTGAGAAGTAATGTTGAAATGGTGACACCAGTACTCTGACATCAGTTGTAAGGAGAATGGTGGAGACGAGTTGGTGGGATGCCACGTGGCACCAATTAAAAAGCCTGCAGTTTCAAATTCTTTGTCACGGCACCCCGCCATAGCTCATTACGGGAAGCGGCAGCTCGGTAGTGGCGTTCGGTGGCCTTTCGCGTGTTGTCACCCCGCAGTGCTGACAGAGCACTGTGTCAACTGGCAGCTGCCCCTGGTACAACTGCTTCCGTCAGTGGTGACTCCGGCACTGGACAGCCTCATCTAGCTGTGACCACATGCACTGTGGCACAGCTCACGCACCCTGCAGTAGGCCGGGGATGTAACAGCAGTGATGCACTGCTCCGATTCGATGGCTGGCGAGCTGCTTCCGAGGGCCAGTGCTGGCCCGTTGTGGCAGCAGCTCCATATCCCACAGTCAAAGGGTGAACTGTGGTCCACAAAAGGTATTCCAGACTGTGGCCAAGCGTCACAGCCACGCTGTGAGAGCTGCGATACTGACAGAAGTGATTCTGATACATATGTCTAGGTATTTATAGGCTTTCAACCTGCATTTGTTTGGGTTTTGTTGTGCCTTGCAGCACATACACTAAACACTTCAACAGATGCTGGTGTGGAAAGGACTACAACATCCACCGCTCGGGTAGGATACTAACACTAGCAAAGCTGAAAATAACAACAATCATAAAATTTGTATCCTGTACTTCAGTTGACCTGTGTGGGTCAACTGAAGAACAGGATACAACCTTTGTAGTTCAACGGAAGTACAAGATGCCAGTGTTATGCTGTTACATACTGTATGTCACTTTTTTTATTTTTTTGCGCTAGTACTAGTAGCCTTTTCTTTGGTTGACCTACATGCTACATGATACGAATTAGTTGCAGAGGAAGCAGCAATTGGAACTACACTATCAAACAAAAATATAATTCAAAACCTGTACAGAAATGATTTAAAATTACCACAAGCGACAAAAGCATACAAAATATCTGTTAGTGCACATGCGCAGCTACAATGATGTAGATATCCGCATTTGGTCTTTGCTCTGCTTAAACACTTCTCTTCTCTTTTCTGGTTAGGTTTTCCTGTGTGTAAGTGGTGGATAAACATCTAGTTTGCTTATTTTACTGTTAACAATGAAGTGTTAAAGTGAACTAGACAAATGTGGAACCTGCAATAGCTTTGAAACGATTCAAAAATGTGCCACAAACAAAACACGAATCATGTGTAGTGTACACCCCCACTCTAACTCCAAAAGCTCTGCGCTTGCACGAATCTGGCTGTTTGCTCTCAATGCTTATACACTGAACAGCCACACTCCAAGTAGCCAGAACCGTGAAGAGGCGCTACTTATACGCGATTTCAGCTCCTCACATGTGTGTCAAGTTGTCTGGGAGCTGCTTAAACGAACCTTCAGTTGACCCCCAAACTGTCACCTTCCAACCTAACCAAGGTCTCGGGCTGCACTACAGATCAATCAGTTACCACAACCAAGATTTCAGAGAAAAGGGGGGGGTTACACTATGTAACTTAAGCCCTTAAAAAATTATATAATTTTTGCATTTTTGAAAGAGTTCTTTAATGCTGCTAATGCAAGTCGTATATTCTTAAGCTCACAACCTGAACACTTTCAATGTTAGCCTCCCATATTGTATCACACAGTGGCTTCAGAGACAGCTTTACATGACTCTTGGACGCTTCCCACCACTCCACACAGCCAGAAATTGTGAACAATTTTTCAACAGCAACAAAGAGTGTAGCGCAGTTACAGATGATTTAACTGCATCACTAATGATCAAGTTCAAGCTACGAGCACAGCAATTGATATAATGAGCTCTTGGAGTTTCTTTGATGATAGGAGCTTAGTACCGCTCTTCTCGCCTGTCATGTTGCTTCTGTTGTCATAAGAGTGCCCCTAATAATCTGCAAGGTTATGCAGTATCTGAAGTAAAAAATCTGTGAGACCTTCTCCAGTAACGTCATTCGTTTCTTCAGTTGAAATTGGTTTGGAAAACACATTTACCACTCTTAAAACCATTGCTCCTTGTGACTTAAATATGGTGTACAGTCCAATATTACTGAATAATATTTATTTTTGAGTATGGTATTCCTTATGACAGATAAAACTCCATCAAAAATTATGATAATGATGCCATTTTGTTTGCTCTCACTTAAGTCTTAAGTAACCAGTCTTCGAGTTTTAGCTGCATGATTAATATGATCATTTAATACGGGATCGAACTCTGTCAATAATTCGACTTGCCCTAAACAGTTTCCATTACCTGGATTTCCACACATTTCATGGTTGGCTCTTAACATACAAGTAAACATACTATGGAAAATAAGCTTAACAAAACCGATCTCCACCGCTTTTCTTCTTGAACAATTTGATCTCAAGTTGCTTGATACATTAATTTTTAGTTTTTAATTCTCTGCAAAAGCTTTTTCCACCTGCACATTACAATAATACAGTTGCAGTACTGTTCACAGTTACAGAGAATTTCTGACGAGCTTTACCAGTATCTTAAACCATTTTTTGTGAGAGAACCAGCACTCGAATTTATCAACTTCCAATAAAAGCAAAACACAGCATTTTTTGTTTGAGAATATACAAACAATGTTCGATTAACTTCTTCATCATTTGAAAGGTGACATAAGCAATGAAAAACCATAAGACGTGTTCTTGCCTTGCTATCTGTGTTGTTGGCTCAGATGGAGAACGGCTGGCATGCTATTAATCAAAGCTGTCCGTATTAAGGAAAAGCAGTGTTTAAAGTAGTATTAACAACGAAGGCGCTCTTGACTGCAGGACTGGTGCAAATGTATCCTATTAACATTCTTAATTTGAAGAATTTTTTTCTTTGAGCAGGAAAATCGACTGTTTCTAAAGTGAGAACAGGGGCCCCCCTACCAAGCTTGGGGTCCTCCCGCAACTACGGCCGCTTTAAACCAGCCCTGGGAGTACTTCAGTACACCTTCAAAACTAACTTGCAAGATGATGTATCCTGCCTACTCATCAAATATAGGGTGCCTAGGAAACCTGCCTTCTCAGATCACTAGACAACAATTCAAGCAAATCGTATTAATTAATTTTATTTACAGAAAATAAATGACAGTACTTAACTCTGAGAATTTACAGTGGTGTGTTGCAAGTAAAGGGCAACATGCAAATAAGACATCTCATCAGTATATAAAATTTGTAATATAAGAGAAGTAATACAGTGAATGCTTTTATGCAGGTCGCAGGTCATAACGCTTCTCTAGAACTTGTCCAACTGAGACCAGGCCAGTCGCGTGCAGCGCTTATGTTCTCTTCGTGTTGTCATCCTAGAGAGGGCTCGATCTGCGTGTCATTGGCTGATGTCTTCTTCACAGCCCTCTCTGCACTAATGTTCCTGACTGGCCTGCCGGGGTTTGACTTAACGCTACAACACAAGACAAGATGTTGTAACAATAATCACATTAAGAATATTTTTGTGCATGCCAGTGTCTGTATTCTCTGCAGAACATAGCTTTTTCAAGTTACGAATCACTAAAAAGCTGCCTGAGTTCTTCAGTGAGTAACGAGCGACTATATAACAGGTCTTGCTGTAATAGCAGTGTAAAAAGAAAATATAGGGAATTGCAAAGAAGTCATTTTACTAGAAGACCTAAATGCCAGAACAGGATGGAAAGCTAATGACAACATAATGGGACAGTATGCTGAAGAAGCCATAAATAATAATGGTGAAAGATTGACAGCATTCTGCAAGCAAAACGACTGAAGAATTCTGAATGAATGGTTCAAGCATAAGGACAACCACAAATACACATGGACGAAACCAAGCGTTAACCTCAAGTCTGTTATAGACTACGTCATAATAAAGCAAACAACAAAGCTAGTAGTACAAGACATGAGGGCTATGAGAAGTGCGGAGTGCGGGTCAGACCATTTTTTGCTAATGTCTAAGATATTATTCAAGTTTATCAAAGACACAGAAATTCAAGTGGAAACTGAGCCACAGAAAGCCAATAGTATTCGATATAATTTACAAAGCCTTGACCATAGTTCTACCCATTTCTTGTAGCAGCAAAGGCTAACAGAAAAACTTGCTGCCGTTGAAGAAACCTCTGCAGGCAATGTGTATGAGATGATTAAGGAATTCATTCATAATGCAGCTTATGAAGCATTGGGAAAAAAAGAAATTGAAAAGAGTAATAGAATATGTAATGAGTGGTGGAACCACTCGGTACCAGATAAGGTGGAAAGTAAGAAGAAACCTTATAATAAGTGGTTGAACTCAAGATCAAACAATGATTGGCAAGAATACAGAGAGCAGAGAAAAGGTGCACAGAAACAGTAATTCAGGCAAAAAACGAAGCCTGGCAGAAAACCCTTGAAGAGATAGAAAAAAGCACGGGGAATACACTGGAAAATAAAGCCTCTAAGGTATTAAAAACAATGAGAACACAGAATAAAGCAGATATAAACCTCATTAGCATGCAGGAATGGGTACAACACTACCAAGGACTACTAACCGAGAACAGAGCGGCGTTCACTGAGACATTGAAATCAGTAATGATAATATACCACCGACAACCCTGAAGGAAGTCCAAAATGCAATTAATGCCACAAAAAACAGAAAGTTGCCAGGTCCAGGATTAATTTATATAGAACTGGTTAAAGCAGCTCTGTCAAAACTCTTTGTGATATTGGCAGTGATTTTTAACAAATGCCTCAGAGGTGCCGAAGCCCCAAAGGAGTGGAAAAAGGCAACAATTACATCAATATTTAAGGAGGGCAACAGGAGAAATTTTGCAAACTATCACGGTTTTAGTGTGATGCCATCCATGGCGAGAGTCTATGGCCGTATCCTAAAAAAGAGGATAGAAGAAGAAATAATTGAATTTGAAGAACAAAATAGATTCAGATCTTGTCGCTCCTGTACTGATAGAGTATTTACCCTCAAAAACCTAGTGGAGAAAAGGACAGCAAGGGGCCTTATGAACCACCTTGTCTTTGTAGACCTCCAGAAAGCTTATAACACTGTTCCACAGAACAAGATACAGACGATATGAAAGCTGTCAGACTCCTCTACCAAGGTTGTATGGCAATGGTAAAAGTGAGAAATCAACTGTCTCAAAAGACTGAGGTGACAAAGGGACTACGCCAGGGATGCACACTCACCCTTACACTCTTTAAGATCTAACTAGAGGAGGCACTAAAATCCTGGAAAAGGAAATGCAGAGGAACAGGTAACCACATAGATGATGAGATCTTGTTCACTTTATTTTTTGCTGATGACCAAGTGTTAGTAGCTGGAGATGAGGAAGATGCAAATTAAGAAAAGAATACGAAAAATGGGGTCTTGTCATAAACATATCTAGAACAGAGTATCTGAAAGTGGGAGATAATGCTGTTAACGACATACAACTTGGTGCTGGGTATCATAATTTTAAGTACCTGGGAGTGACACTGTTGTCCAATGGTAGAAGTATGGAGTATATAAACAATAAAATTGGCAAGAGCAAGCGAGCCATGAAACAACTAACAAAAACATAACGCACAGAACAAAACATACAATTTACCACACAATTATTGAAAGTATCACAACATATGGTGCAGAGTTGTGGGAACTAACTCAGTGGCCGAAAGATCACCCGCTGGCTGTCGAGATGGATTTATGGAGATGTTGTAGATATTCGAGGCTTGATCATATTAGAAATGATAGTATCAGAGAGGTTATGAATGTCAAAAGCACAATCCTACACAGAAAGGAAGAGCCTACTCTGGTATGATCACCTACAGCACATGCCAGACACAAGATGGCCAAAATGTGTATGGCAATGGACTCCATGTCAAAGAAGAAAGTGCGGTAGACCTTCGAGATGCTGGAAAGACGACGTCAACGAAGCAATGACAGTGAGAGGTCTTAATGAAGGAGACTGGAATGACCGTGAATGATGGAGATTGGGATGCGAGAGGCAGCAGCCATAGAAACCTTGATATATATATATATATATATATATATATATATATATATATATATATATATATATATATATATATATATATATATATATATATATATATATGCGACTTACCAAATGAAAGTGCTGGCAGGTCGACAGACACACAAACAAACACAAAAATACACACAAAATTCAACACAAAAATACACACAAAATTCAAGCTTTTCCAACAAACTGTTGCCTGATCAGGAATCAGGAAAGAGGGAAGGAGAGGGAAAGACGAAAGGATGTGGGTTTTAAGGGAGAGGGTAAGGAGTCATTCCAATCCCGGGAGCGGAAAGACTTACCTTAGGGGGAGAAAAGGACGGGTATACACTCGCACACACACATATCCATCCACACATATACAGACACAAGCAGACATATTTAAAGACCAGCCACAGGGTGATCCTGGAAACATTCCACGTGGGAAAAAAATATATCTAAAAACAAAGATGATGTGACTTACCAAACGAAAGCATTGGCAGATCGATAGACACACAAACACAAGCAACAGTACCTGCATTATGACAGCTGCCACCCATTCCACATCAAACAGTCCCTTCCCTACAGCCTAGGTCTTGGGGCAGAGATGTCAGTCGAGGCGGAAGTACAGAGGCAAAGATGTTGTTGAATGACAGGTGAGGTATGAGTGGCGGCAACTTGAAATTAGCGGAGATTGAGGCCTGGTGGGTAACGGGAAGAGAGGTTATATTGAAGAGCAAGTTCCCATCTCCGGAGTTCGGATAGGTTGGTGTTGGTGGGAAGTATGCAGATAACCCGGACGGTGTAACACTGTGCCAAGATGTGCTGGCCGTGCACCAAGGCATGTTTAGCCACAGGGTGATACTCATTACCAACAAACACTGTCTGCCTGTGACCATTCATGCGAATGGACAGTTTGTTGCTGGTCATTCCCACATAGAATGCATCACTGTGTAGGCAGGTCAGTTGGTAAATCACGTGGGTGCTTTCACACGTGGCTCTGCCTTTGATCGTGTACACCTTCCGGGTTACAGGACTACAGTAGGTGGTGGTGGGAGGGTGTATGGGACAGGTTTTACACTGGGGGCGGTTACAAGGGTAGGAGCCAGAGGGTAGGGAAGGTCGTTTGGGGATTTCATAGGGATGAACTAACAGGTTACGAAGGTTAGGTGGACAGCGGAAAGACACTCTTGGTGGAGTGGGGAGGATTTCATGAAGGATGGATGTCATTTCAGGGCAGGATTTGAGGAAGTCGTATCCCTGCTGGAGAGCCACATTCAGAGTCTGATCCAGTCCCGGAAAGTATCCTGTCACAAGTGGGGCACTTTTGGGGTTCTTCTGTGGGAGGTTCTGGGTTTGAGGGGATGAGGAAGTGGCTCTGGTTATTTGCTTCTGTACCAGGTCGGGAGGGCAGCTGCGGGATGCGAAAGCTGTTTTCAGGTTGTTGGTGTAATGGTTCAGGGATTCCAGACTGGAGCAGATTCATTTGCCACGAAGACCTAGGCTGTAGGGAAGGGAACATTTGATGTGGAATGGGTGGCAGCTGTCATAATGCAGGTACTGTTGCTTGTTGGTGGGTTTGATGTGGACGGACGTGTGAAGCTGGCCATCGGACAGATGGAGGTCAACGTCAAGGAAAGTGGCGTGGGATTTGGAGTAGGACCAGGTGAATCTGATGGAACCAAAGGAGTTGAGGTTGGAGAGGAAATTCTGGAGTTCTTCTTCACTGTGAGTCCAGATCATGAACATGTCATCAATAAATCTGTACCAAACTTTGGGTTGGCAGGCCTGGGTGACCAAGAAGGCTTCCTCTAAGTGACCCATGAATAGGTTGGCGTACGAGGGGGCCATCCTGGTACCCATGGCTGTTCCCTTTAATTGTTGGTATGTCTGGCCTTCAAAAGTGAAGAAGTTGTGGGTCAGGATAAAGCTGGCTAAGGTAGTGAGGAAAGAGGTTTTTGGTCGGGTGGCAGGTGATTGGTGTGAAAGGAAGTGCTCCATCGCAGCGAGGCCCTGGACGTGCGGAATATTTGTGTATCAGGAAGTGGCATCAATGGTTACAAGGATGGTTTCTGGGGGTAACAGATTGGGTAAGGATTCCAGGCGTTTGAGAAAGTGCTTGGTGTCTTTGATGAAGGATGGGAGACTGCATGTAATGGGTTGAAGGTGTTGATCTACGTAGGCAGAGATACGTTCTGTGGGGGCTTGGTAGCCAGCTACAATGGGGCAGCTGGGATGATTGGGTTTGTGAATTTTAGGAAGAAGGTAGAAGGTAGGGGTGTGGGGTGTCGGTGGGGTCAGGAGGTTGATGGAGTCAGATGAAAGGTTTTGTAGGGGGCCTAAGGTTCTGAGGATTCCTTGAAGCTCCGCCCAGACATCAAGAATGGGATTACCTTGGTAAACTTTGTATGTGGTGTTGTCTGAAAGCTGACGCAGTCCCTCAGCCACATACTCACAATGATCAAGTACCACGGTCATGGAACCCTTGTCCGCCAGAAGAATGATGATGGATCGGCCAGCCTTCAGATCACGGATGGCTTGGGCTTCAGCAGTGGTGATGTTTGGAGTAGGATTAAGGTTTTTTAAGAAGGATTGAGAGGCAAGGCTGGAAGTCAGAAATTCCTGGTAGGTTTGGAGAGGGTGATTTTGAGGAAGAGGAGGTGGGTCCCGCTGTGACGGAGGACGGAACTGTTCCAGGCAGGGTTCAATTTGGATAGTGTCTTGGGGAGTTGGACCATTAGGAGTAGGATTAGGATCATTTTTCTTCGTGGCAAAGTGATATTTCCACCAGAGAGTACGGGTGTAAGACAGTAAATCTTTGACAAGGGCTGTTTGGTTGAATCTGGGAGTGGGGCTGAAGGTGAGGCCTTTGGGTAGGACAGAGGTTTCGGATTGGGAGAGAGGTTTGGAGGAAAGGTTAACTACTGAATTGGATTGGGAGTGTTGATTGGAATTTTGAGGTTTTGGGGGGAGTGGAGCTGGAAGTGGGAGATTGAGTAGATGGGAGAGACTGGGTTTGTGTGCAATGAGAGGAGGTTGAGGTTTGCTGGAAAGGTTGTGAAGAGTGAGTGAGTTGCCTTTCCGGAGGTGGGAAACCAGGAGATTGGATAGTTTTTTTAGGTGAAGGGTGGCATGCTGTTCTGATTTGCGGTTGGCCTGTAGGAGGATGCTCTGAACAGCCGGTGTGGATTTGGGAGAGGTAAGATTGAGGACTTTTATTAAGGATAGGAGTTGACGGGTGTGTTCGTTGGCTGAGTTGATGTGTAGGTGAATGATTAGGTGGGTGAGGGCAATGGATTGTTCAGTTTGGAACTGGTATAGGGACTGATGGAAAGAAGGGTTGCAGCCAGAGATGGGAACTTTAAGTGTGAGGCCTTTGGGGGTAATGCCAAATGTCAGACAAGCCTGAGAAAATAGAATATGGGAGCGTAATCTGGCTAGGGCGAGGGCATGTTTGCGGAGGGAATGTAAATAAAACTTAATGGGGTCGTTGGGGGTGTTGTGAGGGTGACATGGTATTAGAAGGTGGAAAGTGTAACATGAGGTTGAAATGAAAATGAAAGATAAAAATATATGGGGAGAGATAAAGGTGAACTAGAAAGCAACTGGAGATCTGGTATGAAAGAAGGCGAAAAAGTGTTGGTTAAGTTGATCCTTGGCCGCCCAGCGACTGCTGTCGCGAGGCGGTTGAGGACCGCGTTGTGGCGATACTGCAGGGTTGCTGAGTGCACCATACACGAGTTGATCATGTGTGGGAGCGTCTCATTGTTGTGGCCACAGCGTCGGCAGGCTTTGTTGTTGTTCGCCCGCCCATCAAAACGGCGGCTGCCGTTGAGAGGCACGACTCCGAGCCTGGCGCGGTGTATGAAGCGGGTGTATTTGCCTTAGGGGGAAAAAAGGACAGGTATACACTCGTGCACACACACACATATCCATCCACACATACACAGACACAAGCAGACATTTGTAAAGGCAAAGAGTTTGGGCAGAGATGTCAGTCAAGGCAGAAGTACAGAGGCAAAGATGTTGTTGAAAGACAGGTGAGATATGAGTGTCGGCAAATTGAAATTAGCGGAGATTGAGGCCTGGCGGATAATGAGAAGAGAGGATATACTGAAGGGCAAGTTCCTATCTCCGGAGTTCTGACAGGTTGGTGTTAGTGGGAAGTATCCAGATAACCCGGACAGTGTAACACTGTGCCAAGATGTGCTGGCCGTGCACCAAGGCCTCATTACCAACAAACACTGTCTGCCTGTGTCCATTCATGCGAATGGACAGTTTGTTGCTGGTCATTGCCACATAGAAAGCTTCACAGTGTAGGCAGGTCAGTTGGTAAATCATGTGGGTGCTTTCACACGTGGCTCTGCCTTTGATCGTGTACACCTTCCGGGTTACAGGACTGGAGTAGGTGGTGGTGGGAGGGTGCATGGGACAGGTTTTACACCGGGGGCGGTTACAACCATAACCAATTTTATCCTTCCTATATATACTCAATAATACATAACCCACTTCCAAACCATAACCAAAAAATTTTTTCCGCTTTCAACAATACTGCTGCTACAAAATCCACCGTTTCCAGTTCACAAACTGTTCCTTTCAGCTATTAAACAGCCATTTCGGCTAGTTCCAATAACTTTCGCTTTTTTTCCATTTCTGTTTTTCCCACATCACTCCTTTTTTTAGCTGCTTCCCACAGGTTTCAACGTCATTATTTCTTCGTCAGACAATTGTTAGCCTCATTTTCACAATCTGCCACCACAAAACCACTCCTTTTAATACATTTACACACAGTTTTTTCGAAAATTTCCCGAATTGCTCCACCCTTTAACGCATTTTGGTGGCAACATAACCACATAACCTTGGTGCACATCGTTGTCTACCAGTCCTAGTTCACCACAGGATCAACATAGCCCAGCCATAACCAACACCTTTTCGCCTTTTTTCACACCAGATCTCCAGTTGCTTTCTAGTTCACCTTATCTCTCGCCATATATTTTTATTTTCATTTTCATTTCAGCCTCATGTTACACTTTCCACCTTCTAATACCATGTCACCCTCACAACATCCCCACAACGACCCCATTAAGTTTTATTTACATTCCCTCCGCAAACATGCCTTCGCCCTAGCCAGATTACACTCCCACATTTTATTTTCTCAGGCTTATCTGACATTTGGCATTACCCCCAAAGGCCTCACACTTAAAGTTCCCATCTCTGGCTGCAACCCTTCTTTCCATCAGTCCCTATACCAGTTCCAAACTGAACAATCCATTGTCCTCACCCACCTAATCCTTCACCTACACATCAACTCAGCCAATGAACACACCCGTCAACTCCTATCCTTAATAAAAGTCATCAATCTTTCCTCTCCCACATCCACACCGGCTGTCCAGAGCATCCTCCTACAGGCCAATCGCAAATTAGAACAGCATGCCACCCTCCACCTCAAAAAACTATCCAATCTCCTGGTTTCCTACCTCCGGAAAGGCAACTCACTCACTCTTCACAACCTTTCCAGCAAACCTCAACCTCCTCTCATTGCACACAAACCCAGTCTCTGCCATCTACTTAATCTCCCACTTCCAGCTCCACTCCCCCCAAAACCTCAAAATTCCAATCAACACTCCCAATCCAATTCAGTAGTTAACCTTTCCTCCAAACCTCTCTCCCAATCCGAAACCTCTGTCCTATCCAAAGGCCTCACCTTCAGCCCCACTCCCAGATTCAACCAAACAGCCCTTGTCAAAGATTTACTGTCTTACACCCGTACTCTCTGGTAGAAATATCACTTTGCCATGAAGAAAAATGATCCTAATCCTACTCCTAATGGTCCAACTCCCCAAGACACTATCCAAATTGAACCCTGCCTGGAACAGTTCCGTCCTCCGTCACAGCGGGACCCACCTCCTCTTCCTCAAAATCACCCTCTCCAAACCTACCAGGAATTTCTGACTTCCAGCCTTGCCTCTCAATCCTTCTTAAAAAACCTTAATCCTACTCCCAACATCACCGCTGCTGAAGCCCAGGGTATCCGTGATCTGAAGGCTGACCGATCCATCATGATTCTTCCGGCGGACAAGGGTTCCACAACCGTGGTACTTGATCGTCGGGAGTATGTGGCTGAGGGACTGCGTCAGCTTTCAGACAACACTACATACAAAGTTTGCCAAGGTAATCTCACTCTTGATGTCCAGGCAGAGCTTCAAGGAATCCTCAGAACCTTAGGCCCCCTACAAAACCTTTCACCTGACTCCATCAACCTCCTGACCCCACCGACACCCTGCACCCCTACCTTCTACCTTCTTCCTAAAATTCACAAACCCAATCATCCCGGCTGCCCCATTGTAGCTGGCTACCAAGCCCCCACAGAACGTATCTCTGCCTACGTAGATCAACACCTTCAACCCATTACATGCAGTCTCCCATCCTTCATCAAAGACACCAAGCACTTTCTCAAACGCCTGGAATCCTTACCCAATCTGTTACCCCCAGAAACCATCCTTGTAACCATTGATGCCACTTCCTTATACACAAATATTCAGCACGTCCAGGGCCTCGCTGCGATGGAGCACTTCCTTTCACGCCGATCACTTGCCACCCTACCAAAAACCTCTTTCCTCACTACCTTAGCCAGCTTTATCCTGACCCACAACTTCTTCACTTTTGAAGGCCAGACATACCAACAATTAAAGGGAACAGCCATGGGCACCAGGATGGCCCCCTCGTACGCCATCCTATTCATGGGTTGCCTAGAGGAAGACTTCGTGGTTACCCAGGCCTGCCAACCCAAAGTTTGGTACAGATTTATTGATGACATCTTCATGATCTGGACTCACAGTGAAGAAGAACTCCAGAATTTCCTCTCCAACCTCAACTCCTTTGGCTCCATTAGATTCACCTGGTCCTACTCCAAATCCGATGCCACTTTCCTTGACGTTGACCTCCACCTGTCCAATGGCCAGCTTCACACGACCGTCCACATCAAACCCACCAACAAGCAACAGTACCTGCATTATGACAGCTGCCACCCATTCCACATCAAATGTTCCCTTCCCTACAGCCTAGGTCTTCGTGGCAAATGAATCTGCTCCAGTCTGGAATCCCTGAACCATTACACCAACAACCTGAAAACAGCTTTCGCATCCCGCAGCTGCCCTCCCGACCTGGTACAGAAGCAAATAACCAGAGCCACTTCCTCATCTCCTCAAACCCAGACCTCCCACAGAAGAACCCCAAAAGTGCCCCACTTGTGACAGGATACTTTCCGGGACTGGATCAGACTCTGAATGTGGCTCTCCAGCAGGGATACAACTTCCTCAAATCCTGCCCTGAAATGAGATCCATCCTTCATGAAATCCTCCCCACTCCACCAAGAGTGTCTTTCCGCCGTCCACGTAACCTTCGTAACCTGTTAGTTCATCCCTATGAAATCCCCAAACGACCTTCCCTACCCTCTGGCTCCTACCCTTGTAACCGCCCCCGGTGTAAAACCTGTCCCATACACCCTCCCACCACCACCTACTGTAGTCCTGTAACCCGGAAGGTGTACACGATCAAAAGCAGAGCCACGTGTGAAAGCACCCACGTGATTTACCAACTGACCTGCCTACACTGTGAAGCTTTCTATGTGGGAATGACCAGCAACAAACTGTCCATTCGCATGAATGGTCACAGGCAGACAGTGTTTGTTGGTAATGAGGATCACCCTGTGGCTAAACATGCCTTGGTGCACGGCCAGCACATCTTGGCACAGTGTTACACTGTCCGGGTTATCTGGATACTTCCCACTAACACCAATCTGTCAGAACTCTGGAGATGGGAACTTGCCCTTCAGTATATCCTCTCTTCTCATTATCCGCCAGGCCTCAATCTCCGCTAATTTCAAGTTGCCGCCGCTCATACCTCACCTGTCTTTCAACAACATCTTTGCCTCTGTACTTCCGCCTTGACTGACATCTCTGCCCAAACTCTTTGCCTTTACAAATGTCTGCTTGTGTCTGTGTATGTGCGGATGGATATGTGTGTGTGTGCGAGTGTATACCTGTCCTTTTTTCCCCCCTAAGGTAAGTCTTTCCACTCCCAGGATTGGAATGACTCCTTACCCTCTCCCTTAAAACCCACATCATTTCATCTTTCCGTCTCCTTCCCTCTTTCCTGACGAAGCAACCGTTGGTTGCGAAAGCTAGAATTTTGTGTGTATGTTTGTGTTTGTTTGTGTGTCTGTCGACCTGCCAGCACTTTCATTTGGTAAGTCACATCATCTTTGTTTTTAAGATATATTTTTCTTACGTGGAATGTTTCCCTATATATATATATATATATATATATATATATATATATATATATATATATATATCTTTACTGTGTTGTCACAGGTTGTGAGGCACATAACTGAATGTGCTGTTCCGTTCCAGCCTATATATATATATATATATATATATATATATATATATATGCTGGAACGGAACAGCACATTCAGTTATGTGCCTCACAACCTGTGACAACACAGTAAAGACAAATAGTTTATTTGTGCTGCCCACTCTACATGTGTTCTAGAGTACATAAATTCAGCCTGGTATGCTTTGAGGGAACTATAAGCAAAATGGGACAGGACCAATAATCACAATTTTATGTGTGGGATGAGGTGGTATGTTTGCCCTTCAATTCAGATTCATTCATTCATGAGTCACATTCCACAAATCATACCACAGAGCAAAGTCTTCTGGGATGTCAAACCAACCAGCTACCACTGCTGGCTACTTCTGTAAAGTATACTGACAACAAATTATGACCAGCACTAATCTACTCCAACTGATATGATAATTACTTCTAGATTGCTTTGTGTATGTATGACTGAAGAAAAATATTTGTTATGCAGAAGACCACTGCTCCTCTTCCAGTGCTACCCAGCTGCTGTTTTAATCCAGTAAATTAACAAAAGCATTTAAATACAAGACTGCTATTAGCCATCTATGTACAGGCAGTCAGGTACTATGCAATACGAGTATTACAGTTACACAGATTTTAGATTCTCAAATCCAATTATTCTGGTAAATTGTGGGAGCCACTAACTCTAGAGAGCACTGCATTGTCTACATGGAAATTATTTACATTTCTAGTACGAGTATTTGTAAATTAGTTATACAAAAGTGACCCGTAAGTGTGAAAAAGTTGAATAACTTACAGAAATGTTTAATGACAATATTATGAAAAGGTGATGTAGAGTCACAGACAGACACAGCAAAAAGACTATTTAAACACAAGAGCTTTTGGCCAGAAAGCCTTCTTTTGAAATAGAAAACATACACACACCCACATTCACCCAAGCAAAGCTGCATTTGTGTGTGTGTGTGTGTGTGTGTGTGTGTGTGTGTGTTTTCTATTTCTATTTTGGAAGAAGTCTCTGGCAGCCAGAGACAGTGGTCAAGTGTGTTCCAGCTACATTTGTGTAAATCTATGTGTGCATTTTGTCTGTTTCAGGAGAAGACCTTCTGTATGAAAGCTTAAATGTTTAGTAATCTTTTTGTTGTGCCTGTATGTGACTCAGCATCTTCACTGTATGGTGAGCAATCTTTCCTGTTCATAATATTGTTATTATCATCCTGTATTTTCCATTGTTAAAAGAATGTTTGGTAAAGCATGGAATACAATATATCCTCAAGTTTTATTTATAAATGTTCAGTGAGGCTACCTATTGTAATTCGACAAATGTTTCTTTGACACTTACTGGAAGGATAGCAGAAATCAAATGTGATTACATCAGCTGACTGTGGTGGTCAGGATATTGTTCCACCAGATCCAATCCAAGTCAGCAGAAGTAAGTGACAACTTCACGAAGATAATGTGGTGGTGCACTGTCTTGCTGGAAATCACATTATGTGCCCATATCTTGTTGTACTGAGGCATCAGATAATGTTCAAGCATGTCCAGATATGATATGCCAGTTACAACTGACCCGACAAAAAACAAAGGACTATAAATCTTCTTACAGCTTACAGCACAAAAAAAAAAAAAAAAACATTTTACCTTACACGAGTCCTGTACATGTACGATTATCTGACATGGTTTCTGCTCATCTGATATCTGAACACTATGCTGATTCACTTTGCCACAGGTATTGAAGGTGGTTTCATCACTGAACAGAATTTTAATAAGAAAATCATCCTCAATCAGCACTTTTTAAATATTTATACACAAAACCAAAGTCATTTTTGTTTGTCACTTGTTCTTGGAGCTTCCAACATTTCCAATTTCTGGGGTTTGAATAACAGGCATTTTTGTAATACCTTACACACTGTAACACTAGGCATATTCAGTTCTAAGCTGGCACATGTCATCGATTTATGCAGCCTACGAATGCAAGAGAGCGGAACTTGTTCAATTGCAGCATCAGAGACTGCTGGCTGGCCCTGATCCAGCATTGTATGTTATAAATGACCAGTTTTGGTAAGATGGTTGTACCAATTAATAACTGTTTGTCTTTGAGATGGTGGCTTGTGATATTTATTCTTGAATCATCTCCGAACTGTTGTAGCAGATTCGGATTGATGAAACTGTAATCAACACTCTACACCATTATAGGACTTCACGATGACCGTTGGAATAGCTCATTCGCCATGTCACCTAGCGGGAATGTCAGGAACTAACAGTATTAGGTGGGAATAAAACTTGAAGCTGTACTTGTTCGGTGCTGTATCAAATGTTTCTGTAAGTTGATTACCCTTTTCATGATTAAACATTACTTTTGTATAACTGATTTATAAACACATTGCATTGTGGTTTTCATCTGTTGGATCATCATAAATTCACTCTTGTTAGTAACTACAAATACTGTTAGGGAATATGTGTGTTGACATGTAAGCATAAGGAACTCTACATCCCTGAAGGGGATTCTGTAAGATCCCTGGTTATTAATTTTAGACAATACCTTTATTGCTTGCTTCAGTAGAATAAATACTTTTCTCACTTTAACTGCAATGACCCAGAAGATTATGTCACAGGACAGAATTGTGTAACAGTATGCAAAATTTGCCACAATTGTGTCTCAAGGTTAGCACAGCAGGTGAGATTGCAAAGTAGCAATTCATTCAACTACTGTGAAATGGGGAGTTAGGATAAATAAAATGAGTTTGGACAGTGTTGCAGTTTTAAAATCATAAACAAGTGTTGAATTTCTTGTTATTAATGACTAAACGAAATTTTTAGTAACTAGTTTACCACAGCAAGCATTTCTCTGAACTTCAAAAAATTACAGATGTATGACTGGTCAGCATTGGCTGCGTCTGAGCGTCCAATGGAGCCCCAAAGCAGAAGGCAAAATGTTCCTTTTAAGAGTACTGATTTACTCCTGTAGGAATTACAGACAGGCTCTTCTACATGAGGTCTTGGCAGGGCCAGGTGGTGACCACCACACCAGAAGAGAGCCTGTGTAGTAGCAAGGAAGGAAATATGTCCTAACTAGCTGTGTGCTACACCAGAACTGGACAGATGGGCAGATCCAGTTGTAAAACTGAAAAATCTAATAAGATGCCTTCTGCACTATCCAAAATATTTTGACAATATAATGTAATTGGACAGGAAAAAAATCTACTCACCAAGTGGCAGTGGAACACATTCATAATAGGAGGTTATAATTGGGTAAACTTTCAGAGTCAGTGGCTAGTTCTTCAGGTGGAAGGGTTGAAGGGGAAGGAAGAGGGTTGAAGTAAAAGGAAAAGGCCTGGAGAGGTCTAGCAGGTCTAGGAAAAGGAGCAGATTTTGGAAAAGTTACCCAGAACCGTAAGTCAGTGGAGACTTACCAGACAGGGTGAGAAAGAAAGACTGATTTCTGGGCACTGCATCGGACAAGATTTGGAAACCTGAGAGCTTAAAGGTATAAAACAGGATAATATTCAAGATAGAGATAACTGCTAAAACACTGTGTATGAGTTAATAAGAGTGAATTTCTGAGTACATTGTACATAACAGAGGTGGGGGGAGGGGGGGGGGGGTGAAAAATGGACAGGTAAGTAAATGAAAGATGCAGAAAACTAAAACAGAAAGAAAGAAGTAGTTACTGTTAATAAATGCTGAGACACAAGGAATTAATGTAAACTAAGGCCAGATGGGTGGCGATAACCAAGTACATGTAGTGCTAGTTCCCAACTGGGGAGTTCTGAGAAACTGGTGTCTTGGGGTAGAATCCAGATGGTGTGTTTGGTGAAACAAGTGCCAAGGTCATGACTGTCATGTTGTACAGCATTCTCTGCAACAGGATATTGTGTGTTGCCTGTTTACACACTCTGCCTATTCCCATTAATCCTGACTGATAACTAGGTGGTAACCATGCCGATGTACAAGACTGAACAGTGTTTACATAACAGCTGGTATGTGATGTGCTGTTTCACAAGTGGCCCTCCCTTAGATAGTATATGTTTTTCAGTTGCAGGACTGGTATAGGTGGTGGTAGGAAGGTGCATAGGGCAAGTCTTGCAGCAGGGATGGTCACAGTGGTAGGAGTCGTAGGGTAGGGAGATGGGTGCAGAAAGACCGTAGGGACTGACAAGGACATTGCGGAGATTGGGAGGGTGACTAAAAGCTGTTCTAGGTGTAGTGGGCAAAATCTCAGACAGAACGGATCTCATTTCAGGGTGTGATTTTAGGAAGTCACGCCCTTGTCAAAGTAGCTGCTTCATACATTCCAGACCACGATAATACTGAGTTACCAATGGTGTGCTCAGAAGTTTTTTTTTTTTTTTTTTTTTTTTTTTTTTTTTTTTTTTTTTTTTTTTTTTTTTTTTGGGATCAGCTGTACCAAAATTAGGTGTGATGGCCCGGGAAATCTGCTTTTGAACTAGGCTGATGGGATAATTATGTCCAGTTAAGGCTGAGGTGAGAATGGTGGTATATTTCTGTAAAAAGTCTGCATCTGAACAAAAACATTTGCCTCAGATGCCAGGGCTGTTGGGAGGGAACGTTTGCCATGGAAAGTATGGCAGCTGTCAAAATGTAAGCACTGCTGTTTGTTAGTAGGCCTAATGTGGACAGAAGTGTGTAACTGACCTTCGGTGAGAATGAGATCAACATCAAGGAAAGGGACATGAAATTCAGAATATTACCATTTGAAATTTAATTGGGAGAAGGTATTCAGAGATTCCAGGAATTTTAACAGGGCAGTCTCACCATGAGTCCATATGGTAAAGATGTCATCAATGTATCTAAATCAAATCAGGGGCTGATGACTTATGGGTTCCAGAAGAGCCCCTTCCAAGCTACTCATGAAAAGGTTGGCATACAAAGGAGCCATCCTGGTTCCCATGGCCATACTGCTGATCTGTTTGTGTGTCTGCCCCCAAAAGGTGAAGTAGTTGTTGGTAAGTACTCCTCAGGTGGGAACTAGCCCTACAACATGTTCTTGGTTCCCACCACCCATCTGGACTTAATTTACATTAATTTCTTCTGTCTGAGCATTTCTTCACTCCTGTTTTAGTTTTCTACATTTTCTTACCTGTCTATTTTTTGCCATCCCTCTCCCACCTCTGTTATGTACAATGCACTTAGCTTTTCACTCTTATTAACTCATACACAATGTTTTAGCAGTTATCTCTATCTTACACACATTACGCTGTCTTCTACATTTAAGCTCTCAGGTTTTCAAATCCCATCCGGTGCATTCCCCCCAACAATTAATCTTTCCTTCTCATCCTCTCTGGTAAGTCTCCCCTGACCCACAGTTCTGGATGACTTTTCCTACACTTCTCCAGTCCTTTTCCATTTCCTTCACCCCTCTTCCTCCTTTTCAACCCTTCTGCCTGAAGAAGTAGCCACTGACTCCAAAAGCTTGCCTTGCTTCTTTTATGTGTGTTTACTGCCAAGCCCGCATCTCGTGGTCGTGCGGTAGCGTTCTCGCTTCCCACGCCCGGGTTCCCGGGTTCGATTCCCGGCGGGGTCAGGGATTTTCTCTGCCTCGTGATGGCTGGGTGTTGTGTGCTGTCCTTAGGTTAGTTAGGTTTAAGTAGTTCTAAGTTCTAGGGGACTTATGACCACAGCAGTTGAGTCCCATAGTGCTCAGAGCCATTTTTTTTACTGCCACCACTTGGTGAATGGATTTTTTTATCTATCCAGTTACATTATACTACTGAAATTTTTTTGCCATTTAATATCCATTGATAACCTGTACTGTAATGCTAATTCTGAATTTGTAAGCTTTATTACAGAAACTATATTTAATATGTAATGGATGTAATAGTGTATTTATTTCTGCCCATATATAATTCATTGTAATTAAATTGTAAATATTGTAAACTGCTGGGTAACAGCCAAAGGAACTTTATTTAAATGTATCAATAGCAAAGATGAAATGGCAGTAGTTGTGCCATTGTTTATCTTTGTGTACGGATAGCCTCTGTTGCACTGCAAGCAGAGAGGAAGCAGAGCAGCTTGAGTTATGGAAGAGTGCGGATGTGTTTGTTGGGTGCTCCTGCAGACGCTGTGTCTAGCTACGATTGCACCAGTGTAGGCACACGTACTTCGTTAGTGCATAAATATTGAGAGCACTGTAGGAGTGAACAGGTAGAGGAAGCTACAGTTCTAACTGTTGCCTTTCCCATAACTACCTGTGGCTCGGGAGACGACTCATGGTTCTCAATCAGCAGCAGCAGCAGCTCAGCATTGTCGTCGGCTACAGTCTTATTCATCTGCACACCTACAACATCATAAGACTGTTAACTGTCAGAGTATAACTGATACTGTGCATGCCTTACCCTGTGGCATTTCTTTCACAAAGTTTGACTATCTTTCATGAATAAAACCTGCAACAGTTATAATTGGTAGGGCACCTGTGGTGTCATTGTTCTCAGACAGTCCTTTTCCTTTTCATGCAATCACAGAGTGTCATAAAAATATGAAAATTGATTACCTATTTACCACCAGTTTTGTTTGTTTGCTCATGAACAGTTTCAGTCTAAATTTTGCTGCCTCAGTAACTGTTCATTCTTGTATTATATGACAGATGCTTAACAAATTTACACTTTCGAGTATTAACTTCTCTCACTTAAAGTGACATAAAATTTCACTGACAAAACTAATAACTAAGGATACAGTACAAATTAAAAGTGCAAAATTTCATTTACTCTGTATTTAGCTTAGCAAGTGACTTATGCTGGCTTGGTAGCTACTTTATTGTTCTTATGTCAAAAGCAAAATCAGTTGCTCATTTGCTTAAAGTAAATGAAATTCAATCTTTTAGTATTTAAAAGCAAATTTATTGCTTTTTTCCAAATTTTGTAATATGTTATGCTGAGGTAACTGAAAGTAACAAACTTTCAGCTACAGCCAGTCATTTATTTAATCAGCAACTTCATTTGACTTTAATTTCAGAATTTAGTATTTCAGAATAACTTACTGCAAACTCAATGCTTTCTGGTTCATTTATTTTCTTGTGAACTGTTGTGTTTTAGAAAAGCATGATAACCTTCTGTTGCCATGCCAGTGGTTATTGCTTAATTCTCTTTGCCCTTATCTTTCATAGGATTTTGGATATTAATTGCCCTAGTGTGCTGGCAACAGTTTAATTTTTTTGCTGATCAGTATTTTTTGTATTAAATATTATGTGGTACCCTTTCCCCCTCTTCACAGTTCATCAGTACTTAGATTAGGTTTCGAATAGATTCTTCCTTCAGAGCGGTCTGTTGTAAACTTTCTTTCTACTAACCGGCATTATTTTCCTTCGATAACGAAAGCTTTACTCACTGTTAAATATCATTAGGCTTACTTGATTATGGTAATTTGTATTGCAATCTAATAGGCTGACTAGAAAGGGGAGGTTATACAGTGCTCCAGGTTAACACTCCTCAGAGGCTCCACTTAACAGCCAACTGATTCCTCCCCTGGCTACTAACACATGGTGCATACAGGGCAGAGTCCTTTTGGGGAACAAACAGCATGAGGTGATGACCTTACTTCAGCATATAGGCCACAATTAATTGTAAAAGAATTAAAGAAAATTTATCAGTCTACTCTTGACTGCCTAGGTGACTTCCACATCCATCTATCCACTGAAAGTATAGCCTCATCAATAAATACGTTAATAGTGTTGAATAGTGTATAAATAATGAGTGTGAAAACAGGCCAGCACTCACCTGAAAGACTAAGTGATAAGTGGGAGAGAGAACTTATAAAGAGATGCCAGATACAAGGCTTTCTGTTTTTGGACCAGAGACAAAGATTACATACTCCTTAGATGCTGTGTGTAATAGGCCACATTCACCATCTAGGGTGAAGAGTGTAGGAAGGCACACAGATGGAGCTGCACATTTTGTATATTAGGTGGACAGCAGAATATGATTTTGTTAGAAATAGAAGGGGTTATTGAATGGAAAGTGTGTGCATATTGTCATCCTACCTTATTCAGTATTTCAACATTTCGGTAGTGGACTGAGCCTGCCACTTTGAACTGAGGCACTGTTGCCAAAGCTGGGCTTTGTCACCAGCACAGGTAGGAGTCAGGTACAGTGTGTCCTTAGTGAGTCAGTGTCGTATCAGAATGTAAATTGCATCATATGCAAAACTAAAATGAAAAATGCTGGTCGAAAGCTCACTTTCTGACAGTCTTTTTGTTGTGACTCACATCTCCACTACTCTTTTCATAACATTGTCATATGTAACACTGTAGTGCTTCTGTTAAGGCTGTAAGTTTTGTTGCATTGTGGCTCAAATTGTGAAGAATGGGATGCAAGTATTTCTATAAAAGTTTGTTGTGTCCACTAATGGGTGAAAAGTGCTGTCCCCTGCAGTGTTTATGTACACACAGTCGTGAATTACTATCGAGATATTTGTGACCATAGCACTGTAAAGCTGCAGTAACACTACCAGGTAGAAATGTGCTAACTGAAAGTATGGCAATGGTATATATAAACTTTTTTGCGGCATTAGGTCACAGAAATATTGTGAACTTACTTGTCCAATAATGAATGATCAGCTGTTAGTTCTGGCCACACATATGCTATTAACCATTTTCAAAAGTAATATTAGTGATGGATATGTGAGTATATTTCTGAACTTATGAGATGTGTGAAATTCATCTTGCTACCTATATAGGGTATACTCCTGACTGTTCAGGGTAATGTGAAGGAGAAAAATGCATGAATAATCGAAAAACATGAATAATCGAAATATTTTCAAACACATATTCTTTGTTTGAAAGTTTATCCAAGTTCTGTACATAGAACTGCAGGTTAGTGTATTTCTTAAAATAGTCTGTGTTGTTGGTCTGGTTCTGAGAGTTGTTGACACTTTTTCACATGGCATTTCGAATTCTTCTTGCATCAATAATGTCATTATGCAGAAACCCCTATAGAAGAGTATCAGCACATTGCAATGCAGCAAATTGACTAGCAAGTTCCCTGTCATGATCACTGCTTTCACATTCACTGTCCTCCTCTTTGTTTTATTGTGAAGCAGTGGTCACAATTTTGGCATCACTCATGTACTGGAAGTCGTTGATCTTCAGTCGTTCATTCAAGTTTTCTTCATCAACATCTTCAAAACCATTTAAACCCATTGCCAGATTCATTATTTGTGCAGCTGTTGTTTCTTGATCCCCTTGAAAATCACGTTCTTCTGTATCTGGAAGAATTTTTCTACAAGACTGAACTGGTGTATGTGGCTGTCAGCTTCTTCCAAACAGCCAAAAATCATCCTCATGAATTAGCATTCTCAGTAGACAAGCCTGGTAGTGTTGTTTTACTGATGCAATAATGTCTTGGTCCATAGGCTGTATAATGGTAGTCATATTAGAAGTTAAACACCTAGTTATGATGAGACCTTCATCAGATACAAGAATCCCTCATCAGGACATGAAGGGGCATTATCAAGCAATAGAACAACCTCTGATGGCAATCCTTTCTTTTCTAGAAATTGCCGAACTCAGGGCTGCTACAAGTTCTGGAAATCAGGGAATATCAGGGAATTTCAAACGTGTCAGGGAAATCAGGGAAATATCAGGTAAATTAGAAAAAAACGCTGGAAAAATCTCGTTTTTGTCTTAGTAGATGGATTGCTTTGGCTACTGAGATGTCATTTATTGTTGCTGGCTGGGCGCAGCTGACTACGTGAGCCACTTCCCTACTCCCTCATTCTTACTGCTTCTTCCCTTCCTACCGCTCCCATCAGCTTGCAGGTAGTGCTGCCACCATTCCTTGCTGCTAGCCTAGCAGCTGCCAACAAGAGACAGGGAGGCGTGAGGAGTGGTTTGTTTGGACCCGATTCTCAGAGATTATTAATGCAGCGGCCGGGGACAGCAGTCATGTGTGCTTGAGTTGTGTCTGAGTGATTGTGTGAATATGCACATGCTCTCATCTTCTGAGAAATGCTGTGGCCAAAAATTTAGTTGTGAGAGTTTGATTGTCTTTTCTATGTACCTGCCTTGCAGCTCAGTGACCATCTTTACCTAGAGTTGCTACCTATCCTCATTAGTATTGATTCTCAGAGTATTCATGCAAGTTATCTGTTGCATGGATTGATCACCATGGTTTTATTTTGTAAACATGGTTTCTGTGATGTGTAAATAGTTGGCCACACCAGTGGACTTCCATGACAAGCCCAAACCGCAGGCCGTTTCTGTGGGTATCTCTAACGGATCGGGCCTGCCGATCTAAAGCCCATTATTTCCCACTAATGTGCAGGCCCCGCCAATCAGATCTAGTCTCAGAAATCTGCCTGTTGGCCAGGTCTGTTTGTGAGTGGCATAATACGGCAGATTTTTGTGGTTTATCCATGGACTCAGGACTGCAGTGCTCCTCGGCAGGCCAGAGGCCGTGGGCAATGGATTTCAGGAATTGCGACAGTCTCACCTCAAGTACATTGTACAGTGCTGCATTTTATAGACTTTTATTTATTCTAATACATTTTGGCACTTCTAAAGTAGTTTATATATTAGAAAATATGGATGCTAAGAGGAAGAAAATTGTGGCAGTCACCGGCAGTTTGTATCCTATGTACTCACATATTTCGTGAAAGAAAAACCACACAATACTGTAAAATAGTAGATATAACACAGTGGGCAATAACCGACAATAACAAACATGGTAAAACCAACATTTTATTGGCAGTCACCTGTAAAGTTGGTTTATATAACTCTTCCCTGTCTTACACACTTCTTTCAAGAGGCCTACTTTTTCCGAAGTTATTTCTGAAATCAGTGAAGATATTTTAAATCTGACTTGCGACTCCAATGAAATATGTATTTTTTCCATCAAATGTGTTTCATTTCATTGAAATAAAGTAACATTGGTGGGCTTATTGAAACATCTATACCATATGGATTGCTTTCTCCATTTAAAAACAGTTCATTGCAAAGGATGTTGATGTTAGATTTTTACTCACACATTTAGAAATACCGAAGTCCTTACATTTTTTTCTCCATTTATGTCTTTTCTTACCCCTGAGATCTCAAAATTTGTCCTCCCAGGGGCCCACAGCTGTTTTGTGGCATGTGTGTGGTGCACATGGGTCCCTGAGCTATTGCAGCCTTTGTTCTTTTCCGGGCTGCTCTACCTTCCTCTCCCCTGTCCTCCTTCCTTTCCCTTTGCTCTTTTCTTCCCTTCTCCTGGTATTCTTCTTTATGTCAGCCCTGTTATTCTCATGACTTTGCTTTATCTTGCGGTTTTAGTTGGTTGCTTTTCCTCCTTCACTTTGGCCTTTCAATTTTTGTCCCCTTCAGGGATTCAATCTCAATCTCCAAATCTGAAATCTGTAGTGTGGGCCAGATGGGGAAGAACTCCCTCCCTAGCATCTTTGGCATGGGTTGCTCTCCCCCTCCTCCTCCTCCTCGGCCAGGGAAGACATCCTGTCTCGTAACACCCCTCCCTGGCATTCTCACGACAGGAAGCTTGCACCCTCAGGCTGTAGGAGAGACCTGCACTTCAAGGCCCAAATCCACTCACTCTCTGTCTGCGCCTCCTCCCTTCCTCAGAGGGAGAAGAAGAAGCAGCACAAGTCAAATGACAAGGCTTCCCTGACTTCCTAGGGGGCTTCACCCCCACCTCATCCCAGGCCAAGGTAACAACCACTGACCAAGCGACATGACTTTCCCTTGGCTTCTTTATGTCTCACATGGACACTCACCAAGTGATAATGAAGTGGGATTGCAATGGATATTATTGTCACATCTCAGAAATACAACGTTATGTTGTGATCTTCAAGAAATGCACTTTCATGATGACCACTCTCCAACATCTCATGTCACTGGGTGTTCTGTTGGAACCATGCTCGCCCCGGGATAGTGTCAGAAGGTTTCTGCACTTTAGTTTGCACCAGTGTCATTAGTGACTAGATCCGCCTTCATACCAACCTGAAGGTGATAGTGGTTAGAGTGCAGATGACACTGGCAATCATCGTTTGTAATGTCTACCTCCCTCCAGGTAGGCCATTTCCTTATGTTGAACTGTCTACCTTGATACAGTAATTCTGGCCCCCATATCTTTTCCTTGGAGACTTCAGTGCACACCACCCCCTGTGGGGGAGTGCCACTTCATTGGGTAGGGGTCTTCTACTTGGCCAACTTACTACAGACTTTGATTTGTGTCTCCTCAATGATTGTTCCCCTACCCACATCAGTGCTGCTCATGGAACCTTTTCTGCTATTGATCTCACAATCTCCTCCTCTGTTCCTGTGACTTGCCCACATTGGTCACCCCATGATCGTCTTTGTGACAGTGACCACTTTCCGGTGATTCTGTCATGCCCCTGCTGCTGCCAGGCAGACAGGCTCCCACATTGGGCATTCCACACCTCTCTCTTGAATTGCATTGATGTAGTTGGGCAGGACATCTCTGCCACTATACTTCCCGCTGCTGCACTGCCGTACCCGTATCCACAGGTCAACCTTATCGTTGACCGGTACTGTGATGACCAAGGATGTAGCAGTCACTGTCCAGGACAGCTGATGGGGCCTGCAGTAATTTAAACGACATCCTTCACACACCAGCCTCCTCACTTTTAAGTGTCTCCATGCTAAGGCTTGTTACCTTATTAAGAGGAGTAGAAAGGAATGCTGGGAGCACTATGTTTCCTCCCTGGAGATGTATGGTTCTTCTTCACAGGTTTGGTCTAAGCTCTGTAACCTTCTGGGCCGCTAGTGACAGTCAACTATCCAGGGGCTTATCCTCCAAGATGCTCTGTCTACTGATCCATTGGTCCTTGCCGAACAAATCATGACACACTTTGCGACAGCATTCACTGAATGGGAATTGTTGCAGGCTCTTGCCTCTTCACATGAAATGGCCCCAGGTCCACATTCCATCCACAACCAGATGATCCAACACTTGGACATTACACAGAGGCACTATCTACTCAGGATCTTTAACTGCATTTGGCTCATGGGTACCTTCTCCTCACAATGGCGAGACAATACAGTTATCCCCGTCCTTAAGCCTGGGAAGACCCCAACATCTCTCTACAGCTACCACCTAATTAGCTTGATGAGTGTACTTTGTAACCCGCTTCAGAGGATGGTTAGCTTCCAATTATGATGGGTACTTGAATCTCAGGGCCTTTTGTCCCCGTATCAGTGTGGCTACTGGGAAGGATGATTTCCAACTGACCATTTACTCAGATTGGAAACTACAATCCGACAGTCTTTTACTAACAGTCAGGACCTTGTTGTCATCTTCTTTGACCTACATAAGTCATATGATATGGCTTGGTGCCATCACATTTTAGTTATCCTCCATGACTGGGGCTTTCACAGCCCCCTTCCAATTTTTATTAGCAAGTTTTTTCCCACCGGCTCTTCCAGGTTCAAGTTGGCACTTCACTCAGCACTGCTCAGATTCAGGGGAACGGTATCACACAGGTTTCTGTATTAAGTGTCAGCCCCTTCCTCATAGCCATCAATGGGCTTGTAACCTCTGTTGGCCCTCAGGTTACCCTGGCATTGTATGTTGATGAATCCGACATACCTCTGTGTGAGCTGTCTCCCATGGCTTCCAATTTTCTCCTTTCAAAATGCAGGTAATGCTTTTTTGTCATTGATCCACAGTATACCGTGATCCAGAACTTTATTTAGGTAACCAGCTCCTCGATGTTGCAGTACAGTCCCATTTCTTAGGCCTTATTTTTAATAAAAAGCTGATGTGGTTGCCACACATTCATCACCTGAAGACTACATGCATGCGGAAGCTTAATGCTCTCCGTGTCCTGGCCTACACGTATCGTGGTGATGACCATGCTACTCTTCTCCATCTTTACTGTATGCCTTGTCCAGATTAGAATATGGAAGTCAGGTTTATGGCTCAGCGACTCCTTCCACTCTGAAAATACCTGATCCCATTCACCAGTGTGGTGTGCATCTGGCTATTGGTGCCTTTCACACTAGTCCTGTTGACAGATTCCTCACAGAAGCAGCGATTCCCATTCTACAGATACGGTGAAGCCAATGCTTGGTTTCTTATGCAATTGCCATTCGCAGATTCCCTGACCATCCTGTGTATCCTGTCCTCTTGTCAAGCGAGAGACATCTCCTGCCTGATCACTGCCCACAGGTGGGATTGCCAGTTAGTATGCATCTCACATCCCTCTATCGGGAGCTCCATCTCCACTCACTGAAATACGCCCCGTGTGTTTTGTCTCACACCCCCCTTAGATGGTTTCTAGACCACAGATTGTGACTGACCTATTCTAGGGTCCTAAGGTCTTTGTCCCCCGTATGGTCTTCCGGTGTCTTGTACATTCTATACTTGCTATCATCTTCTACACTGATGGTTATAAGACAATAGATAATGTGGGATATGCTTTCACATCTCCTATTGGCTCAGAACACAATTTATTGCTGGAATTGTGTAGTGTGTTCACAGCAGAGCTGCTAGCTGTTACCAGGACCCTCCATTTTGTTACTCAGGTCTCCCTCCACAATGTTTTAATGAGTACCGACTCAGTTAGCGGCCTGCTACTCTCGTCATCCTTTGGTCTCTGCTATCCGTGACCTTCTCTCCTCACTTGGCCGTAGTGTCTGATCAGTTTTCTTCCTCTGGGTCCCAAGTCATGTGGGTATCTTAGGGAATGAATTGGCTGAAGCTGATACTCACCCTCCATTCCCTTTCATAACTCCAGATCTATGCAGATCTATGTCATCTTCAAATCTTTCTTTGCTCGAAAGTGGAATGACATCTGGTGTGCTCTCAGTAATAAACTCAGCACAATCGAGAAGACTACTGCAGTTTGGTGCTCTTCCTTCCGCTCCTCTCAGAAGCAGTCCACTTATGCTGTCTATGCATTGGTCATACCACGCCTACTAATTGTTTCCTCCTGCGTAACGAACCACCCCACAATATGGTTGTGGAGCCAGACTGATGGCATCCCACATAATGGTAGAATGTCCCCTTCTTTTGGCCCTTTGTGCTAAGTATAGTCTTCCTTAATTTTAATAATAGCACACAATTCACGATGGTTGAACTGGTCCTCAGGTTCCTCCATGAAAATGGTTATTTCCAGATATAAGGTTTTGCTTTACTCCTGGAGCAGAAAGAGGGCGGTTGAGTTGGGGCCCCATGATCACTCCCCCCATGGTTTTGTTGGTCTGGGACCCCATGATCACTCCTCCTTGGAAAGATCACTCTTTTTTTCAATTTTTAGATGGTCTAACCTTTTATGCCTTTTACTGTGTTTGTTTTAACTTCCTTGTTTTATAGTTTGACTCCCGTGACTGGATCCATCCACTTTTAGTGGACCCTCTTTCTTCCATGAGTAACTTTGGAATCGCAGGACTGATGACTTTGCTGTTTTGTCCCATAAACCCTCTCAATTAATCAGTCAATCAATCAGTCTCAAAATTTGTCAGGGAAAAAATGTTAGAAATTGTCTGGAAATCAGGTAAATAACAGGGAATTTCACTTGGGGAAAATTGTGACAAAACGGGTACTTGTGGTACAATATGTGTGGAACCAGTTTTTGAAAATTTCACTATCCATCCATCCCATGTATGGCATCTAGAAGTATCAGCTTCTTTCAAAATGCTACAAATCATCCTCATCGACTAGCATTCTCAGTAGAATAGGACTGAAATAGAGTCACAGATATGTGAGTGGCTCAAAGACTTTTTAAGTTATAGAAATCAGTATGTTGTCCTTGATGGTGAGTGTTCATCAGAGACAAGGTCATCAGGAGTGTCCCAGGGAAGTGTGACAGGACCACTGTTATTCTCTACATAAATATAGGGTGGACAGCAGTCTGTGATTGTTTGCTGATGATGCTGTGGTGTACAGTAAAGTGTCATCATTGAGTGACCGCAGGAGGATACAAGATGACGTAGACAAAATTTGTAGTTGGTCCTGGAACAGAATCTGGAGAGACATCTTGTGTTACTGTCTTCCATGTGGAAGAATAATTAGCTCCATTTACAGAGACAATAACTCTAGAATGAGATTTTTACTCTGCAGTGGAGTGTGCACCTTCCTGGCAGATTAAAACTGTGTGCCGGACCAAGACTCGAACTTGGGAGGTCATGAGTTCGAGTCTCAGTCCGGCACACAGTTTTAATCTGCCAGGAAGTTTCATATCAGCGCACACTCCGCTGCAGAGTGAAAATCTCATTCTGGAAACATCCCCCAGGCTGTGGCTAAGCTAAGTCTCTGCAATATCATTTCTTTCAGGAGTGCTAGTTCTGCAAGGTTCACAGGAGAGCTTCTGTAAATTTTGGAAGGTAGGAGATGAGGTACTGGCAGTAAAGCTGTGAGGACGGGGTGCGAGTCACGCTTGGGTAGCTCAGGTGGTAGAGCACTTGCCCCGCGAAAGGCAAAGGTCCCAAGTTCGAGTCTTGGTCCGGCACAGTTTCAATCTGCCAGGAAGTTTCACAATAACTCAATGTTTCCTATTGCACAAGTGTGAAGGAAGACAATGTAGAAAACTATCCCTAACTCCATATCTGTCAAGTTTATGGATAAGAAATGTATGTCAGAAAAGACACCTGTAACTTTATTCTCATTGTCTAATGATGTGCTAATCTTGTCAACAAACTTGTTAATTGCATCTCTAGTGTTTTTTCCACACTGGAAGCCAAATTGATTTTTCAAAATAATCTCACATTTTTCAGTAAATTTTTGAATCTGAAAGGCAGCAGCTTTTTTAATACTTTTGAAAGGACTGGAAGAAGAAATATGGGATGATAATTTCCCATGTCCTTTTTTGGCCCTTTTCTTACCAGCAGTTTTACTTCTGCATACTTTAGCACATTTGGGGTACTTCCATGTGCCAAAGATTGTTTTTTAGATAATGAATGTCCTATTATTTTATGCACAAATTTGAGAACCTCTGTAACATTCCACTTCCAGGTTGCAGAATTTTTGTTTTTCAGTGTTAATATAGTATTTTCTATTTCGACTGCTGACACTTTTAAATTTTGTGAGGTATTCCAACATTTGATCTGGTCCAAAGGAACATACTTTGTTGTCATAATCTTCAACAGTGACGTATGATTTCGCTACATTAATGAAGAATTCACTGAAGCATTGTGAAATTAGAGCTGGATTTCCACTAATGTCATCTTCAAGCTTGATTTTACAATTCTTTTGACTAGAGGCTTTAGTACTCAATTCAGATTTCACAACTGACCACACTGTCTTTGATTTATTCTCATGTCTTAAAATTAATCATTATTTGCTATTTGCTTTGCTGCCTTGACAACTTTCTTAAATGTAATTTTATTCAACAAAGTCAGTATTTTTGTTTTATCTTAGTTCCTTATGTAGCTGTCTTTTCTTACCACTGGAGTTGTTTATACCACTACTGATCCATTTCAATTTGATTGTCGATTCATTAAAACAAGTTTTAGCTGGAAATGTTTCATTGAAAACTTTTAGAAAACTACTAAATGCTTCAAAATTTGCAATGCTTGAAATACTTTGGTCACAGTGCCTTTCTGTCTCATTCAACTTGTCATGAAATGAAATCATATTTTCCTCATTAAAGTTTCTTTTTATGTATGCTTTTTTTACACAGTACTTCCTTACTTGATCTGGGTAGCTCAATGAATAATGCTGAATGTTCAGAAAATCCTACACCCAAACAAACTTTATGTGCACAGTTCCAGAAGCATAATTCTACAAGGAATTTCTCTTGTTGATTCCAAAAAACTTAGTTTGATGCCATATTTATTTTTATGAAGTCAATGAATTTTGATGCTTCAGCATTTTCACTCAGCACCTTGAATCAGCAGCAGTTACATTTTTTTTCTTTTTCTCCTTACTTTTTAGGTGTTCTAGAAAAAACTGAAACTTACATAGGAAATTCTCAGTTGTGACTTTCCCTGGGATCCTATAAATTGACATTATAACAACACGTAGGTTCCTTTCTTTGATATAGCAATACTCAAAAATATACTCTTAATGTAAACAGTTAGTCACTTTTTACATGGTAATCTAAGTCTGAATGAATATGTATACACCGGTCTCCTCTTATAAAAGCTCGTAGCTGTCTTAAAAGTTTTCAATTTTATTTGAGATGTTTATTGTACCTTCGCTAAGCCAGTGTTAATTTAAACACGTTACTTTAACATTTTTAAATTCAGACAAAAAAATTGCAGCGTGTCCATTTTAGAGCTTTTTTTCACCTGAATGTTCAGCATTGAATACATTTACACTGTAGTCAGTGATATATTTATTCTTAGTTCTATTTATTATTTTAGGTTTACTGTTGGTTGAAAGTCATTTAGGTGCTTTAATATCCCCCTCAGCACTTATTAGTGTCCCTTATTTCTTACAATGTGACAAGTATCAGTGAACATTTTGTTAAGTGTTTTGGATCCCAACCTGTTAAGATGTAAACCATCTCCCCCAGACATTTATTACTATCCATAAAAACAACTCCTAACCTCTTGTAATGCTCCTTGATACTGGAATTTATTCTCGGTATGTACATTTTGCTCACTGACATACTGTATATTATGCTGCTGATTACAAGCCTAGAAGCTTTATAGAGGTGTTGCGCCATTTGAATTATGTTTCTTGTCTCACTGACAGCATCCTCACTGCTGCTTCAAAGAGAATTCATCCCCATGTGTAGGAATACAGCTTTGTAGTTCTGGCTGGATTCGTCTACTGAAGTTTCTTCAGAGCATAATATGTTATTCAAATGTTAACTTATTTGCTGGAACTTGATGCCTGGGTGTCCATCACTTTTTACATTTGGTTCTTTGATACTATTCAGCATTCTGTCACCTATAATGAAAAACTCGTCTTGACAGTATTGTTTTACTACTGTGCTGCTTGCTTACTCTTTTGTTGTTAGTCACTTTTGTCCATTTACATTTATTCATCAATTTACAGTTTTCAATTTGTTCAAAAACTGCTACACATTCTTTTAAGAAATGAGAAATTGTATCACTCTGCAGATTTTCTTGTCCTTGTCCATTATTTATGTTTTGCTCATTTTCTTGTGTACAACTGTTGTTGTCTGCATGCACAGATCTTCTCACAGACATACATATCTCTACTAACCTTTGCCCATTATCATTTGCGCGTTCTCTTTTGAACGAAGAATGCAACAACTTTTGCTTCCTCAGCATTTTTTGAATTCCATTGTTACACCGCGGTTGGTCTTTCCCATCCTTAATCCAGTTACTATGTACATAGTTCTCCGGACCATGATTTACAATCTGTTTAAACTCTGTGCATAATTCCCCTATGTCCATATATTAGAATTAAGTGACGTCAATTCACTGTCTAAGGTGAGATGCTAACAACTGCTTATCTGTTCTTTCTAGCAGAAACACTCTCCCAGCCTTCTTGACTGATTCATTAACTTTTGTTACCATTGTTACTATAATGACATCATTATCACTAATCCCTGTCTCTATACTGATGTTGTTGATAAGGTCTGGCCTGTTTGTCACTTTAAGGGCTCAGATATTTCCACTGCATGTGGGCTGCTGAACTAGCTGCTCAAGACAGTTTTCAGAAAATGTGTTCTCGCAAGACTGTCTGTTTGTACTGCCCACAGTGAATCCACAGAATGTCTCAGTCTATACTCAATCTGTTAAAGTTGCTTCCAGCTAATATTGCATAATCTCAGTGTTTACGTGCTACTGACCATAGAATTTCTTTGAACAACTCTAGAACTGTCACAGCAAAATTGGGTGGCTGGTAAAAACATCCAGCAATTAAGTTGGTTACACCTTTACCTGTTATACACAACCAGATAATTTCACTATCACTTTCAACTTCAATCTCAATAGAGACAATATTTTTGTCAACTGCAATGAATATTCCCCTTCTTGTGGCATCTGATCTGTCTTTCTGATTTACATTCCATGAGCTGCTAAATATTTGAGAGCATTTTGCTTTGGGTTTCAGTCAGGTCTTGGTCCGAAGAATAATTTGAGAGTGAGAACTTTCCTGGAGGATAGTAAGTTGTGGAACTTTGGTACGAATACTTTGGCAATGTAGTGATAACATTTTGACAGTCAAAGTGTCTTTACTTTGAACATGATCTGATTTCCCTTTCTGTGTATCAACTGAAGAGTATTCATCGCAGTACCTCAAACCACCAGCTAGCCTAAAAAAAAAAAAAAAAGGGGGGGACTCCTATGCATCCCCATCTGCTAACATGGGTCTAGAAATCTGCAGCAAAGGTAGTCACAGAGTTGATGAAGCCTTTGGTTGAGATCTTCCATTCGATTACAAACCTTAGGACCCCGATCAACTCTGGGAACAGTGCTGCATATTGTGAGCTCTGCTAGCACCCTGCGCATGAGGCCAGCAGCCTTCACCATATCCACCAGCTGCCTGTACAAACTGACAGCCTCAGAACCCATGCACGAGGTGTCATTCATGCTGACATAACCACTACTTGCAGACGACTGCATCCTGCATGGTCAATAGCTGCAGGCAGGGCCACCTCCACACCTTGGTGAGGCCCCCTCTGGCATATGTACCGGGTGCACATTGGCTTTCCTTCCATCCCTGAACATTTTCTTTGTGTGGGGTCCGTAATGCACTTAATGTTGGAGCTCCCAATAACTAGCAAGCTCCCACTGACATGTGCCTGCTCAGACCCTGCTGAAGGAATGGCCACATGTTCACTCACAAGGCAAATAGGCCAGGCTAGATGACCAGCCTCCATACTGCCACTTCACCTCAAGCAAGTGAGGGCAAATTCACTGCATTGGGTACACTAGGAAGTGCCTCGGTAGTAGAGCCAGTGGTAAAAACAAGTGACACCTTAAGCCTCCCGTGTGATGCGTCAGATTCCCCACCACTGTTACACCATCAGGTGCCAGCCCAAATGTGGCTGACTGTAGCCAAAAGTGTGTTCAGTCATTTGCGAACTGTGGCCAGCTCCTCCCGGAATTGGCAGTGTAAATTTTGTATCTGAAAGTGACAATATATCAGAGTTTTCGTTCGTGTTCATCACTCATCTGATAGTCGGACCTGGAACTTAAAAAGAGTCTATGCACTCTGTCACCACACCTAGTGCATCCACTTGTCTTACACACATTTTTTTGCCAATAACACTCTTCACCTCTTCAGGACAGGTGCGTGTGCTTCAGAAGAGATCACCGCAAGATGAGGGGGAAGAATTATTTGGTAGGCTTCAGACTGCCCTGTGCAGGTGTTGCACAATATCTGTTGCAGCACATTGTAGGGTCTCCTTAAATGAAGAGAGCTTACTGTAAAGGCAAAGGGCCAAGCATCTCTAGTAATGAAGCACTATCCAAAAAGTCTGCATACATATCCAGTCTGCTCTTAATAAAATTTCAAAGAAGAGTAACTTTATCAATACTAAATCTGTCTTATGAACCAAACTTTGATTGTAATTTTGTAACAAATGTGTAATCAACATTGGCAGAACGTGCTATGCATTATTGTGAAGCTACTTAAGGTATGTCGTCAAAGAGACATCACGGCCAGTCCTGAGTATACTTTGTGATGCAAAATTTATGTCTCTCTGATTTAACTTTTCTGAATATACAAAAAATATGTAAAATCATTGTTTCAGGTACATTATTTTAATTAGAGTGCCAGCCTACTGTTTTGATAAAGCCTAAAGAAATCTAAGCAAAGTTAATACATCTTACAACAAAGGCGTGACATATTGCAAGTTAAGTGGAATGTGTTTGATACAGTTCAAAGGGATACTGCAAGTATACAAAGAAGGTGGCATAAATGATCAGAGTTTGGGAGATCATCACAGAAGTTCTGAAAAACATGAACTGGTAGATACTCAGAGACAGAGACAGATGCCAGTTATTCTGCAAAAGCCTACTTTCAAAGTTTCAAGAAGGAGTGTCCAGTGAGACACGTCCTTCAGCCCAACTGTGTAGAGACCCCCAGTGAACTGTGAGCAGGAAACTGGACTAATTACAGCACACACAGGCATTTTAGTAGTCATTCTTCCTGTAGTCTGCATGCAATTGCAAGAGGAAAAAACACACGTTACTGTGCTGAGTACTCAGTGGCAGGCACTTCACATTGGTTTTGTTAGATTACGAATGAAGATGAGCAGGAGTGACTGTAAGTGAGGAATGACATGCAAAATCCACCACCTGTCTGCTGCATAGTGCCTTCCGGGCACTGAAGTGAGACAGAATGGTCTCTCCCACTCGACACACAAATACTGTCTCTGGTGCGAAGATTCACCGGATGCAATGCTTGTGACTGAAAGACACGTATGTGACACATTTAGGAATAGTGCATCCACTTTGCATGTGACAGGAAGGAAGGAAGGAAGATGACACCTGACATACTCCAGGAAACTGTAATGACACCCTAGCTGTTTATTTCGACAAAATATGAGTATGGTGCAAAGACTATTAACTCGATCTAAAATTAGTTAAATGCAAAGTTGTGCATTTTGTTAAGTTTAAAAGCTTTGTCTACATGTTTAGTGACTCAGAATTAAAATCATTTGTGCCATACGAATTTTTTGGGTGCAGTAAAGTGTAGAGATATGAAATGAAAGAGTCACTGAGCCTCAGTTGTACATAAAACAAGTGTCAGTCTGTGATTCACTGGAAGGACACTGGGGAACTGCAGTTTGTGAACAAAAGAGACTTCATCTCACATTATTGTACAGCTTGTGCTTGAATACTACGCAAGTACATGGGATCTATACCAAGTTTGATATACCAGGTTTGACCGACAGGGGACATCGAGCATATAAACAGAAGTGTGGTGTGAATGTCCACGTGATTCTCTGAGTGGTAAAAGAAAGTGGCAGAAGTGTGGAACAGTCTTAACTGGCAGACATTTGAAGAAATATGCTGTGCATCCGATGAGTTCCTGCTTAAAAAACTTCCAGAATTGCCTCAGGGCAGAAACAATGAAACAATGAATGTACTTCAGCCCCCTGGCTATATATTGCATACATAAAATTGGGCAAGTAACAGTTTGCTCAGTTGTATGGGCAGTTGTACTTTCCAGGTTCCGGCTGTGAATTGAACAGTATGAAAGCCTGATGTATGATACAGTAAAATGTGCGCTTTACACTGATTTACTGACTGTAGATGTGGAAGGGAGATTAAAGTTTAATACCCTGTTGACAACAGGTAATTAGGGATCTGAACAACTTCAGACAGAACAAGGGTGGGAAATGAAACTGGATGTGTCACTTTCAAAAAGGAGCATCCTAGTATTTGTCTTACCTTGGCTGGTTTTGGGTTTACTACAGAAATCCAAAACCAAGATGGCTGGACAGGGAGTTGTGTGCCGCTCCTCTCAAATATGAGTCCAGTGTCTTAATGGCCATAGTGTTTGAACATGAGAGGACTTCCTGAGATTTTCAGTTATGACACTCAAATTACCAAAAGCCTATTATCTTTTGGTCCCACTTTCTAACTCATACTAAAGGCTTAAGAAGACGGAATTAGAGTAAATTCTCTGAAAATTTTCAAAATTATTTAATTTTGTAGCTCATTATATAGTTTAAGATACCATAATTCTGTTTTTACCCTGATGAATTGTGAGAGCAGAGTCTCGTTTTATAGCTATATTAATTACAGAGACGTTGGTGCCAACTACACTTTTTCCCTCCGGAACTATATTAATTTCTGCTGCTACTACAATAGTTCTAAAAGAGATGAATTCAATGGCATTTCACTCTTTCAAATTTGATTACTAGTTTTGGAGTAATTACAATATTTTTAGGGATTTATCTGTTTTGAATGTGAAACTGATTACTGTTATATGCAGAAGTTCATGATTTCATACCCGAATAAGGAAGTGCATCATGCTGGATAAGGAGGAATCGGATTGTTGCACTGCCACATTACCATAAAAAAAAAATAGGTACTGAAGAACTGTAGCTTCCATTGTGTCAGTGTTGTTCATGTGTGTAGAGTGCTGGTTACTTTGAAAAAATAAATCCCTTTCACAAATAAAAAGAAACTAGATATGGCACTCCTTTACTGAGTACACAGAAGGAATGCCAAGGGAACAGCTGTGCAGTAGACACAAAGGTATTCCGACAGATGGTGTCTGACAAGAGTGACAGTTCAGACAAATGTGCAAAAAACTGTAATTGGAAGGGCATGGGAATCCTCTGCAGCAGGTAAGGAACAAACCTGCAATCAGTGGAGCACACAAAATACATTTTATGGATGTTGTTGTTCATAATTCACATTTTAACTCTTGAGCGATCGTAAGTGCACCTAGGATAAGTCAGCCCAGCATTGTCTGCATTTTGCATGAAAACTGCTTCTATCTGCATCATATGTCACCTTATCAGCAGATTACCAACCAGGATTCCAGAACACACATGGAATTCTGTTGCTCATTTGTGATGTGACATGAGGACAACAAGTTCTTTCTTCAGAGAATTCCCTTTACCAATGAAGCTACATTTACAAATCATGGAAAGCTGAATGTAAGAAATATGTGATAATGGGCTGCTGAGAAACCACAGTGACTGAGGCAGTGGGATGCAAATGTTTGGTGCAGGATTATTAGAGACCATGGGAAAAGTGGGGGAGGGGTGGTAACAGTACAATTATGAAAATGAAAGTGTGATTCATAAAAGAAAATGGCATACATAAGAACCTTACTGTAGGAACTGATTGTTGAATTATTAAAAATAAAATTGCTGACAAAAGCACGATATTTTCAGTGCCTATGAACACATCGGACCAGAAATGTTGAAAATTACTGAAGTGTAATGTCCTGTGGGAACATTCTTTTTCAAGAACATGTAAAAGCAAATGCATGTTGTTTAGAGCACAATGCATACTCAGTATGATACACAGATAACCATCTGCTGTTTTGATGATAAATTTGTGAGATGGAGACTCTGCAGTTTACAGTGTCTGTCCAAACTTTTCATTCACTGCTAACAGGACTGCTTTATTGAACAGAATAGAGAAGTTGATAAAGTAAAAGAGCTTCTCATCTGTTAAAAAATTTAAAGTGCTCTGAAAAGTTAGACATTCTGTGCCTATCTGAACACCATATAACCACAAGGGTAGAGAAGTTAAATGTAAAAGATTACACTCTAGCATCTTATTCAGGTAGAAGTAAGGAGAAGTTGTCACATATATTAAGACAGAACACAAGTTCAAAACATTGAGACAAGTAGGTTTTGTAGCGATTAGCACATACAAGTGTGTGTTTGTGAATTAATGGTGAGAAATAGTTCACTTTTAATAGTAACTGTATATAGATCCCCACTGGGAAATTTGGAACTGTTTATGAGGAATATGGAGACTTTGCTATGTTATCTGCCAGACAGTAGCAATCACTTAATAGTCTGTGATGATTTCAATTAGATTTTACAAAGCATTCTGATAAGAGAAAGATCTGGAAACATTATTTGATTTCAATAATAAGCTTTCTGACTCAGGTGGATAAAGACAACAGGACACTAATTTATAATGTTTTATTTGTGAAAGCTCAAAGCAAGAAAATAACTGCATACATGTAACAGATGCTCTCACTGATCATGATGCACAGTTATTAGTTAGGATAAATAACATAGTGCCTTACAGTATGGGTACTCCTCAGTGGAAATCAGTTAGAATAATTAATAATGCCAGGACAAATGTTTTTAAATGTAGTTTACAAGAGATGACCTAGGATGAAATTTATAATGATCCAAATGCTGACATAAAATTTAGTCTATTTCACAATAAATTCATCTCATTATTTGAAAATAGCTTACTGCATAAGCTAATCAGAAAGGGCATTAAAGAGTTAAGTAAAAAACTTTGGATCACTAGAGGGATTTAAGTATTATTTGAAAAGAAAGGGAAATGTATTTGTTAGTTAAAACAAGTGAAGATGCTGTAGTGGTTGCACATTACAAAAACTGCTCAAAATTACTGAGAAAAGTTATTAAAAATTCAAGTAACATGCACATTATGTCAGAAATCAGTAATTCTAACAAAGACTTAAGGCAGTATGGAATATAGCGAAACAAGAGACAGGACAGCTGGTCACAGAACAGGAAAACCTCACTACTGAATTAAATGGAAGTGCTATACATTATCAGCGACAGGCAGCAAATAAGTTTAAGAATAAGAATAATTATTTCCTAAAAGTGGTAGAAAATATAGGGATAAACAGTTCAAGAGAAAAATCACAGCAGTACATTAAAAAACCAACTCTCATAAAATTCAGTTATATGAGTGTATTATTGTAACATTGCTCAAACAGAATATTAGAATTCCTACCAACCAACTTTTAATTCACTTCCACATAAAGGAAAATACAGACACAGTATTGTATTGTCTTGTATGTTAACCGGGGGCCTAGAAATGACGGAGAGGCTCCGTCCCCGCCGCAGCCGCAGTGGTCCACAACCCCATGATGACTACCGCAGTCCACTTCACCCCTCTGCCGCCCCACACTGAACCACTCTTTCAGGGTCATTGTGTGGCTCAGCCCTCGATGGACTCCCCCAGGGAACGTCTCACACCAGACGAATGTAACCACTATGTTTGCGTGGTAGCGTAATGGTGGTGTATGTGTATGGGGAGAACTTGTTTGCGCAGCAATCGCCGACATAGCGTAGCTGAGGCGAAATAAGGGGAACCAGCTCGCATTCACCAAGGCAGATGGAAAACTGCCTAAAAACCATCCACAGACTGGCCGGCTCACCGGACCTCGACACAAGTCTGCTGGGCGGATTCGTGCCGGGGACCAGGCGCTCCTTCCCAATCTGGAAAGCCATGCATTGGACTGCACGGTTAACCGGGCAGGTGAATAACATAGTAGTAAGTACACACACACACACACACACACACACACACACACATACACACACACAATTAACGAACAATGTAACATTGAATTTTTCCACAATCATGAAAACCTTAGATTGACCGAGGGTCTGATGTACCACCTTCTATATGGTTGTTTGCACATGGCACAGCACTTGCTGCGCTGTTTGTGCCAATATCAGGTGGCATCTTTAGGTTGGCCACGGAGCACGTACTGTTTCATTATGTATGCTCGCTGTATAGGGTTACAACACTCGCAGGGAAAAACTGTTCACTGTGGAGACGTTCAGGTCTACATAAGAAGGGGACGAATGCTGGAGAACGTGTCATGCTGTGACAGGGTGATACGGTCCAAAATGGTTCGTGTGTGAACAAGTGTGATGCCCACTCCCCTATGAGAGACCATAAAGGAGCATCGGCGATGGAGGTGCCGTATCTGTGTCCACCTCTGTGCAAGCACTAACTCGCGGGGGCAGCAGAGAAGACAAAGGCGGTGGCAGCATCAGGGGCCACACAGATGTAAGCGGCCCAGCACTAACTACTCTGCCCGGCAGCCGTGGCACCTAGAATGAAGATGGCACAGGAGCTGAAGGGAATATGAGCCATACCTCGGGAGCCGGCGTGGACAGTATGTTCAATGGGGTTTCCGGTGTGTGATCGGTCACGCACAGACGGAGCCAGTCATAATGTCGGGACACCAAGCCACTGGGGACATGCACAATGCATGGGTGGTGGCCTGAGCAGAGACGGACGACTGCTTATACCCACTTAGAGCACAGCAAAACCTGCAGGCCCAGATGGAGTCTGGACAGAACTGCTGTGAGGCAGGTGCCGCTAGGTGACTGGGGGTCTGCCGAAGCAGAAGAAGCAGCCTACCATGGTGGCAGCCATGAAGCAGCTCCGCTGGGCTACAGTCGCTAACTGGAATGAACCTATAGGAGCTGAGGACCTATTGAGACAGCCTCGGGAGAATACTGCATGATATAATTTTTCATCTGTGTTTTGAAAGTACAGACCAGTTGTCCCACCTCACAATTTCACTGAGGATAAAGTGAATGGACCATATCATGCAGAATACCACTCTTTGTACAAAAAATCTTCAAAATACTGAGACCCAAATTATGGGGTCCATACAAGCATATATGGTAATCCTTCTGAGGAAAAAAATCTTTGCAAATGCCGGGCTGTAGCCACTGTGGATTAAGACGGGCAATGAACCATGTTAGAAAATTTTGAGAAACCATCAACTACAACAAACCAAAAGGAGTTAAGGAAGGGACCCTCAAAATCAGCACAAATACACTCCCAGGGGCACTGGGGGCAGGCCACAGGGCAAGAGAGGCTCGTGGTGCCACCTGAGAGCACGCTGACACAACAGGCATGATCACATTGTCAATACCCAGGCAAAACATGTGGCAGTGGGACAGCAATTTTGTATGAGAAACACCCCAATGGTCCAGGTGGAGAACGTGAACGAGGTCCCATTGCAATGTGGACAGGATCAACTCTTGGGCGCTGACTCTTCAGTAGCCAACAGTAACATGCCATCAAGAACTGAGAGATAGCAGCAGAGAGCTTAATAATTATGGAAAGGATCTGACACTCGGCCTGGTGGTTTATCTGGCCTGCCATTGTAGATGAGTGTTTTGGGTTTTGACATCCAAACGAAAACATAATAATTCATCTCGATCAAATGCTTGAACAAGGCCAATCGGCAACTGAGAAGGAGCATCCACTTTAGTGTGTTATGCTGTTGTAGAGTCCAGCATTGTATGTGATGAGTCGCCTTGCCCAGAAGAGATGCCGATAGACAGAAAAGGGAAACCAGAGGTTTATGATCGGTAATCTAAGGAAATTTAGAACTGTAGAGGAAAACATGAAATTGTTTGAGTGTGTACACAATAGCAATGGCTTGTTTTATTATTATTATTATTATTATTACTATTATTATTATTATTATCTGAGAGCAGCTCTCTTGTGCCTGATTCAGTGTTTTGGAAGTGTACACAATAGGGTGTTTGGAACCACTATCACTGAATTTGTGCATGAGAACAGTCCCTAGGCCCTACTGGACAAAACAAGATGGCCCGTCGGAAGGTAACCAAGCAAGTTGCTGAATGTAATTTTGACTTCAACAGGCTAAAAGCATTGCAGCTGGGCAGCCAGTGAAAGGAACAGCTTTATGTATGAGAGTATGAAGGGAATGAGCTACTTTTGCTGAGTCAGGAAGAAATTTATGGTAGTATGCAATCTTTCGAAGAAAGGCATGCAACTCCTTGACATTAGTAGGACATGGCAAAGCCATAATGGGATTTATATGCTGGCATAAAGGCTTGACACTAGCATGTGAGACTTCAAAACCAAGATAGATAACAGATGACTGAAAAAAACTGAAATTTGTCCAAGTTACATTTCAACCCGGCTGCCTGCAGCACCATGAACAAGGCCCAACGGTTCACAAGTGTTCATCTGTTGAGGAACCAGAGACCTCAATACCATCCAGGTAGTTAATGCACTCCAGCACAGAGGCAGTGAGTTGCTCCAAAAATCATTGGCAAATAGCAGGGGCACTAGCTACACCAAATGGCATGAGCTAGTATTGGTGTAACCCGAAGTGGGTATTCACTATGAATATGTTTATAATCACTATCCAGAGACAGTTGCAAGTAAGCTTCAGACAAGTAGATTTTAGAAAAAGATTGGCCTTTGGAAAGCTGAGCTAAGAGTTCATCCTGTTGGGGTAAGGGACAAATATCAATAATAGACTGTGATTTTACAGACTTTTTAAAATCACCACAGAGCTGAAGATTGCTCTTACGTTTTGCAACAATTACCAACAGAGTGGACCATTCAGTGAAGGGGATTGATGTGGCAACACCCAACAAGATAAATTGATTGAGTTCTGCTTTGCCCTGCTCCCGTGAAGCAATTGGGTTTGGGCAGGCATGAGAAAAACAGTGGTGCACCGCATTTCATTGTGATGTGAGCTTTAAAATGGGTAGCACACCCTAAACCACCAAAAAAAAAGAGGAAAATTCTGAGCAGAGCACATCCAGTTTAGTATGGAACTAGATCTGATACCAGATGCACTTCATCAGAAATAGAGAATTCAAAAACTTCGAAGGCATTTGATCGAAACAAGTTTTCAGTATTGGCAACATCCACCACTAGAAAGGCCAAAGACCAAAGAATTGCTTCATACACTATGGAGGTAGAAAACTGTCCCAATATGGGTATTTGTCATCCATTGTACTCACCAATTGACGAGAGACAGGGGACAATACCAGTGATCCAAGATCCACATAGGTTTGAGCATTTAACGAAGTCACTGTCGCACCTGTGTCTACTTGCATTTTCAACACCTTATTCTTAACATGTACTTCAACATAAGGTTATTTGAGTCTACGATCACTTGGGAAACACTGTTCATATCCACGTTTATGTCTGTCTTAGCATGATTGTATGGCCTTGATGTCATCTTTCCCCCACGAGCTAACCGACAGTGGCTGAGGAGAAGAAGCAATGATTTACTGCTTCCCTAGATGCTTCAAAAGACAGGGCAATACAAGAAAGGGATTTTCACATTGTAAAGCACATTCACAAACTTCTCTGTCAGGGGTTAAGCATGTTATAGCATCGCAAACCATCAAATCAGTATATGAATCCCAGTGTGCTTCAATAACTGGGAATGATAGCTAAGCCCATTAAGTTCTGCTGCCCAAGCTCTGTACAACTATTGTGTCCACTTTTAACAATGGTGCAACTCAATCCAAGTGGCAATAAGATGAGTACATTTGCAATGGTACAAATAATTAGACAGCAACTGACACATTGCATCAAAAGAGAGACTATTATGTTCCTCCAGGGGACCTAGCTGACACAAAAGGTGATGAACACAAGGAGAAATCTATGATAGAAAGAAAGCCTTGGGGTTGGAGACATCAAAAGCTTGGAAGGGTTGCTAAAGGTGTATTTTGTATGGGTCCCAGTCTTCTGCAGCGTAATTATATGGAGCAAACGTGGGGATTTCATTGAGGTGGTGAATCCTGGTGTCAGTGAAGCTGTCAAATTGTTTAGTGCCACGGAGAGAGCCTGCTCCTGGTTGGTGAGAGCTTGCTGTTGTTCAGAAAGAGTTTGAAGAATTTCTTCCATTGACATGTTGGCAATAGTGAGCCACAAAACAAAACATGCTGAATAGATGCTGAGTAGAATATCGCACACACAATATTAGAATTCCCACCAGCCAACTTTTAATTCACTTCCATATAAAGGAAAATACAGACACACTGAATGACATAGTAATAAGTACAAACACAAGAAATTAAGGCACAGCGTGACAGTGAAGTATTCCACAGTCACGAAAACATTAGAGCAGCCGAGGGCGTAGTGCGCCTGCTTATCTACGACTGTTTGCAGGTGGCACAGCACTTACTGTGCCACTTGTGCCGACCACCTCTTTAGGCTAGCCATAGAGGCACTTGCTGTTTAATTATGTGTGCCTGCTGTACAGGGTTACAGTGTTTATCACCAATTTCTCCTTATGAAATTGAGAATATTGTATATTACCTCAAAAATAAAAGATCATCTGGATTTGATAGTGTTTCCAAAAGAGTACAAAAGAATTGTTCCTGCATAATAAGCCTTATATTAGCCAACAAATGTAATGCATTACTAACTCAAGGCTTTTTTTTTTGTCACTGTTAAACCTATCTCTAAGATAGACGAAAGGAAAGATGTCAGTAACTACTAACTTGTTTCATTACTGAAATCATTTTCCAAAACTTTTTTAAAGTGATATATTCTAGAATAGTATCCCACCTAAGCAACAATAATATCCTCAGCAAATCACAATTTGGATTTCTGAAATGATGATCAATTGAAAATCCCATTTACACATTCACTCATCAAATTTTAGAAGCATTAACCCTTAAATGCATGACTTTTTATTTCAAGCTGTAAAAATTACCACATTTAGTTTATAGTGCCTACATTACGAAAAAAATATTGAAAATTTTTTTAAATTAAATTAACAAAGCATTATTGTTGATAATCGCTACAAACACAAAAACGGACCTAATTTCAAATATATTGTAAAGACACTTGAATTAACTGTCTACACCATATCTACTTATGTATTCAAAATAAAAAAAGTAATTTTCAAACTCACAAGTCAGTGCACAAACACCAAAAAAAGTCTCTACTTTCCGCCAAAACACACGCGCAGCAGTATATCCACACAGCTGATTGTCGAACTGGTTCAGATCATCCTGCCATTTATGATCGCTATGAAGAACTACTAGCAGCTGCAGTAGAGTGTATACACTTAACTACATAACGAATTTTTTACAAAATGTTGCTCAGTATAGGATACATCGAAGAAATGAAGTCTATAGATGATCAGCTACACTATACATTAATGGGTTAAATAACAAAATAGCATGGTTGGTATTTTCTGCAAGCTGTATATTGATAAACTGAGGTTTTGTGGAATTGATGGTGCAACCAACCAATGGGTGATGTATCTAATCAAAAATGGAGACAGCAGCGCTTACTAAATTTACCAGGCTAATAAGGAGAGATTCTTCCAACTGAGGTGAAATCACATATTGGGATTCCCAAAGGCTCAACCTTAGGTCTGCTATTGTTCCTCACATATGCAAAGGATCTTCAGTCAAATAAACAATAAGCAAAATGAGTCCTTTTTGCAGATGAGACTAGTATTATAATCAATCCAGGTGTGAACAGCAACAGAAGAAATGGTAAACAGTCTGCTTAAAATTATCACTGACTTGTTTTCTGAGAGTACTCTCATTCACAATTTGAAAAAGACCCAACATATTCAGTTCTATACATCCAGAGATACTACACAAATGATAAGTATAGCACATTGTGAATAAATAATAAATAGAGTGGAAACTTTTTAAAAAATTAGGTGTCCATATTGATGAGAATTTAAACTAGAAAAAGCATGTTCTGGAACTCCTACAACAACTTAGTCCAGCCACATTTGCACTTATATTCATTACAAATCTCGAGGCAAGACAAATCAGTAAGCTGATACTTTTGCATATTTTCATCTGATAATGTCATGTGGAATAATACTCTGGGGTAACTCATCCTTAAGAAGAAAAGTATTAATTACTCAAAAACATGCTGTAAGAATAACTGGCAGCTCTTACCTGTGATCACCTTGTAGATGTCTGTTTATTCATCTTGTAAACGTCTGTTTAAGGACCTATGTATTTTGAATACTGCTTCACAATAGGTATATTTATTCCTCATGCAGTATATTGCAAATAACACACTGCAATTCAAAAGCAACAATGATGTAATAATTTCAATACCAGAACAAAAAATTACATTCATTACTCCACATTAAGATTGTCTAAAAGGGGTGCACAATGCTGCAACAAAAATTTACCATGCAAATGATCCACCATATATTCTGAATTGTTAATTACAAACTAAGTAAAATGCACAAGACAAATATACAAATTTTTATTTTACAAGTTCGTAGTTTGTGTTACACAGTTTCATCAGTCTTCATTGTTCAGTACAATTAGGTACATTAAGTACACAATTAAAAGTTTTTGGGTTATCATAAATACTATTTTTATGATTCTACTTCATACTGTAATCTTACATAAATTATCAGCATGTGTCTGACCATGAATTCCTACCTTCTACAGATTGAGTATTAACATAAATAAAAAAAAAAAAAAATGTGAGGTGCATCCATGTTCAACAGAGTTAACACAGAGACTATCTCAAGAGCTATTATCATTTTGCACAACAGTTACCAGTTGTCTTAATTAGAGTGCAGTCACTCACTTTTCTCAGCTGCATCACATTTTATAGTTGTATAAATAAATTGTTTCCATGTTTATTCTTTTCTATTTAACACCTTTATTACAAGCCATGCAGGATTGTTGCCATATACAACTGAGCTGGATAGGAACAAACCCATAAGTTTTGCCCTTTTTTTTAAAAAAAAATTGCCTTACTTCAAACATGCAGGTCAGAAATAAAATCTATTTTTCTTGAATATTTATTTTTATTTTGCTCCAATAATTTGCATTCTTCTCCCAAGGACAATGAAAGACAAATTTAATTTTTTTGGTTGCTATTAACATTTAATGCCATACCTTCATAAAGATATTATGTGTCACTTTGTCACATTAATTCTAAATGACATAGTTTTAAACATTTACAGAATCCAGAGTTATTATCCAAGGACAACATCAAAGTTTCCAATCATCTACAAAATTCAAGCACTCATTACAGTAACTGAAGACTTCCACATTCCAAAAATTCTGCCTTCCTGATTTTGCACTAACTCTGTCCACTGAGCTGCATGGACACTGCATCTGATAGATGTAAAGCTTCAGATCCATTCACATACAGGGCCATTGATATATCCAAAGGCATTAAGCTCCATGGCAACAGAGACAGCTAGGTATGCCAAGTAAAGGAAGAGGCAAGTCAAACCAAACAGCCTATTGGCCCGATGCCGGAATGCTGTCACCATTCCCCAGCGATACACGATAGTCAGCACCAGCATCGCCAGCAGGGTGAAGCGCATCCCATTGGAGACGATGTGGACCGAGGCGCCACTTGAGGAGGCAGACTTTAGCAGCCACGGCAGCCCGAGGCACATCAACACACCTAATGTGTTTGCACCCAGCGAATTGCTGATCCCCATACTGCCTTCTCCTGTGAAGTACAATATCTCTAATTAGTAATTTGATAACAGCTGTGGTCTTCATAGTGTAATTCAGTTAATTATAGGTTAAAACAGATTTTTTACTGTTCTACATGAAAACGCACATGTACGCGCACGGCCGCATGTGCACGCGCAGACACACACACACACACACACACACACACAGAGATGGGGGGAGGGGGAGGCTGAGAGAAAGCACTTGTTAAGGCAAGCCAATATTTAATGAGGCTGACAGAAAAACACAGAAAAGGCTAATTTTTTAAAGGCCACTATATCAAACGGAACAATAAATAAAAACAATGTTTACTACCAAAATATACTTTTATTGTTTATAGATAAAGTGCACAACAAAACATAATTGTGTCTCTGAATGTGAAATGTCCAAATAGTGTCAAAAATAAAGCAAGTAATGAATGAGAATACAAAATAAAGATCTTTGTAACAGATTCCTCTGTAGCAAGAAGGGAAGTTTACATTCATATGATTTCATCACTGCCAAGATCTGCTCCATATTTACGCATGCCATTATGACAACAGGTGAACCCTGCTCTGTGTTCTGTTGAGCCATTTCCAATTTTGGTATTAATCTATCACAACCAACATTTGGTCCATATTTAACACACTTTTCTTTACAAATAACTAAAACTACTGGCTAAACTTGCACACTTACAAGTATTTTTCTGCATATTATGAGAGGCAGCTATGACAAGACATCCAAAATATGTCCAGAATGGTTGAATATATTGTGGTGTAGATTTTACTAAGTTATAGTAGACAACATGCAAATTTCTTGACACAAGCATGTAATTTTTTTTACATTTGTAGTGGCTGAATGATGAGACCAAACTCTTTTTAATGAAACTATATACTTTTTTTCTGTGTTGTTGGAAAGAAGCCTTCAAGACTACTTAGTGGTATAACACGTGTGGAGCTTGATTGAACAGTAATAACATAACAGTTCCACAAACCACTGTCCCATTGTAAGGAGAAGAGGTCCACAAATATCTACCCTATTCTACATGTACATCGATACTCCGTAACCCATCTTAATGGCACTAGGTGGAGGGTACCCTATACCACTACTAGTCATTTCCTTTCCTGTTCCACTCACAAATAGGATGCGGGAAAAATGACTGTCTATATGTCACCATATGAGCTGCAATTTCTTGTACCTTATCTTCATGGTCCTTAGGTGCAATGTGTGTTGGAACCAACAGAATAATTTCACACTCAGCTTTAAATGCCAGTTCTCTAAATTTTCTCAGTAGAATTCCTCAAAAAGAACACTGCCTTCCCTCCAGAGATTCCCAATTCAGTTCTTGAAGCATCTCCAGAACAGTTGCATGTCAGACTGGGCTTTGCTGTTGTAGTGATCAGACAACTTACTCAAGAAGGTATGTAAACTATCACAATGTAAACGGCTGTCCAAAACGTGAACAGGGTTTTTGTTTGTGGCAAATGTTGCCAAATTGTCAAGATTAGTGGTGTGGTTGTATGAAGCCAACTGTGCCAAAAGCTCACTATCTGTGTTTACAAACATTACAAAAAATTCAAGGAACTGGAAAGTTTGTCATGGCTGACAAGAAGGGAAAAAAGTCTTTGTGACATAATAATTTTAGACAACCACAGATGTAATGTCAGGAAGGCTTACACACATGTGTTTCTAATCCAGAGCTCTCTACGAGGTAAGAGTTATTGACAGCCAGTCGAGAAAGGCCTCGTCATAATTACTGATATGAAGTTGAATAACAATGTGGTGAAACTGCTTGCAGGTGCCACTTTGTGACTGTAACAAGCTAAAGCAAATACATTTAAGTCAGCCAGAATGATTCTGGAAAATATTCAGACCTTCAGAAGAGTGGGGGAGGTGGGTAGTGATGCTGCAGGTGAATCTCACCCAAGAGTCCCTGAGCAGCTAGTGCAGACAGTCAGTAGTCAGTCACCACAGCACCAGTTAAGTGATATCCATCGCTGAGTCATCTGTAGCAGTACCACAGATGAGTCTCAAAGTCACTATGGAGTCATGTTGGTGGAGACTTAGTAAGGTTACAAGAAGTCTGTACACAGGTGAGACAGGTCAACTGAGTTTCCAATAACTATCCAGCGACAGTTATTATCTTGAGTCTTCCGCCTGTCAGAGAAGAACAAGCACTTATAGTGTTTCTTTCTAGACACAATGAGTCATAGTTAATATTTCCTGTCTGTCAGGATATAGGAGAGAAAAAGTGTTGTCTTGCACGTGGCCCCAGTCGTGGATAAGGTATCTGACTGTGTACTGTCGGAATGAGTTGCAGCAGAGTGTTCACGTCTGACAGCAAAAGGTAGAATGCTTGAAAGGCCTGCAATACAGCATGCTCATTGATTTGCAAGGGTATGCAGCTATTGTAAGGCACTTATTTGAATAAGGTTAAAGTATTTGGAAAATAAATTGGTTTTTAATTGGATCCTTAAATGATTGCACTCATATTCAGATAAGGGTGCTGACAGAATGTTGGACTGCATGTGTTCCACAGTCCACAAATGACTACTGCAATCTGTGTGTAGCTCTCTATGATGCTCTCGCACAATTCACATCAAACAATGGAATCTCTACAATACTATGAAAATTATAAATAGGCACTTACTGTAAAGATGACACATTCAGTTGCAGACACACAATCAGTTGCAGACACACAATGAAAAGACTGTCTGCTATCTACCAGGATGAATGCCCACTAAACTACAGCTGAGACCAAAGGGGACCACCCTGTGACGTAACATGCAGCTGCACATAACATTCTTAATTTCAATGGCTGCTTTACAGCTCACGCCATCTGGATCCTCTCCTCCACCACCATTTTCTCTGAACTGTGCAGACTGGAGTTATCCTTACAACTCATTCTCCTCTCCCAAAATCATATTGACCTGAAACTAAGGTAACCTAATGTCCTTGCTCCCTAATCCCAAAATCATATTGACCTGAAACTAAGGTAACCTAATGTCCTTACTCCCTACACCCAACAGTTTCTGCCCCCTCTGTCGTATCATCTCCTCCCAGTTCACATCTCCCACCCTCGCTGTGCTGCACTCTCTGCCAGTGCCACTGGTCTCTCCCCCTCTCTGATGCCCTCCTTTTCTCCCGCACCCTCCTACCCCTGCTCTCTTCCTCACAGTCTCCCAACGCCACATCTGGCCAACACCCAGTCCCAGCACATTACGTCAGGCAGTGTTGACTCCTCTCATACTTGAGGAGCATGTCATGATGGCAGTAAACCTGTCAACTGCCACTCAAATTCGGATGCACTCCTTGCTGAAAATGCTACAGTGTAACAACAGAGTGTAAACAACACATCCACTACTCTTTCACTGGCAGGCGAGCACTACAAGAATCTTATGTGTGCCTTCCACACAGATGAGTGTGGGGGTGCAAACATAGCCATGCGCGCATCACATGGCCCTACCCCACTGACAGGTTGCCCAGTGCATGTGATCAACAGTCCCACAACACCTCACCAAACACAGGTTAGTATTGTGCACTCTGCCTCACCTAACAGTAAATCAAACGATGGGACCCCTTCCACAGCAAATTTCCGACGGTCCGAGGTTCGACTATACGCAGTCCGAAATGGCATGGTGCACCATATCCTAACAACTGCCAGCCAACCAGATCAACACAAAGTGCACTGTCTCGCCCCAGCTAACTGGTGTACCACAAAGGTGGAGGTTGATGAACTGTTAATGCAAGAATAAACTGTTAAATGCAGGGATAGTCCGCCTTTTGGGACAGCATGTGGGAATCACCGATAAAACTTGTGCGAAAGAAAGATGGGAGCATAAGACTCTGTAGGGACTGCAGACCTCTCAACTGCAGACCTCTAAACAGTGTATAATAGCTACCTGATAACAAACTTCCAGGACGTCAAGCACTTACAGGTGCCTGATCGACTGTAAAAAAGGGTGCCTCCAAATTCGAATACACTGAGATGACATTGTAAAAATGGTGATAATCACACCATTTGGCCTGTCAGGAGAATGCAGCCCAAATGTCATGGCACTTCACAGATGGAATTCTTTTTAAGCTCAACTTCTGCTGCACCTGCACTTTAGAAGATATCCACATTTTTTTGGTCACACCCCACCAATACAGCCAACATGTTGAACAAGTTCTTGCTGACTTTCAGGACAAGGGCATGACCATTAACAAAGAGAAGTATCAGCTATGGGGGGCTGAAGTAAAAGCATTAGTACATCTTAGCAATCTTGAATTCCTATCGGCATCACCTATTGCTAGCAGATAGAAGCACCCCTTACCAATGCTCTCACTGGGCCGGACAAATAGGAGAAAAGGTGAACGGTGTGGTATGATAGAATGAAGGATGTATTTGAACTTGCTAAGGATTGTCTTGCAAGAACGATTACTCACTGTCACCAAAGATGCAAGTGATACCACAACTGGGGCTGTACTGTTGCAAGTCATCAGAAGCGAAACTCAATCCCCATGATCCTTTTTGCAAAACCTCACAGCTTCACAGTCAAAATGGTCTGACTTCGACCGCAGATTACTAGCTGTTTAGGAGGCAGTTAGCTTCTTCAGGGAAGACACTGCGAGGAGACATACCATTGTGTTTACAGATCACAAGCTGCCTGCCGATGTGATTTGTCACTCGTCAAAGGATGTCAGTCTCCACCCAGGTGCGCAAAGTGCCAAAAGTTTGCAATGTATCCCACAGCAGACTACAACCTCTGATGCCAAAGACAATGCAGTGCACAATCTTTGAACAATGTCACAACTTGTCTCACCCGGGCATCAGTTTTACATTTCGCTTCATTACAGAGTGATTTCTGTGGCCACACATAAAATGAGATTGCTTTTGTTGGGCACAGGCATGTGTAGGATTCCACTGCAGCAAACTCATCAGGCACAACAACTGCAGTTAGGACAATTTGAGATACCATGGGCCACTTCTGCCATGTAGAACTTGACCTCATTAGACCCTTCCTGCACAACACTTGTTGTCAGTTATCGACAGAGCATCCCAATGGGTCGAAGCAATACAACTGCAGAACATCACAACACACTCAAGAGCTTGTGTACTCATAGATAGTTGAATAGCTCAATTTGGCTTACTCAAAACAATTATAACTGACCATGGTCAACGGTTTGAATCAATGCTATTCAAAGCTCTATGCAACCTCTGTGGCATTAAGCACAATCACACGTCAGTCTACTACCTGCAAAGCGACAGGTTGGTCGAGTAATGGTACAGGACACTTAAATCTGCTCTAATGTGTCATGGGGGTTGAGGACAGAGACTTCTCTGGGGGTACTGTCAGGAGTACCAACAGCATTTAAGGAGAATCTGCAAACATCAGTAGCCAAAATTCTATAAGGTGGGTCGCTAATACTGCCTGCAGATTTGAACATATAGCTGCAGCCTTCTGAACAGATGGACTTCCCCATCCTGGTTCAGCATGTAAAAGACCACATCAGACACATGTGCAGCCACTGCCTGCAGTGCACTTAATCCATAAGGTGTTTGTGCACGAAGTGCTGCATTCCGGTGATTTTGTCATGCTGTGCAATGAAACAGTTACACTGGCTTTACAACCACACTACAAAGAATGATTCAAAGTCCTCAAAATGGTTACACACAAATTCAAAAACCTTCTCAACAACAAAATGACAACTGCCTTGATTAACCACTTAAAGCTTATATGGGTCCTATGGGACAATGGTCCAGTGAATGCTCACAACACTGCAGTGAATGTCAATTACAGTGACGACTGATTACCATGCGGTATGTAGTCAACCTCTTCAGTCTCAGAAGAGCCTGTCATTTTCAGTATAGACCTTAAAGACTTTGACCCAAAGAAAATAAGTGTCACAATCGTCGATAATACCTTGGCGGTTGACGCCCACAGGGCCAAAGCACCGACTTTGAATGTAGCCCACATGCAGAGAATTGAACATACATATGTGCTGCCACACAACATCAAATATGCTTCAATTTCATCTCATTTATCAAGACCTCCTGGACGATCATCTGCTTGAGGGTTCTGACAAGACAGATCTCACACAACAGTCCACATGCCGACACAGATGCACCTGTTGGTGCATCAGCTCCACTGCCTCAGCCTGTGGCCCCGCCCACCCAGTTTAAATCCCAGTGTAGCCACGCCAGACAACTCCCGCACCAACTACCCCCTTGCCATCTGTATGGCATCAGCGTTAACGATGACACATTTCTGAGAAATGGTCTGGTTGTGTCTTGTGTACATGCCTGCTACAGCACCAGTGCAGCACTTCTCTTGGAACAGTCTGGTCTTGTCTCACATGCTCCAGGCATGACGTGCTCGGTCATGCACATCTGTATACTTCACAGTGGACAGTCTATGACAGCCACATACAACTTGATATGTCAGCACCATTTGTCACACGGCACACATCAAGTTTATAGCTGAGTTCTTCCCAAACATTGATAAGTGTGTCTTCAGTGATTGTAGCAACAGCTGCTTCAATCCAGTTTCTTAATTCAGGCAGTTCTGCTGGTAGCAGAGGCATGCACACACGATCCTTGATGAAGCCCCAAAGAAAAAAATCGCATGGCATTAGGTCGGGTGAACGTGGAGGCCATGCAAAGCAAGCCCTATCATTGGGGCCCTTGTGGTCTGTCCAGTGCTTGGGTACAGTGAAGTTCAACCAATCATGAACTTTGATATGGCAGTGAGGTGGCACACCATCTTGCTGGAAAATAAAGTTCTCTGGGTCATCTTCTTCCAACTGAGGGAAGAGACATTGCTCTAGTGTATCAATGTAAGAAGTGCCAGTTACAGTAGGTGCACCAATAAAGAAAGGCCCATAAACTTTCCGCTGGGATACGGCACAAATAACAGTCACTTTAGGGGAATCTCGTTGCATTTGTACCACCTTGTGAGCATTTTCTGAGCCCCAGGTGTGCACATTGTGACCGTTAACATGTCCACTAATGTGAAAGGTCGATTCATCACTGAAGACAGCCATGATCCAGAAAATCTTCATCTTCATGAAACATTTTGTTTGTGAAGTTGGCACATACTCCATGGTCTTCCGGCTTTTTAGCCTGTAATAACTGTAAGCGGTAAGGACGAAGTTATACACGTTTTCTAAAAACTTTCCAAACAGTCGACATGGGAACCTGTAATTCACGACTAACCTTCCGGACTGATTTCTTTGGGCTACAAGTGAATGAATCTCTCACTCGCTCAACAGTCTCTTCACTAACTCTTGGTCGTCCTGTGCTCTTCCCTTTACAAAGGAAGCCGGTATCTTCAAATTGATGATACCATCTATGAATGTTATTAATCACTTGGAGGATCACAACCAAACTTCAGCTGGAATGCACGTTGCACAGTAACTACAGATTCAGTCTTTGCAAACTGCAAAACACTTTCTGTTCACTAGTCACCATCTTTGCTACTACCGCTGCCTAGCGGATTGCGGCGGAAACATTGTATGCTGCGCATACGCACTGGTGCCAAACACAACTGTTTGAGTTGCTCTTTCATTTGACATATCATTTATAAGTGTAAGTTTAATGTAATAAATATTATAAAGCTTTAAAATCCTGGTATTCATTTATAAACATTCTGTATGGTATTGCACATGGGGGAGTTGCAATATATATTTAGAATGGACTAAATCTACAATACTTTACTATTGATGTCACAGACCTGTGTATAGACACCACCTCTGAGGCTGCTGTTGTTGTTGTTGTGATCTTCAGTCCTGAGACTGGTTTGATGCAGCTCTCCATGCTACCCTATCCTGGGCAAGCTTGTTCATCTCCCAGTACTTACTGCAACCCACATCCTTCTGAATCTGCTTAGTGTATTCATCTCTTGGTCTCCCTCTACGATTTTTACCCTCCACACTGCCCTCCAATGCTAAATTTGTGATCCCTTGATGCCTCAGAACATGTCCTACTGACTGGTCCCTTCTTTTTGTCAAGTTGTGCCACAAACTGCTCTTCTCCCCAATTCTATTCAATACTTAATCATTAGTTATGTGATCTACCCATCTAATCTTCAACATTCTTCTATAGCACCACATTTTGAAAGCTTCTATTCTCTTCTTGTCCAAACTATTTATCATCCATGTTTCACTTCCATACATGGCTACACTCCATATAAATACTTTCAGAAATGACTTCCTGACACTTAAATCTATACTCGATGTTAACAAATTTCTCTTCTTCAGAAACGCCTTCCTTGCCATTGCCAGTCTACATTTTATATCTTCTCTACTTCGACCATCATCAGTTATTTTGCTCCCCAAATAGCAAAACTCCTTTACTACTTTAAGTGTCTCATTTCCTAATCTAATTCCCTCAGCATCACCCGACTTAATTCGACTACATTCCATTATCCTCGTTTTGCTTTTGTTGATGTTCATCTTATATCTTACTTTCAAGACACTGTCCATTCCATTCAGCTGCTCTTCCAATCCTTTGCTGTCTCTGACAGAATTACAATGTCATCGGCGAACCTCAAAGTTTTTATTTCTTCTCCATGGATTTTAATACCTACTCCGAATTTTTCTTTTGTTTCCTTCACTGCTTGCTCAACATAGAGATTGAATAACATCGGGGAGACGCTACAACCCTGTCTCACTCCCTTCCCAACCACTGCTTCCCTTTCATGTCCCTCGACTCTTATAACTGCCACCTGGTTTCTGTACAAATTGTAAATAGCCTTTCGCTCCCTGTATTTTACCCCTGCCGCCTTTAGAATTTGAAAGAGAGTATTCCAGTCAACATTGTCAAAAGCTTTCTCTAAGTCTACAAATGCTAGAAACGTAGGTTTGCCTTTCCTTAATCTTTGTTCTGAGATAAGTCGTAAGGTCAGTATTGCCTCACGTGTCCCAATATTTCTACGGAATCCAAACTGATCTTCGCCAAGGTCGGCTTCTACCAGTTTTTCCATTCGTCTGTAAAGAATTCGTGTTAGTATTTTGCAGCTGTGACTTATTAAACTGATAGTTCAGTAATTTTCAGTTGTGAGGCTGCAGTTGTACATATTCCTACACATAATATTATTGTTGCATCTGTATATCGTACACCATCTTCTAGTGAATATGAATTGATAGTAAATTAAAAAAAAAAACAGTTAGTTTTACTAACTAAGCCTAAATATAAATACCAAAGAATCATAATGGAATTCTTGGATAGCTTAAGAGCTTTTGATTGATATTGTCTAAATGAAAGCCTACAAGATATAGTGCATGTTGAGACAATATGATAAGTAATATCCATGAAAATAATGTTGAAATTGGAATAGTCAAGTTAGGCCCAGCTGATAATGATGGCCTATGGATTGCAGTCCCAGTCAGCATTCCAGATGAACAACACAAATCTGTTAGACCTATGAATGAATGGAACATATGAGAGTTTAGAACTAGATTAATGTTAGTTAACTGCAATGACATCTTGTACAAGAAAATTATTTATAGAGGAAATTGCAAGAATATTTTATGAGTGTTGTCCCAGATTAGTAAAAAAAAAACAGAATAATAACCAAGCTCATAAACCACAGAGACTAAATAATTGGTTCACACCATACCTCAACAGCATCAGGATTATGCTTCTTATGTTTAAGGACAGATATCACAACAGCAGCCAGTACAAAGAGATGTACATTAGAATAAGAAAAATCTATAGATCTGAAATAAGCTTGGCAAAATGTAGGGCGAATGATAATTATATTCTTAAAGCTAGAAATAGCTGTAAAGCTGCCTGGGAAGTAATTAAAGGTGAAATAAATAGACCAACAACTCAACTAGCTATACCCATAGCCCCAGATAACTTAAATTCAGGCTTTGTTAACTTCAGTTTACAACAAGATTTGTCTCCCCCCCCCCCAAGCCATGCTTGATGATAAAACTCTTTTAGGTTTAAATAAGAATGTAGTTCATAAATTCTGCTGGGCAGTAACTGTAAATGATGTTTGCAAAACAACAGACAAACTAAGTAGTTCCAGCGCAGAGGACTTCTATGGTCTGTCAAAGTTTGTCATAAAGAAGATATCAAGTGATATTCTGTCCCCTCTAGCCACTCTCATTAACCGTATATTACAGCAAGGGATTTTCCCCAACTGTTCGAAAATAGCAGTAACTATTCCCATATTTAAGAAAGGAGATAAATCAAATCCAAGTAACTATCACCCTATCTCATTAATCCCAATAATATCTAAAATAATTGAAGACTGTGTTCACCAACAAATGAATCACTATTTTGAGAGGAATAACCTATTAAGTAACTTGTAATGTAACGGACTACTGAAACTACCGATACCACCGGCTGGCGAGGTGTGCTGTGCCGTCAATGAACTTGAAGGAGCAAGTGAACTTTAACTACATGAAAATAGACTGAAATATTATTATTTCGTTACAAAATTGTTAATACACTCCTGGAAATTGAAATAAGAACACCGTGAATTCATTGTCCCAGGAAGGGGAAACTTTATTGACACATTCCTGGGGTCAGATACATCACATGATCACACTGACAGAACCACAGGCACATAGACACAGGCAACAGAGCATGCACAATGTCGGCACTAGTACAGTGTATATCCACCTTTCGCAGCAATGCAGGCTGCTATTCTCCCATGGAGACGATCGTAGAGATGCTGGATGTAGTCCTGTGGAACGGCTTGCCATGCCATTTCCACCTGGCGCCTCAGTTGGATCAGCGTTCGTGCTGGACGTGCAGACCGCGTGAGACGACGCTTCATCCAGTCCCAAACATGCTCAATGGGGGACAGATCCGGAGATCTTGCTGGCCAGGGTAGTTGACTTACACCTTCTAGAGCACGTTGGGTGGCACGGGATACATGCGGACGTGCATTGTCCTGTTGGAACAGCAAGTTCCCTTGCCGGTCTAGGAATGGTAGAACGATGGGTTCGATGACGGTTTGGATGTACTGTGCACTATTCAGTGTCCCCTCGACGATCACCAGTGGTGTACGGCCAGTGTAGGAGATCGCTCCCCACACCATGATGCCGGGTGTTGGCCCTGTGTGCCTCGGTCATATGCAGTCCTGATTGTGACGCTCACCTGCACGGCGCCAAACACGCATACGACCATCATTGGCACCAAGGCAGAAGCGACTCTCATAGCTGAAGACAACACGTCTCCATTCGTCCCTCCATTCACGCCTGTCGCGACACCACTGAAGGCGGGCTGCACGATGTTGGGGCGTGAGCGGAAGATGGCCTAACGGTGTGCGGGACCGTAGCCCAGTTTCATGGAGATGGTTGCAAATGGTCCTCGCCGATACCCCAAGAGCAACAGTGTCCCTAATTTGCTGGGAAGTGGCGGTGCGGTCCCCTACGGCACTGCGTAGGATCCTACGGTCTTGGCGTGCATCCGTGCGTCGCTGCGGTCCGGTCCCAGGTCGACGGGCACGTGCACCTTCCGCCGACCACTGGCGACAACATCGATGTACTGTGGAGACCTCACGCCCCACGTGTTGAGCAATTCGGCGGTACGTCCACCCGGCCTCCCACATGCCCACTATACGCCCTCGCTCAAAGTCCGTCAACTGCACATACGGTTCACGTCCACGCTGTCGCGGCATGCTACCAGTGTTAAAGACTGCGATGGATCTCCGTATGCCACGGCAAACTGGCTGACACTGACGGCGGCGGTGCACAAATGCTGCGCAGCTAGCGCCATTCGACGGCCAACACCGCGGTTCCTGGTGTGTCCGCTGTGCCGTTCGTGTGATCATTGCTTGTACAGCCCTCTCGCAGTGTCCGGAGCAAGTATGGTGGGTCTGACACACCGGTGTCAATGTGTTCTTTTTTCCATTTCCAGGAGTGTATGAGGACAATCATGAGGTGTATTGCCACAGAACTATATTATAAACACTTTTCATTTTTCATACTATGTTTTTCATATATGTATTCGTGCGATGTGTAAAATATCGATGTACTACCAAGGTTGGCAGTACTGCACAGTTTGTAAGCTCTGTGAACAGGAGCCGATTGTTGGCAGGTGTAGAGACAATGGGCAGTTGGTGTTGAGACATCTTGTAATACGCTTGCTTTGAGAAGGTCAAGGATAGAAGGAACGAAATGATGTATTGGAAAAGCTGTTACATAGAAAATTATTGAATATTGTCGCGATCAGCATTTATAAAATAAAAGTTGGAAGTTTAAATATGTGTCAGTTCTTATGCAGCAGAATACAGACCCTGGACCTCAAATTGATTTAATAAACAGTGGATGGCAAGATTCATCACTGGACCACGAGCATGCAAGAACAACCAATAAAGGTATGAAAGATATATTACTCTAAATTCAAATTGTGATGATACCTTTCTTTCTCCATGTCTTCAACCCCGCATGTACTCCGTTGTTAGAGTGAACAGTGTGACGGGGACTTGTGGTCGACTAGGCACACCAGGGAGACCACACAGGTTTAAAATGATAATTTGTAATTTAATATACTACAACTACATGAAAGAAGGTTGTATACATGGAAGAACCCTGGAGATACTGAAAGGTATCAGATAGATTATATAATGGTAAGACAGAGATTTAGGAACCAGGTTTTAAATTGTAAGACATTTCCAGGGGCAGATGTGGACTCTGACCACAATCTATTGGTTATGAACTGTAGATTAAAACTGAAGAAACTGCAAAAAGGTGGGAGTTTAAGGAGATGGGACCTGGATAAACTGAAAGAACCAGAGGTTGTACAGAGTTTCAGGGAGCGCATAAGGGAACAATTGACAGGAATGGGGGAAAGAAATGCAGTAGAAGAAGAATGGGTAGCTTTGAGGGATGAAGTAGTGAAAGCAGCAGAGGATCAAGTAGGTAAAAAGACGAGGGCTAGTAGAAATCCTTGGATATCAGAAGAAATATTGAATTTAATTGATGAAAGGAGAAAATATAAAAATGCAGTAAATGAAGCAGGCAAAAAGGAATACAAACGTCTCAAAAATGAGATCGACAGGAAGTGCAAAATGGCTAAGCAGGGATGGCTAGAGGACAAATGTAAGGATGTAGAGGCTTATCTCACTAGGGGTAAGATAGGAAAATTAAAGAGACCTTTGGAGATAAGAGAACCACTTGTATGAACATCAAGAGCTCAGATGGAAACCCAGTTCTAAGCAAAGAAAGGAAAGCAGAAAGGTGGAAGGAGTATATAGAGGGTCTATAAAAGGGCGATGTACTTGAGGACAATATTATGGAAATGGAAGAGGATGTAGATGAAGATGAAATGGGAGATATGATACTGCATGAAGAGTTTGACAGATCACTGAAAGAGCTGAGTCGAAACAAGGCCCCCGGAGTAGACAACATTCCATTGGAACTACTGACGGCCTTGGGAGAGCCAGTCATGACAAAACTCTACCATCTGGTGAGCAAGATGTATGAGACAGGCGAAATACCCTCAGACTTCAAGAAGAATATAATAATTCCAATCCGAAAGAAAGCAGGTGTTGACAGATGTGAAAATTACTGAACGAACAATCAGTTTAATAAGCCACAGCTGCAAAATACTAACACGTATTCTTTACAGACGAATGGAAAAACTAGTAGAAGCCGACCTCGGGGAAGATCAGTTTGGATTCTGTAGAAATACTGGAACACGTGAGGCAATATTGACCTTACGACTTATCTTAGAAGAAAGATTAAGGAAAGGCAAACCTACATTTCTAGCATTTGTAGACTTAGAGAAAGCTTTTGACAATGTTGACTGGAATACTCTCTTTCAAATTCTAAAGGTGTCAGGGGTAAAATACAGGGAGCGAAAGGCTACTTACAATTTGTACAGAAACCAGATGGCAGTTATAAGAGTCGAGGGGTATGAAAGGGAAGCAGTGGTTGGGAAGGGAGTGAGACAGGGTTGTAGCGTCTCCCCGATGTTATTCAATATTGTATTGAGCAAGCAGTAAAGGAAACAAAAGAAAAAATTGGAGTAGGTATTAAAATCCATGGAGAATAAATAAAAACTTTGAGGTTCGCCGATGACATTGTAATTCTGTTAGAGACAGCAAAGGACTTGGAAGAGCAGTTGAAAGGAATGGATAGTGTCTTGAAAGAAGGATATAAGATGAACATCAACAAAAGCAGAACGAGGATATTGGAATGTAGTCGAATTAAGTCGGGTGATGCTGAGGGTATTAGATTAGGAAATGAGACACTTAAAGTAGTAAAGGAGTTTTGCTATTTAGGGAGCAAAGTAACTGATGATGGTCGAAGTAGAGAGGATATAAAATGTAGAATGGCAACGGCAAGGAAAGCGTTTCTGAAGAAGAGAAATTTGTTAACATCGAGTATAGATTTAAGTGTCAGGAAGTCATTTCTGAAAGTATTTGTATGGAGTGTAGCCATGTATGGAAGTGAAACATGGATGATAAATAGTTTGGACAAGAAGAGAATAGAAGCTTTTGAAATGTGTTGCTACAGAAGAATGCTGACGATTAGATGGGTAGATCACATAACTAATGAGGAAGTATTGAATAGGATTGGGGAGAAGAGAAGTTTGTGGCACAACTTGACCAGAAGAAGGGATCGGTTGGTAGGACATGTTCTGAGGCATCAAGGGATCACCAATTTAGTATTGGAGGGCAGCGTGGAGGGTAAAAATCGTAGAGGGAGACCAAGAGATGAATACACTAAGCAGATTCAGAAGGATGTAGGTTGCAGTAGGTACTGGGAGATGAAGAAGCTTGCACAGGATATAGTAGCATGGAGAGCTGCATCAAACCAGTCTCAGGACTGAAGACAACAACAACAACAACTGATAATAATTAATATTTGTCCCCCGGAGAAATAGGTGCATTACAAACTCACAGTGTGGATTCAGGTCTAAACTATCCACAGTTAAAGCGATTGAAAATATTGTTAGTGATATATATGATGGCTTTGAAAACAAATTAATCTCTTGTGCTACTCTCCTAGACCTGAATAAAGCATTTGACACTGTATCTCATAGTACTTTAATCATGACATTAAGACACTATGGCAAGGAAGAGGACACCCTGAAATTATTAGAATCCTACTTAAGCAACAGAGTACAACTTGTTAGTGTAAATGGGCAGCTGTCAAACCCACAAACAATAAAAAGAGGTGTGCCACAGGGCTCCATACTTGGGCCCTTTCTGTTTGTAGTTTATGTTAATGATATGCCACAGTATTTACCCTGTAAAACGGTCCTCTATGCAGACAATACAACTTTTATCAATTCAGGACAGACTCTTGAATCTGTATGAGAAAAAATAATACAATATTTGAAAAATCGGTTCATTGGTTTAGTGCAAACTCCCTATACATAAATGAAATAAAAACGGAGGAAATATTCTTTAATTTGAAGGTATCAAACAAAGAAAATAAGTCTGTTAAACTGTTAGGAATGATGATTGACCAGAAACTTAGCTGCGATAAACATATCACACACGTCTGTTCAAAACTTGCACGTGCTATGTTCCTACTTTATAAGCTTAGGAATAATGTCAGCCAAACCTTACTGATGCATTCATATTTTGCTTATATCCACCCCCATATTTCATATGGTATTCTGCTCTGGGGAAATTCTCGCAATTCAGTATCAATTTTTAGATGGTAAGAAAAAGCTCTTCAATGTATAGGGGATTTATCTCCTAGGGATACATGCAGGGAACATTTAAAAAACTTAACATCATGGCAGTTCCTTGTTTGTACATCTATTATTGCTTATTACATGTAAAAGAAAACATAGCTCAATATCCCGTTAGGTCATCTGTCCACACCCTTAATACAAGACAAAACCACAGAATTGATCTGCCATACTCTAGATTGTCCAAGATACATGATAGTTATAAATATGAAGGCCTCGAACTGTTTAATATGCTCTCTAAAATTGTACAAACAGTATCTAAAAATAAATTTTAGACAACATTGGGTCAAATGGCTCAAAGGTAAAGCATTTTACTCAGCTGATGAATATGAAGATTGTAATATTGCAGATTTGCTGTTTTAACATAGAGAAAGGCACCTATGCCCGTAGTAGGACCTAAATTTGGAAAAAACAATATCTAACATAAAGGCATGGACCTATTTCGAGTGATCTATATTTGTATCAATATCTTAGGATAATGACATAGTGTTATCAACATGTATATGATAATGACATAGAGTCATCAACATGAATACTCCCTGCTTAATATAAATTTGTATAATGTTTTCTTTTTTATTGTCAGATTAACACTATATAGAATTCCAAATGTTTGCTATTGTACTACACTAACATTCATATGATTTATGTATACATTGTTATGAGAATATAACCATCTTTATATTGTAATTGAACTTATTAACGACGCCCATTGTATAACAAATACTGAGCAGCTAATAAAGATTTTTTTCTTATTCTTGTGTGTGAATTAATCAACTTTTTAATTCCTTCTCTCTTTGTATTAAGACAACTGGTCAAATAACACAACAGATGCAAGCTGCATGTCCACTATCAGACTTGGGTGTGGTAGTTCAAGGACTAGTGTTTAGAAAATATGGCAAGTGATTACTGTGTATATCAAAGAGGAAGGAAAGAAAGTTCTCTTTTATGGTTCTGTTGATGTCAGAGAGAAGCGTCACTTTTACAAGATGATGATGGAGAAAATCAGCTGACTTTGTTGAAAAATCTATTCTAACATTCATCTGAAGCAATATAGAGCACCAAGGGAATAACTTGACATGGTTGTCATGTATGCTGTTCTCCCAGCTAGTCTTCTGAGACAAATAATATTTGTAAATTTCTTTTCTTAATTGCTCTTTGAATGAATGCAGAGAGTGAAGGAATCAGGCTGTGCCTAGTACAAAAAGTGCCATGTTGAGCAGACCGTTGGGGGAGAAACAATCTCCATCTTCCTCACACAGTGCTGTATGCTTTGTGCTTCATAATGAGCCTAATAGAGAACTGTGACATTATTTCACACACTAACCTTTACGAACCATGATGACGGTGGTCACTACTTCTGGAAAACAGGCTCCTGCAGCAAGAAAAGTCAGACCCATAACTGAGTCTCGAATGTGGAAAGTATCACCTAAAAATAAAAACATTCCTCATCAAATTTCATAGGATCATATTATTCTCATTTGCAAATATTAATATAGCTCATAACAGTTTTTTTGATAGTGAGCAAAATTTTTTACCCTATAATGAAAAAATTGCTAAATAGAAAAGAAAAAATTCTAGCCGCAATGCATAGAGATAGAAGTTTATTTTTAATTTTTTTTTCATTCTCTGTTGGCATAGGGAATAACTGTCTGCACTAATATACCTAAAATATTTATTCAGCACAAAATAAACAAAAAGAACATGGCATATAGAATACTTAGAGAGGCCCATAAAAACCTTATAATTCTGACAACTTTCCAGAACATTCATCTTTAACTGTATTTGTTGCAAGAAAAGAAACCAGTTTCCAGTCAAATAAAACTGGTAAACCAAGCCTCCTTTCCTGGGTTTTGTTTTCTGTTACAATGATCTTTTATAAGCTGTGTAAACCCAGCAACCTGATTTATGTTGTCTCTGCTCTGTTGCTCTGGCTGTTTAATGAGTACAGGATGGTGTTTGCTCGAAAATGTTCACAGTACTACAATTTTTGTTTCACTTTTTCACACATTTATCATCCACAAAGCCCTATTGTTGGATGATGGCCACTTTCTTAATTTTGTACAGAAAACAGTATATAAACCACACCGGCATTCATAAACATACAGAAATCCAGTGGTAGATTACTCAGCAAAGTTTTTTAGAAACACTGTACAAGAACCAGTGATAGATCTAACAAATCACTGAAACCTGCTGATTAAGTGTGGCGCAGAGTTCACTATGCATCATTGCTCGCATACTGTCTTATATTAATGCACCAGATGAAAGTACACTGCAGCAGTCCTTGATGAAAGTCTCCCTGCTCAACACCACTTCCTCTGATGATAATCCAGCCAAAATATTCACAAACTTGAATTAAAGAAAAAATTTGCAAGTTCACAGGCATCGAAATTCTTGAGTTTTCACGGATGCTGATACACTGGGTGCAGATCTGACATAGCTATTGCTCATTTATTTGCTCAACTGGGACAGTCTATTTTCGACAATGTCTGCCTGATTTTTGAAAACCTGGTGTATGAAAAAATGGTAATTTTGGAAACTACATAATCATTTGAAAAACTGATAGGTTAGATTTTGCTACTCAGGATGAACTATATGCAATTAATACAAATTTGTTCTGTGAAAAATGTGGAGGCCTAGGAACTTAGAGAAGTTTATGGAACCATTGTATGCACGTGCACTGGAAATACCTTGCTTATGAGTACAAATGCCATATTGAAAATTGTGATAAATTATGCAAAAATCTTAATTAATGACTTAAACAGTTAATGAAATATGCCACCTTGTGCACAAAAATTAGGCTGACAAAGCTATAATGGCTAACTGGAATCTAACAAGCTTAGAGGGAAATTCTGCAATAGAAAATACTGCTGTTTCTGAATTTTAATGTTAATTACCTCATAATTAGTTCAACAATACTTTAATTATGTTAATGAAAATTTGGTATCCCAGACTCTACAATGTATGGTGTCATCAGTCTGAGATCTATCTATTAGTTCAAAATGTTATAACTATTATGTACTTTAGTAGAACATTTCCTCAGGGTGCATACACGGACACAAAAAAAAAATTTCCAGTTTTATCAGTTAAAAATACACTTTTACCTAGGTGAAAATACATTTTTTCTGGGTGAAAATACATTATACACAAGGTGAAAGTACATTTTTTTCTGTGTTAAGTGACACTACACTTTCCCTTGGTGCTGTAAAACTTATCAAGCCTATAAATGGTAAAGGTTTTATATGTCAGTGTATAACTTCTTGTCACTGTAGGAAACAAAACCCAGCAAAAAACAATGGATTTTGGAAAGTTCTTTGATGCACGGCAAAAAGTACACTGGATATTTTCATATTACGGAAGTATAAATATGAATTCTACCATATACAGCACAGTAGCTTCCACTTCCAAAACACTGAAATCGAAATAGCACTGTGTGATGCACTTTTGTCAGCCAGTCAAAGCTCCTGTCATGTCATCTCACCAGCCAGTAACAGAAAGTATTCAAATCTTGGTACACATGACATAGTCAGCCAACAGCAACATCACTGTTAAGTAGCATGAACACACAAAGTGGAAAAATTAACGCTTTAAATTAATATCATACAGTATGGCTACAAGAAAAACTAAGCTCTCACATATAATATTTGTCATCAAAATTTTTTTGCTGATTTTCCTTTTTTTCTGAGCTTGTGGTCAGGCAGAATCCTAAGAGTACCGCTTAAAGTGCAGCACCTGAATATTTGTAACAAGTATGATCATAAATTTCACTGATGTGCACCAAAGCTTTCATGAGTTACCTGGCTAAATACACTTTGACATTTGCTACAAAAACTGATTATGTATGAAATTGGTCAAGAATTCAGCTCACGCTGCTTTTTAAGGATAATTATACATTTTACTGTCATTATCGCATTATTTGTAATTTATGAAAGAACTAAAATAAATATGAAAACTAACCTTGAAGCTTGTTTTCTTTTAGCCTCTGTTACCCTTAAAACATGTAAAACATAGATGTGTCAGTAAAATGTTAAAAAAGTCACAAACAGTTGGTCTTCTGAGCCCAACATTTTTCTGAATGGTTGGTCGTCGAAGCTTTAACTTTTGGATGAGAGTTAAATGATCTATGATTTAAGAAATTCATCACACATTCTCACATGTAACCTAATTCATCTTGTGTAAAAGGAACTTTGCTTTGAAAGTAATGCTTCTCAAAGTTCTCAAACCACCATTTGAAATATTTTCCCATGACCTGTTAGAAATGTGAACAGTTGTGATATCACACTCATCAAAAGCAGTTTGTTGTTACAGTGTGTTCCATAGTCTTTGTCCTAAAGCCTTTGGTACATTTTGCTGCAGGTAGATTTTTGTGTCTGCTCTGTGTTTTGTTGCTTAAATAGCATATTTTCTTTGCAACTTAAGTTTTATTTTGCTGCATTTATGTTTTATTGCTGCAGTATTATTTTGCAGAAGTGGACTAAAATGAAATTCTTTGTTGTAGTGTCACTTTTACCTGTGAAAATTACAAAAATTTAACTGAAAACTAAAATAACGCAAATTCCTAGAATTCTAAAAAATTCCCGCATTTGTCACAGATTTCCCAGTTGTCCTGGCGCATATACACCCAGTTAATTAGCATAATTTCTAGTAAATATGGTTTTAAACAAAATTAAATCTATTTTAAAATTGGGAAATCTAGTATGGAATAATGACAATATTATGGAAAGGACAGATTGCTATTCAACACATAGAGGATATGCTGACTTGCGGATAGGTACACTAAAAATACCACTATACATCTGAGCTTTCAGCCACAGAGCACGCATACATTCACACAAGTACAAGTTACACACACACAACTGCTGCCTGTGGCAGCTGAGGCTGCAATGTGGTGAGGTTAAGTTGGACGCTGGGCCAGGAATTGGGAGGGGCAGCACTGGGCCAGGAATGGGGAGGGGTAGCATGGTAGGGATGGGGATAGGTGCAGTGCTGCTTTAGGAAGTGTGCAGGGATGTGCTGAGGACAGGGCAGGTATGTTGGGTGCAGATGGGAGGTTTGGACGGCAGGAATAGAAGGGAAACAGTAAAGGAGAGAAGTAGACGAAGGGGGGAAGACTGGTTGTTACACTGGTGGAACAGAAGGCTTTGCAGTGCTGCTAGAGTGGGAGTAGGGAAGGGAAGACATAAATGATGGACAGGGACTAGCAAAGGTTGCCAGTGGGGCTATGGGAATGTAGGATATATTTCAAGAAGGGTTCATACCAGCACAGTTCAGAAAAGCTGGTGTTGGTAGGAAAGATACAGATGGTGAATGCTGTGAAGCAGTTACTGAAGTGAAGCACATTGTGTTGGGCTGCATCTTCAGCAACTGGGTGGTCCATCCATCTCTTGGCCTCAGTCTGTTGGCCATTTATGTGGACAGGCAGTTTGTTGGTTTTCATACCCACACAGAAAGCACCAGTGTGGTTGCAGCTTAGATAGTCACATGACTGCTTTCACAAGTGGTCCTGCCTTTAATAGGACAGGAGATGCCTGTTACCAAACTGGAGTAGGTGGTGGTGGGAGGTTGTATTGGAGAAGTCTTGCATCTCAGTCAACTGCTGTGATGTGAGCCATTAGGTATCGGGAGCAGGGGGGAAGTAGGGGATCACAAGCATATTGCATAGCTTCAGTAGGCGGCAGAATACTACTGTGGGAGAGGAGAAATATAGTGGGTGGGATATTCCCCACTTCGTGGCATGGTAACAGGTAGTCGAAACCCTGGAGGAGAATGTGATTGTTACTCCAGTTCTGGGTGGTACTGAGTCACAAGGGAGTGCCCCTTTGTGGCTCAACATTGGGATTCTGGGAAGTGTTGGGTGACTGGAGAAATGAGGCATGTGAGATCTGTTTCTGTACCAGGTCAGATTGGCAAAATTTCAGTCTGTGAAGGACTCAGTAAACCCCTTTTGTATATTTAGCAAGGGAGTGCTCATCACTACAGATGCATTGGCCATGGATGGCTAAGCTATATGGAAGATTGGAAGATACATCTTGGTATGGAATGGATGGTAGCTGTTGAAGTGGACATATTGCTGGTGTTTCATAGGTTTTACATGGATAGAGATACTGATGTAGCCATCTTTGAGGTGGAGGTCAACATTGAGGAGTCTGGCTTGTTGGGTTAAGGAGGACTAGGTTAAAGGGATGGGGAAGAAAGTGTTCAGGGCCAGGAGGAATGTGGACAGGGTGCCACCATCCTCGGTCCAGATCATAAAGATGTCATTAATGAATCTGAACCAGGTGAGGAGTTTGAGATTCTGAATGGTTAGGAAGGATTCCTCTAGATGGCCGATGAATAGGGTTGCATAGGATGGTGTCATGTGGTGCCATGGACTTTTCATGATGATCAGGAAGGACGTAGTAGGCTTGGAGTCAGTCAGCACTGGGAAATGTAGTGTTCAATAGTGGCAAAGCCAGGGGCATAAGGGTTGTTAGTGTACAGCGAGCTTGGCATCAATAGTGGTGAGCAGAGCATGGCATCAATAGTGGTAAGCAGAGCACTGTGTGGTAAAGGAACAGGAACTGTGGAGAGTTGATAGAGAAAATTGGTGGTGTCTTCCATATAAGAAGGTAGATTACATGTAACAGGCTGAAGACATTGGTTCATGAAAGCAGAGAGTCTCTCAGTGGGACACAGTAACCAGCCACAATGGGGCATCCTGGGTGGTTGGATTTATGGACTTTAGTAAGCACGTAGAAGACAGGAGTGCAGGGAGTGGTAGGGATGAGGAGAGGGAGAAAGAGAGACTCAAGGGAGAGGTTCTGGACCAGGCCTAAGCTTTATTTGAGGAGAGACTGGAGATCCTGTTGGATTTCTGTTCTGGAATGGGGTCACTTGGGCAGGGTTTGCAGGTGGATGAAACTGACAGTTTGCGGGTGAGAAAATCTGACAGCTGATAGAGTCCTCCTGCCAGACAACTTCTGCAGTTCAGAACCACAGTGGTGGAACCTTTGTTTGGCAGGTAGGACTATAAGGTTGGGATCAGATTATAGGTGGTGAATTGCTGTTCTTTCTGTGGATGGAAAGTTGGAAAAGATGATGAGGCAGCATCTGAGGTCAAGAAATTCTGGAATGTTAACAGAGGGTGATTTGGAGACAGTGGGGGTGGATCATGTTTCGACGGAGGAGTGAACTGAGTCAGGAAGGATTCAGCATTGGCTTTGAATTGAGTCTGATTGGTAACATTTGTGGTGAAAAAGTGTTTCCACTGTAGGGACCAGGAGAAGGAGAGAAGATCCTTAACAATTCCAGCATGATTGAATTTGGGAGTAACATAAAAGGTAAGACCTTTGGGAAGGAGTGATACTTCTATGGGACTATGGCTTTTGGAAGAAAGAGTCATGATTCTGTTTCAGGTCTCTTTAGGATCGATTCTGCATGATGGTGGGAGGGAGTTTCTGAGGGTGTTGTAAATGGAGTAAGACTGCGAGGCAAATTTTGTTGGCTATGAGGAGATGTGGGGGAGATTTGGCAGCTGTTGTAGAGGCAGCGAATAGTGGTACTCCAAGGCAGGAGTAGGAAGTGAACAGGTTGGAGAGTTTTTTGAGGTCGCATTGTGCATGTTGCTCTAGTTCCTGGAGGGAAAGTCTTTTTATCTGAGAGGTGGGATACAGGAATTTGTGATTGCAGAGCAGGAGAATTTTACTGATGGAGAGGAGGTATTGCAAGGAGGTTTGGGTCTGATTTACATGGTTTTGCAGGACTAGGTTCATAAGGGCTATGGACTTGTGGAATTTGGAGAGAAAAGAGGTCATTGTAGAAGAGGGGCTGCAACTGGTGATGGGTAATTTGATGGTAAGGCCATTTTGGAAGCATGCCATGAGCTAGGCAACAATGCAGAAATAGTATGAGAGACAAGGTTCTGGCTAATGACAAGGAAACTCTTTTGTACTGACACAGATGGAAGGAGTAAGGACCCATGGTGGAGGATAAAAATGCATAAAAATAAGTAAATTATGACAAAATACATCGCAAAAAACTTGTCAAAATACATAAAAATACATGAGAAAAGTCCACAAAAAGGATGGGACAGATGGTGATGAGGGGAAAAGATGAAACCTGAGGAAGTATGGCCAATAGAGAAAGGTAAAAAATGAACTAAAGTTGGCATGAAAACACAATGAGATCAAAGAGAAAAATAAATTAGGAGATGATAATGTAGGATGCAGGTTGGTGGGTGGATTTGTGTCAAAGAGAGCGGACAGCCAATGTAAATGGATTCTAGGACTGGACCAAATAAATCACATTTTCCTCCAGGGGTTCAACTATCTCTTGCCATGGCCTGAAATATGGAATATTCTACCCACTATCCTTTCCACCCTGCCCACAGTGGTATTCTGCCACCAGCTGAATCTTTGCAATATCCCTGACCATCCCTGCTCCAACCCTTGCTCCTGACACATTGCCCGAGGGCTCATATCCCAGTAATATACCTTTAAATGTAACAGACCTGTTCGGAAAGCATGTTGAACAGATTAGTACCAAAGCTCTCAGCTGACTGACGGCAAGTCATTGCACAGATTAACAAGATAATTATAATGTCAGAACCCATAATCTCTGCCTTGTAAACGATGTAATATGTAAATGATTATACAGAATTCGGTCAATTTGTAGGAACATCTGAAATTGTCATAAATTTGTAGTATTCTGTTTTAATTATTATATAATGAAACTGTGTCATACCATTCTGTGGGTTTTCATTTTGTCAGCCAAAAACATAAAGTAATGTTTGGGAAACATGGAAACTATCATTATTGTAACTAATGCATGTAACAAAACTTGTTAATATTCAAATAATTATGACATTTTGCAAAATAATGAAACCCAATACATGTAAACAAACTTCCAAAACATACTTTCTGTGTAAAAGACAGAATTACTGTTAATACTGGCCAAAAGTTCTTATAAAATGTATATCAAAAACATGGTAGCAACACTGTGCTTAATTTTGTTACTGTGTAATTAACAAAATTGCTAAGATCATAGTTCACTCTGCATATTTGATGTAAATTCAAGTGACAACATTGTTTTCTGGATGATTTGTTTGTAAGAAACAAGTAATGGTGATTGTAACATTTCTGTCTGTATGTAAAATTAACTTGATGAGCATTTTTTTAATTTTAAGTTGGAGAGCTCATAGTTCACTTTTGACCAGATATGTCACTCTGACTAGTAAAATGTTGTAAAATGCACATAGGTATATCCTTTATGTCATTTACTTAACATGATAAATGGATGTACATCCAAATCCTGTACTTATGAAGAATTTCAGGACATGAAATGACAAGAAGTTAAGTATCTGATGTACACTGCTCATCAGAACTGTATATATTTCATTGAGTGTTAATTTTCAACAAGCTTATATCTTTTTAACTGTCAGGAAATAAAATAGCTTTCGTGTAAACTTATGGTGGACAGGGGGAAAGGAAAGGAAAGAGAAGGAACTGATGATATCAGCCACATCAGGACTTAATGCAGAATCAGCAGCGACAAGTTGATATGTGCGCTGGATCAGAATTCGAACCTGTGACCTCCTGCTTACTAGGCACTTGCATTAACCTTTGTGCCATCAGTACACAGTGTTATCAAAAGTGTACAGACTATCTCAGCATTCTCACCTAGCACCACCTACCAGCAGTCCCTGTCCATGTCTTCCAAGGTTGCCAGTTTAAGATTCCTACAAGAAGCCGAACGATACTGTGCATCAGCACAAAAGATTGTGCATTCATTGACCATCAAGGCAAATCAATTATATGAATGCATGGTATCTCTTCTGAGACATCATCAGTACTTCTGTCCACATCAAATGTACCAACCACCAACAATACCTATACTTCGACAGTTTCCACCCATTCTGTACTGAGAAATCCCTTCTGTACAGTCTAGCCATGCATGGCTATCACATCTTTAGTCATGAGCAGTTCTCCTCAAGTATCCCAAGAGTGTCACTGTAGTCTTCATAGACCAAAATTTCTCTTTCCACTTTGTCTAGAAACTGATACCTACAACCTGTTCTCTCCCACACACCCACTGCCAAGCCACAAAGGAACACCGTATTTACTCGAATCTAAGCCGCACTCGAATCTAAGCCGCACCTGAAAAATGAGACTCGAAATGAAGGAAAAAAATTTTTCCCGAATCTAAGCCACATCTGAAATTTGAGACTCGAAATTCAAGGGGAGAGAAAAGTTTTAGGCCGCACCACCAAATCGAAACAAAGTTGGTCCATTGTAATATGAGACACAATTTAGGTCGAATGAATGACGATACAGCTACAGTAGTTTGGTTCGAGTCGTAAGCTTAGCTGTGAAGCTTTACCAGGTAGCCATTGCTATGCGTCAGGTGCTCCGTCCTTAATTATACGGGTACCCTTCCTTTTTCAAGTGCTTCGTCTGGTTTGAATTGATTGCTTATTTTTTGTTGATCTGATAAGTGCCGTTCTCTTTGTTATAGGTGTTTACGTCACTCTAAGCTGAAAATGCATTACTGTACTGTGTCCTGCATTGTTTGTCGCATTCTGATAATGTGTGTTTACGACCTGTCGCCGCTCGCAGCATGGCTTGCTGCTTTTGTGCACGCAACCGCCGCTTACAATTAAAAAACAAAAGAGAGGAATCGTCTCATTAGCGAAACAATGGCAAGAGGCTGCTATTTGTTGTTACATACACTGCTGCTTTCTTCGAAAATCATCAACAAGAACCAAATAATAGACTGTGTATAATAGAAGATGTTCTGAACGAGAGTTTAGCGAAAATTTTTCTCCGTTTGAAAATCTTTGCAGACGCCTCTTTAGTACATTACATTCGGCAACAGAAATTAGAGTCATCTTAGATTTAAAAATCTAGTCAATTGCCATGCTTCATTTCTGATTGTACCATTATTAGGCATAAGAATAGTACGAATATAAACATGACATGATATATATATTCTTCCGCGTTTGCTGTTGTCTCACTCTAGTTTCGTAGTTTATTAGGCAGACAGGATTTAAATGAGATAGCAGCAAACATGAAACAATACATGGGAAAATGTTTATATTCGTAATATTCTTATGGTGAAGAGAATACTGCATGTGATTCACAATACATAAAAGTTCCTATTAGCAACCATCTCTACTCACAGGTAGGAAAAAATTCAGAATGTAGAGTTGACCATATTGACAAGCATCCCAAACAGTCTTGCCAGTCGGATTTTTGTAGTACATTGAAATGCTGCTACATTCGAAATGAACAATACGGAATTTGTATTTACTTTGTTGGATAATGTATGAAAATGTAGTGGTCGAAACTCAGGGCGGAGAAAAAAGCTCGTCTTCCACATTTTTTTTAAAAAATTTATTTACTGACGCAGAGGTTTTGGCGCCAGTATTTATCTTTGTGCCTGCAAAGCATGCCTGTGTAGCGCTACATATATTCGACGGCAGGACTTTGTTGTGGCGGCACCTACCAACATTTTTCAGAACTTCCGCCTACTTTGCACTCGATTCTAAGCCGCAGGCAGTTTTTTCGATTACAAAATCCGAAAAAAAAGTGTGGCTTAGGTTCGAGTAAATACGGTACCTCCCGACTCAGTACCACCCAGGACTGGGGCAACTGAATCACATTCTCTGTCAAGATTTCAACTACCTCTTATCATGCCCTGAAGTGAGAAATATACTCCCAATCTCTTCCACCACCCATCCAACCTAAACAAAATCCTTGTCTGTCCCTATTCCAGTACTGCACCTAACACCTTGTCCTATTGATTACATCCCTGCAAATGTCTTAAAAGCATGATCTGTCACACACATCCTCCCACTAGCCTCTAATTCACCCATGTCACTGGTGCTTGTATCCCATCAAGGGCAGGGCTACCTGTGAAAGCAGCCATGTCAGCTACCAGCCTAATGGCAACCACTGTGCAGTATTCTATGTGCACACAAGCATTAACAAATGATCTGTCTGCATGAATGGCCACCGTCAAACTGTAGCCGAGAGACAGTTGTACTATCCAGTTGCTGAACTTGCTGCCCAATACAACGTGCTCAACTTAAATGACTTTTTCACGGCATATGTAATCTTTATTTTTCCCAAGGACACCAGCTTTTCTGAACCGCATAAGTCCGAACTCTCCTTACAACGTAGTCTTTGTTCCCATAACCCCAGAGTTCAATCTTTGCATGTCCCTGTCCTCTACCTGCCTCCCACTCGATTCTTAAACGTGCCTCAGCCAGTGCACCTGCATCATCTCAGAATAGCTCTTGCATACTATGTCCTCAATTATTTGTTTCATGTTCTCCAATCTCTGCCTTTTCATGCAGTTTTTATCCTTTACAGCTCCCTCTAGTACCATGGAGGCTATTCCCTGATGTCTCAATACATGTCCTATCATTCTGTCTGTTCTTGTTGTCAACCTTCCACATGTTCCATGCTTCGTTAATTCTATGGAGAATCTCCTCATTCCTTATCCTGTCATCTCACCTGATTTTCGACATTCTTCTGTAACACTACATCTCAAATGCTTCGATTGTCTTCTTTTCCAGTTTTTCCCCAGTTCATGATTTATTCCCTCAGACACTGTGCTCTGAACACACATTCTCAGAAATTTCTTCCTCAGATTAGGGCCAGATTTTGGTACTAGCAGACTAATCTTTGCCTGTGCTTTTTATGTCCTCTTTGCCTCATTCATCATGTGTTAGTTTGCTTCCTACATATCAGAATTCCTTAACATCATCTATTTCATGGTCCCCAATTTCAACGATAAATTTTTCACAAATCTTTGATTTATTCTCAATCCATAGTTTGTACTCATTAATGAGGATAGCAATACACCTAGCAGCCCACTATCCTGACCCCACCATGTCCCCACCTGCTCCCACAGACAGCACTGCTATCCTCCCCCTCCCTGCCCCCTGCCTCTTCTGTACACCCACTACCCCCTCTACACCCCTGCCCACAGCAAAGACTGCAGCTCACCTCAGAACCAGCTGCAGTCAGGCCTCAGTGCCTAGAGACAACAGTGGCCATGTGTATGTGAGTTCATTTTGTGTGTGTGTGTGTGTGTGTGTTCCGTCTATGCCTGACAATAGAATTATATCTAAAAACAAAGATGATGTGACTTACCGAACGAAAGCGCTGGCAGGTCGATAGACACACAAACAAACACAAACACACACACAAAATTCAAGCTTTCGCAACAAACTGTTGCCTCATCAGGAAAGAGGGAAGGAGAGGGAAAGACAAAAGGATGTGGGTTTTAGGGGAGAGGGTAAGGAGTCATTCCAATCCCGGGAGCGGAAAGACTTACCTTAGGGGGAAAAAAGGATGGGTATACACTCGCGCACACACACACATATCCATCCACACATATACAGACACAAGCAGACATCTCACAAGCAGACATATTTAAAGACTTACCTTAGGGGGAAAAAAGGACGGGTATACACTCGCGCACACACACACATATCCATCCACACATATACAGACACAAGCAGACATCTCACAAGCAGACATATTTAAAGACTTTAAATATGTCTGCTTGTGAGATGTCTGCTTGTGTCTGTATATGTGTGGATGGATATGTGTGTGTGTGCGCGAGTGTATACCCGTCCTTTTTTCCCCCTAAGGTAAGTCTTTCCGCTCCCGGGATTGGAATGACTCCTTACCCTCTCCCCTAAAACCCACATCCTTTCGTCTTTCCCTCTCCTTCCCTCTTTCCTGATGAGGCAAGAGTTTGTTGCGAAAGCTTGAATTTTGTGTGTGTGTTTGTGTTTGTTTGTGTGTCTATCGACCTGCCAGCACTTTCGTTCGGTAAGTCACATCATCTTTGTTTTTAGATATATTTTTCCCTTGTGGAATGTTTCCCTCTATTATATTGACAATAGAATTAGTTGGATAGCTGAATAATATCTAGTAGGCTTATTGTAATGTGCCCATCTGCTACTCAATGTCTGCTCTATGTGGTTAATAGCAACCTATACTTTTAAATTATACTTTTATGAACTGTGGGTTGTTGGCCATTTCTTGATGTGCAATTCAGAAAGATTACGGATGTGTAACTACTGTATATGGGTGTGCAATTTCCCTATGTCAGAGTAAATTTGCCAGTATATTATCTTCGATGGAGAGTCATCAACAAATGTAGAAGTTTCTTTGGTTGTGCCACAAGGAAGTGTTTTGGTACCCTTGCTGTTCATGTTGTATATTAATGACCTTGTGGATACTGTTAATTGTAACCTCAGACCTCTCAAAGATGATGTAATTATCTATATGAAGTACTGTTTGAAAGAAGCTGTGTAAATATTCAGTCGGATGTTGATAAGATTTCAAATTTGTGTAAAGATCAGCAACTTGCTTTAAATGTTCACAAATATAAAATTGTGCACTTCACAAAATGTAAAAACATAGTATTCTATGACTGTAGAGTCAGTAAGTCACAGCTGGAACTGGTCAACTCATACAAATACCCGGGACAACACTTTTTAGGGTCATTTAGGATCAGTCATGGGTAAAGCAGGAAGTAGACCTCAGTTTATATAGTAAAGACCTGCATGATGGATATCCTAGTTGCTGATGAGTCTTCTGGGCTGTATAGCCATGGCTGAAGAAACTTTCCAGTTCCTGTCATTTTGTACAGAGCTGTTCTGGATATCTTCTGAGGTGTTCTTGGTAACAGAATATTGCCAACTGATGAGTTGGACATCGAAGAGCAACATAAATACATGATGAGCAGAGATAACCTTTGTTAGAGATAAAATTCAACTATCGATTGTCACCTATCAAATATAAAAACTTATCTATCGATTCTGGAGAGCCACTGTCCACATATTATCAACTTTCATGGCTTCTTCTTTTCTGATAAATTATCACTATGCTTACATATTTTGATGGTGTCTCTATATAGTCACGAATAATAGTTGTTCACAGTAGATAAAATTTTGGTTTTGGAGAACTTCACTTTATGATTTCCTGACTGAAAAGGACACTCTGCTACAGCTGGTTTTTCTGTTTTCGCTAGGCGGAAAAGCCTTTTATATTCATTCAGTCTTGTATTCACGCTTCCCTTGGTAGTTCCAATGTTGATCTTTCCACAAGCAAATGGGGTTTTATATATTCCACTTGCTGACAGAGGAGGGTATTTCTCCTTTACAGTTTGGAGTTCTTGACCTATTTTCTTAATTGGTCTAAAAAACGATCTGATGTAATATTTTGGTAAAGTCTTGCTCACCTGATCAGTTACTTTTTTGATAAAAGGGAGAGAAACCTTATTCTTCCATTGCTGTGTTCTATTGTTGTCTTTTTTCCTACTGTTATTAGGTTGCAGACCCTAATTACTTCCTTATCTGAATAGCCATTCTTCTCGAAAGTCTGCTTCAAATGTTTTAATTCAGCATCCAGGTGTTCTGGCTTGCAGATTCTTTTGGCTCTATCTAGACTTTTGATGGGACCTCTCTTTTGTGTGGTAGATGGTTGGAGTTCTTATGCAAATATCAATCTCTACATGCGAATTTCTCAGAAACCTTATGTTTCAACCTTACGTCAGGCTGTCTCATAAGCAAAGGATCATTGGAACTACCATGGGAAGCATGAATACAAGAATAAACTGAAGACTACCACCTGCTTTGCACAAAATTCCATTTTATATTCCTACAAAGTGTTACAATCAGGTATTTGAATGAGCTGACTGATTCCAGTAGTGACTCACTGATATTGTAGTCATAGGACACTATGTTTTTTTTGTTTCATGAAGTGCACAGTTTAACTTTTCTGAACCTTGAAAGCGAGTTGCCAATCTTTGCACCACTTTGAAATCTTATTAAGATCTGACTGAATATTTATGTAGCTTCTTTCAGATAGTACTTTATTATCGATAACTGCATCATCTGCAAAAAGTCTGAGGTTACTGTTAATATTGTCTGCAAGACCATTAATATACGACATAAACATCAGGGGTCCCCACAGACTTCCCCGGGATACACCTGAAGTTACATCTACATCTGATGACGACTCTCCATCCAAATTAACATGCTGCGTTCTCCTTACCACAAAGTCCTCATACAGTCACAAATTTCACTTGATACCCCATATGATCAAACTTTTGACAATAAGCATAGGTTTGGTACTGAATCAAATCCTTTTCAGAAATCAAGAAACACTGCATCTACAAGACTGCTTTGATCCAAAGTTTTCAGCATGCTATGTGAGAAATGTGTGAGTTGAGTTTCACACGATTGGTATTTTTGGAATCTGTGCTAGTTGACATTGAGAAGGTCATTCTGTGCAAGACACCTCATTATGTTTGAGCTCAGAATATGATCTAAGATTGTACAACAAATCAATGTCATGGATATTGGACGGTAGTTTTGTGGAACACTCCTACTATCCTTCTTATGGATGGGTGTGAACTGCGCCTTTTTCTAAGAACTGGGCACTTTTTTGGTCAAGGGATTGGTGATAGATTATAGTTACAAGAGGGGCTAACTAAGCTGCAGATTTCGTATAGAATCTGATATGGATTTCGTCAAAAAATAAATAAATAAATGCAAGCAACTGGTATATTTTGTGATCTGTCAAAGGCGTTTGACTGTGTAAATCACAATATCCTTTTAAGTAAATTAGAATATTATAGTGTAACAGGAAATGCTGCAAAATGGTTCAAATCTTATATCTCTGGCAGGAAAAAAAGGGTGTTATTAGGAAAGAGAAATGTATCAAGCTATCAGGCATCATCCAACTGGGAACTAATTACATGTGGGGTCCCACTAGGTTCCATTTTAGGGCACTTACCTTTTCTTGTGTATATCAGTGACCTTTCATCAGTAACATTACCAGAAGCCAAGTTCGTTTTGTTTGCCGATGATACAAACATTGCAATAAATAGCAAATCAAGTGTAGTCTTAGAAAGGCCAGCTAATAAAATATTTGTGGACATTAATCACTGGTTCCTAGCCAATTCTTTGTCACTACATGCAGTTCAGAACTTCTAAGGGGTGTCCCACGAGTATATGCCTAACATACGATGACAAGCAGATAGAAGAAGTGGACAGCGTTAAATTCTTGGGATTACAGCTTGATAATAAATTCAACTGGGTGGAGCACACCACAGAACTGCTGAAGCATCTTAACAAATCTCTATTTGCAATGTGAATTGTGTCAGATATAGGGGATATAAAATCAAAAAAGCTGGCATACTATGCTTACTTTCATTCCATAATGTCATATGAGATTATTTTTTGGGGCATTTCATCAAGCCAAGCTAAAGTTTTCCAAGCACAAAAATATGCAGTAAGAGTTATATGTGGTGTGAACATCCTGGAGAAGCCTGTTTAGGGAACTAGGGATACTAACTACTGCTTCCCAATATCTTTATTCCTTAATGAAATTTGTCATTAAAAATATATCACCTTTTCAACCCAACAGCTCAATTTATGGAATCAATACTAGAAATAAGAGTAATCCTCACAAGGATTTAAAGTCACTTAGTCTTGTACAAAAAGGTGTGCTTTATTCAGGAACACACATTTTCAATAACTTGCCAACAGCCATAAAAAGCTTAACAACCAACGAAATTCAGCCTAAAGGATTTATTGGTGGCCAACTCCTTCTACTCCATTGATGAATTTCCCTCTTTCCTGATGAGGCAACCGTTGGTTGCGAAAGCTAGAATTTTGTGTGTATGTTTGTGTTTGTTTGTGTGTCTATCGACCTGCCAGCGCTTTCGTTTGGTAAGTCACATCATCTTTGTTTTTAGATATATTTTTCCCATGTGGAATGTTTCCCTATATATATTCGATAGACACACAAACAAACACAAACATACACACAAAATTCAAGCTTTCGCAACAAACTGTTGCCTCATCAGGAAAGAGGGAAGGAGAGGGAAAGATGAAAGGATGTGGGTTTTAAGGGAGAGGGTAAGGAGTCATTCCAATCCCGGGAGCAGAAAGACTTACCTTAGGGGGAAAAAAGGACAGGTATACACTCGCACACACGCACATATCCATCCACACATATACAGACACAAGTCTGCTTGTGTCTGTATATGTGTGGATGGATATGTGAAAAGAAAGAAAGTGATGAGACTTACCAAACAAAAGTGCTGGCAGGTCGATAGACACACAAACAAACACAAACATACACACAATTCTAGCTTTCGCAACAAACGGTTGCTTCGTCAGGAAAGAGGGAAGGAGAGGGAAAGATGAAAGGAAGTGGGTTTTAAGGGAGAGGGTAAGGAGTCATTCCAATCCCGGGAGCGGAAAGGCTTACCTTAGGTCTATCGACCTGCCAGCGCTTTTGTTTGGTAAGTCTCATCACTTTCTTTCTTTTTAGATATATTTTTTCCACGTGGAATGTTTCCCTCTGTTATATATATATATATATATATATATATATATATATATATATATATATATATATATATATATATATATATATATATATATATATATAAAAACACAGATGATGCGACTTACCGAACGAAAGTGCTGGCAGGTCGATAGACACACAAACAAACACAAACATACACACAAAATTCAAGCTTTCGCAACAAACTGTTGCCTCATCAGGAAAGAAGGAAGGAGAGGGAAAGACGAAAGGATGTGGGTTTTAAGGGAGAGGGTAAGGAGTCATTCCAATCCCAGGAGCAGAAAGACTTACCTTATGGGGAAAAAAGGACAGGTACACACTCGCACACACACACATATCCATCCGCACATACACAGAACTGCAAGGCCATCCGCACATACACAGACACAAGCAGGCATTTGTAAAGGCGAAGAGTTTGGGCAGAGATGTCAGTCAAGGCGGAAGTACAAAGGCAAAGATGTTGTTGAAAGACAGGTGAGGTATGAACGGCGGCAACTTGAAATTAGTGGAGGTTGAGGCCTGGCAGATAACGAGAATAGAGGATATACTGAAGGGCAAGTTCCCATCTCCGGAGTTCTGACAGGTTGGTGTTAGTGGGAAGTATCCAGATAACCTGGATGGCGTAACACTGTGCCAAGATGTGCTGACCATGCACCAAGGCATGTTTAGCCACAGGGTGATCCTCATTACCAACAAACACTGTCTGCCTGTGTCCATTCATGCGAATGGACAGTTTGTTGCTGGTCATTCCCACATAGAAAGCTTCACAGTGTAGGCAGGTCAGTTGGTAAATCACGTGGGTGCTTTCACACGTGGCTCTGCCTTTGATCGTGTACACCCTCCGGGTTACAGGACTGGAGTTGGTGGTGGTGGGAGGGTGCATGGGACAGGTCTTACACCGGGGGCAGTTACAAGGGTAGGAGCCAGAGGGTAGGGAAGGTGGTTTGGGGATTTCATAGGGATGAACTAAGAGGTTACGAAGGTTAGGTGGACAGCAGAAAGACACTCTTGGTGGAGTGGGGAGGATTTCATGGAGGATGGATCTCATTTCAGGGCAGGATTTGAGGAAGTCGTATCCCTGCTGGAGAGCCACATTCAGAGTCTGATCCAGTCCCAGAAAGTATCCTGTCACAAGTGGGGCACTTTTGTGGTTCTTCTGTGGGAAGTTCAGGGTTTGAGGGGATGAGGAAGTGGCTCTGGTTATTTGCTTCTGTACCAGGTCGGGAGGGTAGTTGCGGGATGCGAAAGGTGTTTTCAGGTTGTTGCTGTAGTGGTTCAGGGATTCCGGACTGGAGCAGATTCATTTGCCACGAAGACCTAGGCTCTAGGGAAGGGACCGTTTGATGTGGAATGGGTGGCAGCTGTCATAATGGAGGTACTGTTGCTTGTTGGTGGGTTTGATGTGGACGGACGTGTGAAGCTGGCCATTGGACAGATGGAGGTCAACGTCAAGGAAAGTGGCATGGGATTTGGAGTAGGACCAGGTCAATCTAATGGAGCCAAAGGAGTTGAGGTTGGAGAGGAAATTCTGGAGTTCTTCTTCACTGTGAGTCCAGATCATGAAGATGTCATCAATAAATCTCTACCAAACTTTGGGTTGGCAGGCCTGGGTAACCAAGAAGGCTTCCTCTAAGCGACCCATGAATAGGTTGGCGTACGAGGGGGCCATCCTGGTACCCATGGCTGTTCCCTTTAATTGTTGGTATGTCTGGCCTTCAAAAGTGAAGAAGTTGTGGGTCAGGATGAACAAACATACACACAAAATTCTAGCTTTCGCAACCAACGGTTGCTTCATCAGGAAAGAGGGAAGGAGAGGGAAAGACGAAAGGATGTTGGTTTTAAGGGAGAGGATAAGGAGTCATTCCAATCCCGGGAGTGGAAAGACTTACTTTAGGGGGAAAAAAGGACAGGTATACACTCACACACATGCACACACATATCCATCCGCACATATACAGACACAAGCAGACGAAGCAACCGTTGGTTGCGAAAGCTTGAATTTTGTGTGTGTGTTTGTGTTTGTTTGTGTGTCTATCAACATGCCAATGCTTTCGTTTGGTAAGTTACATCCTCTTTGTTTTTAGATATATTTTTCCTACGTTGAATGTTTCCCTCTCTCTCTCTCTCTCTCTCTCTCTCTCAACATTCCACGTAGGAAAAATATATCTAAAAACAAAGATGATGTGACTTACCAAATGAAAGTGCTGGCAGGTCGACAGACACACAAACAAACACAAACATACACACAAAATTCAAGCTTTCGCAACAAACTGTTGCCTCATCAGGAAAGAGGGAAGGAGAGGGAAAGACGAAAGGATGTGGGTTTTAAGGGCGAGGGTAAGGAGTCATTCCAATCCCGGGCCCAAACTCTTTGTCTTTAAATATGTCTGCTTGTGTCTGTATATGTGTGGATGGATATGTGTGTGTGTGTGAGTGTATACCTGTCCTTCTTTCCCCCTAAGGTAAGTCTTTCCGCTCCCGGGATTGGAATGACTCCTTACCCTCTCCCTTAAAACCCACATCCTTTCGTCTTTCCCTCTCCTTCCCTCTTTCCTGATGAGGCAACAGTTTGTTGCGAAAGCTTGAATTTTGTGTGTATGTTTGTGTTTGTTTGTGTGTCTGTCGACCTGCCAGCACTTTCATTTGGTAAGTCACATCATCTTTGTTTTTTATATATATATATATATATATATATATATATATATATATATATATATATATATATATAACTTCTGCACAATTTCAGTGCAGTAATGTGTTTATTGTAAATAAGTATTTAGTAGTTGTATTACTCACTTATTACCTTATAAATAAATAAAAAACTTTTTTATTTTAAATTCATTGCATTAGTATTTGTAAAATGATTCTTTCATATAGCGTTCATTAAAAAATGACGACCATGCCACTTGGGACCTGTGGAATGGTACATTAGTTTATTTGTTTGAGTTGTAAATATTTGTCATGTATTGTTGTTTTTCTGACATGTTCTACATCCTGGAGGACCTCCCCACTACGGATCAATTGGAATGAAAGTAAATCTAATCTAATCTAATGAAGCCCTGGTGCTTTGTTCAGTTTTAATGATTTCAGGTGTTTCTCAACACCACTGACACAACTACTTATTTCATTCATCTTTTCAGTGGTAAAAGAACATTTGAAAACACAGTTAAGCATTTCAGCATTTGCTTTGCTATCCTCAATTTCAGTTCCTGTCTCATGCGTTAGGTACTGGAGACTAACTTTGATGCCACTGACAGCCTTTACATATGACCAGCATTTCTTTGAGTTTTGTGAAATATTATCTAACAATATACTGCTATGGTAGTAACTGAAGGCATCACACATTGCTTTCTTGCCGGCCAAATGTGTTTTATTCAGCATCTGTCTATCTGTAGCCCTTCCTTTTGTTTTACACCTAATATTCAGTAATCTCTGTTTCTTTAGAAGTTTCTTCACAGTGACTGTATACCATGGAGGTTCCTTTCCATTATGAACTGTTCTGCTGAGTACACATTTATGCAGTGCATGGTCAACTATTCTTTTAAACTTAAGCCAGAGTTCCTCTACATGCTTCTGCCCTGTGCTGAAAGTTTCAAGTTCCTTGTTATATATGACACTACAGATTTTTTATCTACTTTATTGAACATATGTATCTTTCTGCTTGTTTTAGTTGTCCATTGGACTTTGATAATCCTTGTTGCCACAACCACATCATGGTCACTGATACCAGTTTCGATGAAGACATCCTTGAAGAGGTCAGGTCTATTTGTTGCCATTAGATTCATATATTTTCATCATGAGTGGGGCTTCTAACTATCTGTTCCAGACACTTTTCAGAGAAGGTATTTAGTAATGTTCCGCATGATGTCTTATCATGCCCACCACTAACAAAACTGTAGTTTTCCCAATTAACTGTTGGATGATTACAGTCTCCAGCAAAGATTACAGTATTATTGGGGAGCTTACGTACAAGTGAACCAAGGTTTTCTCTAAAGTTTTTGGTTACATAAGGTGATGTGTCTGTTGGACAGTATAAGGATCCAATTATTATTTTACGCCCACCCTAATACTGAGTCTTGTCCAGACAGTCTCACATATAGCTTTAATTTCTGTCTCAGTGGACCTTAGATTCTTGCCTACTGTGACAAAGACACCACCTCCATTTCCTGTTTGCCTGTCCTTTCGAGGTACACTCAAATTTAGTCCAAAAATCTTACTGCTATCAATTTCAGGTTTCAATCTGCTTTCTGATCCTAATATTATGTGAGCTTCATTGCTTTTCATGAGTGCTTCAAACTTTGTTGTGAATGCTTCGGCAATTTACTATTAGAATTGTAATACTCTCATCTGTGGGAGGCATTTCTTTCGATCTTACACTGATATTCCGGGTTTCCTACAGCTATCATTATCTTGATTGGATGGATAGTTGCTGAAGCTAAAAAACTCTTGTGCACACCCCACACAATATCAGCTACCTGAGTAGCAGCCTCTGATGTTTAATGCAAACCCAGCCCATTTAGGAGGACCTTACAGTTCTCAACCCTATGGCGCAAGTCCAGGAAGTTGGAGTCTAGCCTGTCATAGCATCTATGAAGTCTCTGGTACAGTTCTTCCGCTCAACTCAGAACCAAAGGGCCATGATTAATTCTGGGGACAATGCTGCAAATTGTGAGTGTTATGCACAAGTCTGCCAGTCTCTGGAACAACCCAAGTATGATCTCAGAGCCATATGACAGACATCATTTGTTCCAATGTGCACCACAATCTGCAGTTGTTTCCTCAGTGGCTGCTGGAACAGCCTCCTCAACATTTGAATGTGACCATCAGGCATACACACTGAGTGCACCTGGTGCCCTTTCCTGTCCTTGCTGCTATTTACCTAAGGGGTACATCATTCGCCATACATTTAAACTACAGACGGTTAATAGATTCCTACCCTTTTGCGTTTGCCTCCTCTTGACACTGTAGAAAACAGGTTTCCCCAAAACAGGTGAAGTGATTCCCACTGGATGTTTAATTTTCAGTGAAAGACAGCACCTCCAACTTGTTGGTTATGAGGATCTGTACTACACCCTGAGTCCTCCCTGGTCCCTGTCCACCTTGTACAGAATGCCTAGATCTACCAATGAAATGCCACTCAAGGTCAAGTGGATGAGTGGTGACAGATTCTGTACTTCCTGCAGGGGAGACAGGATCCACAGGAGAGGATAGTACTTGAGGTACCTCTGGTACCAGGATAACAGGTACATGGCTCTCAGGAGCCCTCCCATCACAACAGTTCATAGCAGCTGCACATGAATATCAACCAACTCATCCTCTGTTCAAGAACAGGATTCACGGTGGGGTTGCAGTTTGACTGATGCAATGTATTATGGGGCAGTGAACAAAGAACTATAAATTAAACCTGTTGAGTATCATTTGATCTCTTGAGCTAAAAAGTTGCTAATTTCCTGTAAGAACTGGAACAAACATGCAAAATGAGATTTCTGTCAAGGCAACACAAGACTTATGGTAAAAATTACTAGTTTCCTAAAACATTCTGAGGTTAATTATAATTATTAGCAAACTCAAAAATGAAGATGATTTATGATTAATGTAGATAATATATAGGGATACTCCTTTTTTATGGAAAACTGGATGTAACACAATGTTAATTAGAATATCTGCTACAGTAACTAAATCACGAATGCCAACTTACTGCAAATTACTCGTAGTTTATGTAAAGGACAATGGTATCTCCCGAAAATTCCCAAAAATGCACAATTATTTACATTGATATATGATTAAATACACGAGTGATATATTCTGTGGCAGAAGCTGTGAACCTCAAATGCTAATTTGCTATGGAATTACTTACATATCGGAAATACTCATACTGGTAACTTACGAAAATATAGTTTTGTAAGCATCCAGAAGTTCTCAATAATAATCTATTTCTCATGTAAATTATACAATGAAAGAAGAGAATGGTTGTTTTGAATGAGGACAGGCCTACTGTTCTAAAAATTTTAAAAGAGCACAATTAAGTTTAAGCCTACCTTTGATGATAACAGTACTAGCAGGTGTTAGGAATTTTTCCGTATATCACAATACATACAGATATTGTTAAAATTAATGAAATATTATGCAGAAGCAATTCTGTGTACACTTCTGCACTGGCATGCCAAAGAAGGACATTGAAGCATGAGTTTATCTCAGCCAAAAACGCTAAAATGTGCAGCACCAACAAAACACGTCTTCGGTCTGTTGTACACGCTCTTGCTCCGAACCTCTTTTAAACAGTGAATTGTATACCATATGTAACTGCAGATATGTATGTTCAAATTATTGTTGTAATTGGTGTCTTGTTTCATTGCTTTCCAGATCCATATGTTGAAAGTTAATAATATCTGAAGCAAAAAAGTGGATTGCTTAGTGGCCATGAAAAGAAAAGCAACTGGGATATGGCCTAAACTCACAGATTTGTAAAATGTGTTTGAAGCCATAACTTTTGGGATTTTAAATATTTCTTCATCACCAAATGGTATGTAATCTTCTATTTTGTGTGTGTCTCTGAATAAAGGCTTGCAATCACTTTTTGTTGTCATCTGTAATTGATTGTTATAATTTCTCATACTTTTGTATCTTTTAATTTCCCAAGCCCATTTTTTTATTTATTATTTACTGTTTTAATGAATAAGATTCAATAAAGTTTATAAAATTATATATTTCCCTACTGTCACTAATAGTTTAACATTCATGTTGAATGAAATTGTATTAAAGTTTTGATATCTGGACATTGCTTATGAGCAAAATAAGTTAAAAATGGTTTAATCTCATGAACTTTCTTATCCATCAACAAGATCCCTCACTTTATTTGGAAAGTTAATTATAACTTATACAGAGATGTCAAGGAGCTTACCGATTACAGTAATCATCCATGAGACAAAATATGCATTTAATCCAATCCAGACAATACACATGAAGAAAGTAAGAGGGAATAGCTTGCGGAGTTTGGGCTTGCTGCAGTCAGGAATTGTAACTTTGAGCAGAAGTAGTGCTGGCCAGCAGAGAAGCCAATACAGCTTGCCGTACCACTTGGCCCCTGCTGGTGGGTGTCGGAGGGACTGCGCTGTAAAGGAAAAAAAAAAAAAAAACAAGAGTGAGGTCTGTCGACAAACTGGTTCCCAAGTTGAGGCATTGCACTGTTTTGAGGAATGAGAGTCATGAACACCTTTTATGAAAGCTGTAAGTTTATGGATTATATATTGTTTTATTCTTGTTTGTAGATCTAGAAGAGTCGGCCCTGTATCTTAATCCATTATCTGGCCATTTGTTTGTGCAAAATCATGTAGAAGTTATCATTGTCATGTAAAACACCACCACTGATTATTTTTGTATGGTGTGAACTTCACAAATACACTCCTGGAAATTGAAATAAGAACACCGTGAATTCATTGTCCCAGGAAGGGGAAACTTTATTGACACATTCCTGGGGTCAGATACATCACATGATCACACTGACAGAACCACAGGCACATAGACACAGGCAACAGAGCATGCACAATGTCGGCACTAGTACAGTGTATATCCACCTTTCGCAGCAATGCAGGCTGCTATTCTCTCATGGAGACGATCGTAGAGATGCTGGATGTAGTCCTGTGGAACGGCTTGCCATGCCATTTCCACCTGGCGCCTCAGTTGGATCAGCGTTCGTGCTGGACGTGCAGACCGCGTGAGACGACGCTTCATCCAGTCCCAAACATGCTCAATGGGGAACAGATCCGGAGATCTTGCTGGCCAGGGTAGTTGACTTACACCTTCTAGAGCACGTTGGGTGGCACGGGATACATGCGGACGTGCATTGTCCTGTTGGAACAGCAAGTTCCCTTGCCGGTCTAGGAATGGTAGAACGATGGGTTCGATGACGGTTTGGATGTACCGTGCACTATTCAGTGTCCCCTCGACGATCACCAGTGGTGTACGGCCAGTGTAGGAGATCGCTCCCCACACCATGATGCCGGGTGTTGGCCCTGTGTGCCTCGGTCGTATGCAGTCCTGATTGTGACGCTCACCTGCACGGCGCCAAACACGCATACGACCATCATTGGCACCAAGGCAGAAGCGACTCTCATCGCTGAAGACGACACATCTCCATTCGTCCCTCCATTCATGCCTGTCGCGACACCACTGGAGGCGGGCTGCACGATGTTGGGGCGTGAGCGGAAGACGGCCTAACGGTGTGTGGGACCGTAGCCCAGCTTCATGGAGATGGTTGCGAATGGTCCTCGCCGATACCCCAGGAGCAACAGTGTCCCTAATTTGCTGGGAAGTGGCGGTGCGGTCCCCTACGGCACTGCGTAGGATCCTACGGTCTTGGCGTGCATCCGTGCGTCGCTGCGGTCCGGTCCCAGGTCGACGGGCACGTGCACCTTCCGCCGACCACTGGCGACAACATCGATGTACTGTGGAGACCTCACGCCCCACGTGTTGAGCAATTCGGCGGTATGTCCACCCGGCCTCCCGCATGCCCACTATACGCCCTCGCTCAAAGTCCGTCAACTGCACATACGGTTCATGTCCACACTGTCGCGGCATGCTACCAGTGTTAAAGACTGCAATGGAGCTCCGTATGCCACGGCAAACTGGCTGACACTGACGGCGGCGGTGCACAAATGCTGCGCAGCTAGGGCCATTCGACGGCCAACACCGCAGTTCCTGGTGTGTCTGCTGTACAGTCCTCTCGCAGTGTCCGGAGCAAGTATGGTGAGTCTGACACACCGGTGTCAATGTGTTCTTTTTTCCATTTCCAGGAGTGTATATCTTATCATATCATGTCAGTTGGTTGAAGATACAGCATCACTGTACTTGTGCTTCCATTTAAAATTAGCTCGCAGGCATGATTCAATTTCAGAGCATTAAATTAGAAGGAAAAAAAATTAACTCCTGTCCACTACCTAAATACGTTACTCACATGAAAGAATGAAACATACAGTGAAAACAAATGTCTCGGGTATCTCTACAGATAAAACTGACATATAAAAATAAATGAAAAATGACAAAGTTAGCCGGCCAAAATGGCCGTGCGGTTCTATGGATGTGTGTGATTTCCTTAGGTTAGTTAGGTTTAACTAGTTCTAAGTTCTAGGGGACTAATGACCTCAGAAATTGAGTCCCATAGTGCTCAGAGCCATTTGAACCATTTTTTTGACAAAGTTATATCCACGCACTACTCAGTAAGTGGATATTTGAGTGGATAATAATGTACTGTCATATATGCTTTTTCAATAAATGTAAGCTTAAAATCAAAGTATTTTGATATCTTAAAATAATTTAGATCTTCAGATAGAATCTCATTTAATTTTTTGATGTCTGGCTTTGAGCATCCTTATCATGAGGTCACTATGCATCACAGAAGGTGCATCTGTTATCCTCCTGTACTATACATAGTGAACTGACTGACATGGCTGAAACTGTCTACATAAAAACATCAATGAGATTATGTCTCAATGTAAAAGTCATGTAAGAATTCCCATCCCTGCAGTTAGCAAGAGTTGTGAAGCAGCTATTGAATTTTCAAAAAGGGGGGAGGACCCGTTACATGACTTAGGGATTCTATTGCTATTAGAATCAATGGAAGTTGTTATAAAATACATAAAAAAGACACACTCAAATAGCTATCGCATCCTTACTGGAGTGAACGTTCGATGACAGCCCGTGATTTTGTGATTTCTATCATAATCGTCTCCAGATGATAGGAATGTTGTATTACATAAAATACAATAGATGACAATTTAAGTGTAAGATTTGCATCGTGTTCGGCTACTTCTCAGAGACATTTAATAGTAATTGAAAAAGTAATTATTGTGTGAAGGTAATGTCGGACGATACGTACGGCTCGGTATCACGGAAAATTAACTCTAGTAAGGCTGCGGTATTTATTTGTGTGTGTTTTTACTTGTTTTATAACAACTCCCATTGATTGTAATAGCAGTCAAATCACTAAGGTATATAATGGGTTTTCCCCCCTTTTGAAAACTCAATAGCTGATTCACAACCCACGCTAATCTGAATTACGTGGATGGGAATTGTTGTTACAGCGCATCCTCTGAGTCTACAATCCTACTGGCCTTAATCTCTTTTCCTCTGATATTTTGCTCTGTCTCCTGCTGCCAATCCTCTCATCCCTTCATAATGTGCCACATGCAAGATCCTCTGCTCTCTGATGTCAAATTCCTATCTTGTACACTTTATGCTTCTCCTGCCCAGCTGTCAGCCACTCCTCATCTCCTTTTTCTCCTCACTCACTATTTTCTGTCCACTATAGACCATAAACAGAGTAAGAGCCACAGTAAGCTGCACACTGAGTATATCCCGATAATGAAAGCTGGACAGTCTACAACAAAAGCAAGGGTTTGTATGTATAGTGATGCAAGTTAATGAGTGCTTCATACAGTGTGGAACACATGCTTACTGGTTGCCTGCTCAGCCTATAATTGTGTGAGAGGGATGGCCCACAAGAAATGCCTGTTACATTTCTTACAGCCAGAGATTGCAGCTGTCATAGTAATGAGGTGCAACATCTTTGAATCACTATCGATACCTGCCGTGGGTGGGGATATTAAATCCCTCCCCCTCGATATTGGGGGAGGCTGGGTTTGTGCCATTGCCAGTCGGGAAGCGTGGGAGGCACAGTTGAGGTCCCCGCCAAGGGATCTAGCATCATAGCCTCGTCTGCTACTGCATGGACACAGGGACAATGGAGTTGGCAGTTTGTCAGAATAGAATTCTGCGCCAGTACAGCTGTCACTAGAAGAGGCTTGGGCAGGGAGAATGACTGCTTGTGGGCTCCCAAACAATGGCCCACATATCTGCATGCTTTCAGCTGGGGTAACTGGGAAGCAGGTAGTACCAGCAAGTATGCTGCATGGGGCTATGGCTAACGGCATGGTGGGTGGTTGCTGGGATGTTAGACATCTGGGTTGGAGATGACAGTGGGAGTGGAAGCACCATTTATAACTGCAGTTGCAGCTGGAGCTATTTTTGGTGCCAGGTTATGAGTTTGTGACCAGCTGTGATGTCAAAAAGCTGACACCACCTGTGACCTGAGACAAACCTTTCGGTCCACTCCATATGCCAGCCAAATTTACATGCCCAGACACAGGTGGCCTGTGCATAGGCAGACCTGTACTTGGGCTGAGACACAGGAGATCTAGCTCAGTTGCAGTAATAGCCATTTATTGTGATTTGGACTGTATTATAAGTAAAAATGCAACACGTAACAAAATAAACTTCAAACTCAAACCGAAATCATTATACTTGTTTGACAACTGCTTCTGTTCCTTATATTTTTTTAAATGTGTATAACTGAATACATACATGTGTTTCACTGCTGTTCAGTATAAACCACTATGCGTAAAAATGAATTACTGGTACCAAACACCAGTGCAAAAGACTATTGTAAAAATTATCTGCATGTTATCATATTTTACGGTATCAACAGACATTACGAGTTTAAACTAACTCGTTCGACATTACAGTGAGAGAACGCATAAATGATTCATTGAACAAGCTAACAATTAACCATCTTCTGTGAATAACTCAACAGAATGCTGGCCGATAACATTGAAAACCACCAATATCTCGACAGGTAATCCTCTCTTTCATTTTAAGGCTTATCCAATTTGTGCCATGAAAATGACAAGGGTCTACATGTCAAAATACTGTAGTTTTTAATGAATTTATCCAGCCGCAGTCTCGCAAGTAACACAACAGGCTGGGAAAAGCTTAACTTCTCCTTGGGCAATGTGTTGAACATTATAGTCTGAATAATTCACAGGATACATATTCCTTACCAATAAAAGCTAGGAAATTCTCATGTACTGTGTATGAAATTGATATGCCCACAAAAACGTTTATAAGCCACAAGTCTTTAAAACCAAGAAAGATCACTAGTTTGTTTCAAAGTCTACATTGTAATACAATCTAATATCTGAGTCCATGGCTGAACCATCTGATTGTATATTTAGGATGATACGTTCAAGGCTTTTATCCATCTTCACCTCCCTAAGAAAGTCTTATTTTTGAAACTTTTCAGTGAGATACACACAGTGTGCCTACGCTGAAGGGGGATGCTGTCCATTGCTTCAAGCACAAGCATTTCAGTGCCTTACCTTGACTGTTTTGCCTTTTTCCCCCCATAGCTTGTAACCTGTGCACAAATTAATTCTATCGGATTATACTGACAGTAATAGGTGCATAAATGCAAAACTGTGTGACCACATTCACATTCAAGAAAGTCAAATTTGTACATTATGTTGCATGACTTTTATAAATTAATGAGCTGCAAGTGTTCAGTACGAGTCTGGCTTATATTGTTAGAAATATTTTTATTTTTCAGCCAGAGCACAATATCCCTTTTCATGGTGCTCATACTTGGGCATTTCTCTGTAACAGCTGAATGATAACTGGCATGGTAATTACAATGACCGACTTCAAAGCTAGGTATGACAAGACTTCCTCAGTGAATCACTTCTTGAAAGTGACGGCGTTCATTACTGAATGGTAGTCACTACTGTTTTTATTACATCTAAATACAAATTTACTCTGAGGGCCAAAATCAGAAGAAGAGCTAGCATGGAGAATAAGTATCCGAGAACCTTTTGCTATGGGAACTTTAAAACCACAAGAACCATCACCCATTTTCCAGCAGGTATTCATGGAACAATTCTGATTATCCATGTTTCATCAAGGTGATACACTGTAGAACTACCTCCTCCTCTTATATCGTGCACCTTTATAACAGACCTGCTTCATGCTGCTTCTATGTCACTTCTTTCAATTAAAAACTCTCTTCTTAACATGTTTAAAATCAATGTATTTTAAAATTCTTTACATTGATGAATCACTACCTTTGAATCCAATTTGCTCAGGCATAATTGTAACAAGTTTTTGTGATGTTGGATATTTCCTTTTATATACATTTCAAACACGGAGTGCATTAAAACATTGTTGTCAAAACCATCTGTTTGTGTTACAGGTTTCTTGCAATGTCGATGATTTTCAGCAACACAAAATTTCCTGAGTTTTCTACAGCTCCGAAACTTTTGTTCACTATTACCTGTACAGCCCTGACACTTTTGTTTACTATTCTCTGTACTGTTCTCTTCCCAACACATGCTTTTGCAGTTCGTTCTTGAGTCAGGAAAATGTCAAAAATAGAAGTATCGGTATCAGATTCAAATTTGAAGTCATAAATGCAGGACATAAACCACATCTACTGCTTGTGAAGCATTTATCTCTACATGATTACTCTGCAATTCATAATTAAGTGCCTGGCAGAGCATTCATAGAACCAGCTTTAAGCTCTCTCTCTATCATTCCCCTCTCAAACAGCGCGCATTACACACGAACACTTTTATCTTTTTGTCCGAACTCTAATTTCTCTTACTTTTTTATGATGAACATTCCTCCCTATGTAGGTGGGCCAACAAAGTATTTTCGCACTCTGAGGAAAAAGTTGGCGACTGAAATTTTATGAGAAAATCCTGCCACAATGAAAAATGCCATTGTTTTGATGATTGTCACCCCAATTTGTGTATCATATCTGTGGCAGTCTTTCCCCTATTTCGTGAATATACAAAATGAGATGCCCTTCTTTGAAGATTTTCAATCAGTTCTATCTGCTGTGGATCCCATCATGATAGCAATATTTCAGAAGAAGGTGGAAAAGCATAGTGTAAGTAGTCTCTTTAGAGGACCTGTTGCATTTTCTAAGTGTTCTACCAATAAATCGCAGTCTTTGGTTTGCTTTCCACACAACGTTATCAATGTGATAGTTGCATTTTAAGTTAGTCATAATTATAATCCATAAGTGTTTAGTTGAATTTACAGCCTTTAGAATCGTGTGTTTTATCCTGTAAACTGAATTTAGCAGTTTCTCTTTAGTAATCATGCGGATGACTTCAGACTTATTATTTAGAGCCAACTGACATTTTTCTCACCATACAGATATCTTGTCTAAGTCATTTTCTAATAAATTTTAATCTCTGGTGACTTTATAAGATGGTAAATCACAGCATCATCTGCAAACAGTCTAAGAGGGCCGCTCAGATTTTGTCCTAAATTGTTTATTAGCTCAGGAACAGAGGAGCGCCTGTAACACTTCCATGCAAACGCCAGATACTTGATGGTTTTTTGTCGATTATTACATACATTGATTTTTCTGACAGGAAATCACAAAACCAGTCACACAACTAAGACGATACTCCATAGGCATGCAGTTTAATTAAAGTTGCTTGTGGGGAACTTCACGTTTATTGCCGTCACATGACATTTTCATTTGGAAATCACACGAAAACGTTTACAGATACGCATTCACAGCTATACTGCTGCAATGAAGTAAAATCGACATCTGAATGAATAATTCGGTTGCTCTGTGAATGAAACTGCATTGTCACAAAATACGGCAACAGCGCAGCACGTGGTGGGAGATTCTCGTAGTCCAGTTTGTAACTCGCGGCTAGCCGCTCAGAAAGAGGATGAGTCTTATTGGGTACTAGGAGTTAATGGCACTTTGACCATGAGCTAAGTGTTCAGTGATTTGGACCACACCTAGCGCTGCCGGTCAGATCACTACATATTTAGCAGTAGTTGTCAACATCCCGTACTTCCGTATAAAATATTTCATTGGTTTTAATAACCAATGTTGTGTGTAGTGCATCACACTGGTATGATAATATGTTGCTGCTATAACCAAATATGGACATTAACAGGCCAAAATTGTTGCCACAATTTGCGACTTGACTGTACATGGCGAGAATGTGTGAAGTTCATTTTGTTGACTGTACATGTGTTAAAAATGCAGAATATTAAGGTGTTTAGAATATGCCAGGAAACCCCTTGCTTCTGTATGAGCTCCCATGTGTAAAACAGCTTCAAATTTCTGATTACTTTAGAAATGAGTGGATGTATTAAATATTTTATTTTAAGAACATAAATGGGGAAAAATCTTTAGAAAAGGTTTCAAATTATCTTTAAAGTGTCTTGGAAATTGCTAAATGCACTTAGCAACTGAAGTAATGTAATTCATTTTTAACTATTATTGTTAACTGAAGATTTGTTCATTCAGATGAAAGGACCATTGCCAGGAAGCAGAGCATTTGCTATTTAGCAGTGTTTCATGTTTTAAATGGCCACATTTGAGTAAAAACGCCACATGTACAACACAAACACTAGATTGTTTAACAGTAATGTTAAATTATTTCATTTCTTTCCTGATTTGGTTTTGAAGCAAAACCCTCACAAACTTTGCACACTGTTGAAACCGTGTGGCTCTCTTCTTAATCCTATAACAATTACACTTTGTGAGATGTGTCCCATATTTCAGAATATTTTTTAAGCCCATCAATGAACAGTTACACTTCCAAACTGGCTGTATCTGTGGGAGGCTGACAGCAGCCATTGCTGGGGTTGTCAACATGTGTAGAACAGCCACTTCATGGCGATGAGTGAGATAATAGTGATGCAGCAGTGCTCAGCGAGCACAATTCTCTCGCCATGTAACTGCTGTAGTGTGTGTGGCTCCGTTGTTTCACATGCACTGCTGAAACACAGGAGAAAATGCTGCTGAGAACTTGTGATAATAAACCCTTTGAGGCCATCTGATACTGACAGTTGGTCATTTCAACCTGTCAGTGCTACTTCACGACAGCAAGATTATGCCCTCAACTATTGTACTAATAAAGGTCACAACTAGTCTCACACTTCAGTAAGAGGAAAGAGTCGACAAGTAGGATGCAATTGCAGTGCCACCATTCTCAGACTTGTGATATTCATAGATCTGCAGTGGGAAGGAAGGAAGGCACTGACATGAAGGCAATGATCAATTTCTAAGGCATGAAGCCCTTAATCTTAAGGCTCATACTTGCTCCATTTCTTATCTCTAGTGGCCGATTGGTTGAATCGTATGATATTCAGGGCCACGGAGTATTGAGATGTGATACTGATCCAATGCTGGATGCAATTATATCAAGGGAGAAACCCGATGAGTTGTAAAGTATGTGGTCAACCGACTGATCTCACAGAGGAAGGATCGCTGTACCGTGTACTGACCACATAATTATTGTTTCACATCTGCATGTGCCATGTGGCACAAGTAATGGACTTATTACCACACTTCTGGCCACCCCACACTGTTAGTGAGAGAGCAGCAGAAGCTGGACTGCTGAATTGGCATCCTGTGTGCAAGCTGCTGTTGACTCTGTAACAGATGATAATTTAGAAAAGTGACAACTGCTAACGAGTGACATTCTGAACTATCTCCAGTGACAATTGCTTTTTAAAGCAACTGAGTTACTTCTGGTAGTGATTCAAAAGAACTCTGATGGCACAGGGGTAAGTTGGAGACATTCCATGTCCTCATATATTGTCTCTCATGAAACAGTATCCTGGCATTGTATTTCAACAGGACAACACTTATCCACACACAGCCTGTAGCTATACAAACTGCTTCCAGTTTGTTGAGGTACTCCCTAAGTCAGTAAAATCCCTCAATACATACTTGATGCTGTATAGGGTTACAGTTATAGTATAAATTTGGTGATGAACATAAAGCTAAATCTGTCAACTCAACTATTTCTGTGAGATTATTTTTTCTTCATCATTCAGTACTGTAACAGTAATTATGATTTTTCCTTGATAAGTGTGAACTTGAATGATAAATTTTATTTAAGTCAGAGAAAAAATACCTATAGTAAAACAATAGAATATCAAGCAATTTTTAATAAATCTCTTAACTTTACCTATTTCTCTTACCTCTGCACACTCCCTACACTGTCTGCCATATACTTCTCATCCAAAATCAAACAATGGAAAATACTTTTCTGTTACTCTGCCTACCCCCTGCCCCCTCCCCCCACCCTCCATCCAACCTTTTGACTACACTGAGCTGTCCTACCCTGTCTCTCCACCTCACCACTGTACACTCTCACAAGCAGCAGTTTACCACCCCCGCCCCACCCTGTTATCCCACCTCTTCCCCACCCCCATTTCCTCCTTAACCCCATCACCCAGCTGTCTCTCCCATCATGCGCTGCTGCTTACAGACTGGCTTAAGTTGACAGAAACTGCGGTCATATGTGTGAGAGTTGCATTTATGTGCATATGTGTGTGTGTGTGTGTTGTCTATTTTGAATGAAGGCCTTGTTGGCCGAAAGTTCGCTTTCCAAAAGTCTTTTGTTGTACCTGTCTGCAACTCAGCATCTTCGCTATATGGTGAGTATCAACTATCCTATTCATGATATTGGCACTAGTTTTGTATTAGTTTCATTGTAACTGATAATCTACCTTACTAAGTGGCTAACACATTTCATGTGGCACAAAGTTCCAGTTCCATTGTTGCCCATCTCACAGTTTCCAGGGGCAACAAAAATTTGATTCTCTGTATGTAGTATAGCTACTGACCAAATTTAAAAAATAAAATTATGTCATAATCTGCTCATTAAGAGGTGTAATCTTATGCTAACAATAAGTACTACAGTTAGACACCATGTACAAGTATTGAGAAAGCGTAATTCACCATGTGCAAGTACATCGATTATATTCATCCAGTATTTGACAATGAGAACACTTGGTTACTTGCTACAAATTTTACACATAATTTCAGAGCTTTGTGATACTCTTTCTTAGCAACACCCCTCACAAAATAATGAAAGGAAAGAAAATCGCATATTACGTTTTCTCTGTTGGTGCAGTAAACTTTGTTGGGTGTGATTTCTAATTTATTCTTTAGTACTAACTCTATTCACAACACCGAATGTATGTGCAAAATTGTATCATCATACAGGACACAGTTCAGGAGATACAAAATGGGTATGTGGGGACGCTCTGGTATCCATTCCAACCACCACACACCGTCGTGACCCTAAATCATTTACCTACCAACTAAAGGTCTGTATGTTTATGAAATTGTGTCTGACCATTACTTCCAACTGCTCAACTTATTCTATCAGTGAGTGTATTTTCCTGGCATCATGGCTCAGCTGGGGAGAGAGTTTGTTTTGGACAGTGTGTGCAGAGGGAACATGCAAGAAGCAAGGTATAAGAAGAACGTGAAGGAAGGAGAAGATCAGGAGATGAAGAGGTCAGGAACATGTAGACATGGAAAATTTGCATAGGTGCAGACTGTGGTAATACCATGCTGTAGATGGGAATTACACATATGGGGAGGAGGACAAGAGCAGGTAGATCACAGTGAGGAGGGGGATGCAGAGGCCTGTTAATTGTTGTTGTTGTTGTTGTTACTGTTATTATTTATTAGTCTCAGTCAATCAAACTATATAGACAGCCTTTGTAACAATTACAAAAGGAGTAAACATAAAATACACTGAAGTGATAAAAGTCATGAGATAGCGATATGCACATGTACAGATGACAGTAGTATAGCATACATGAGGTATAAAAGGGCAGTGCATTGGTGGAGTTGTCATTTGTACCCAGGTGATCATTATGAAATGGAGGGCAATGGAGGGTGAAGCTTTGACAATGCCAGCCACTCGTGCTGGTGAAACGTCAGAAAAATCATTAGATGAACGTCGGCCGAAGAACCCGAGACAGAAGCCAATAGGCAGTTTGTCAACAAGTGGCCACGAAAGCCTTAACAATTTTGTATTATGAAAAGGCTTCCAATGTGATTATGGCTTCACATCAGGGTTTAACAGATGCTGAATGCAGAATGGATAGGTGCAGTTAGATGCATGGGATATTCCATTTTGGAAATCATTAGATCCATAGTGTAAAGAATGAGTTGAGAATACCAATTTTCAGACCCATGGACAATACAGTGACCAACAGCCTTCACTTAATGATCGAGAGCAATGGCGTTTGCGAAGAGTTGTCAGTGCTAACACACAAGGAGCACTGAATGAATTAACTGCAGAAATCAATGTCAGATGTATAACAAACATATTCGTTAGGACAGTGCAATGAAATTTGGTGTTAATGGGCTATGGCAACAGATGACCGATGCATGTGCCTCTGTAGGACTTATTCTGGGTTTGTGACCGTATTGGTTGGACCCTAGATGATTGGAAAGTCATGGCCTTGTCAGTTGAGTCAGTAGGGTTTGAATGTAGTACAGACCCCATGAAGCCATGGACCCAAGTTGTCAACAAGGCACTGTGCAAGCTGATGATGGTTCCATAATTGTGTGGGCTGTGTTTACATGGAATTGACTGGGTCCTCTGGTCCAACCGAACTGATCATTTGCTGGAAATGGTTTATGTTTTGCTACTTGGAGACCATTTGCAGCGATTCACAGACTTCATTTGCCCAAAAAAAGACTGAATTCTTATAGATGGCAATGCACCATGTCACCCAGCCATAATTATTCTTGGTCGGTTTGAAGAACATTGGAGCAAATTATTTGGCCACTCAGATTTCTCAAAATGAATCCCATCCAACGTTTATTGGATGTAATTGAAAGGCCAGTTCATGCACAAAATCCTCCTGTGGAAAAACTTTTTCAGTTATGGACGGTTATAGAGACAGCATGGCTCAGTATTTCTGTAGAGGACTTCCAACGACTTGTTGAGTTCGTGCCTCATCGAGTTGCTGCACAACACCAGACAAAAGGAGGTCCAACATGATATCAGAAGGTACTTTATGACTATTTCACTCAATGTATAACAGTGGCTGAATATTAGGTACACACTAAACTATTACAGTAAAGAGATTTGTTCAAACACTGTATTATGTGAACAGCTCCAATCATTGAAATTCCTTTACATCCATTTTTACACGGTTTGATATTTGAATAGTGTCAGATCATTTATTAATTTGCCAAACAATGTTTATCTTAGATGAATAGGAAGCTTAAATTTTGAAAATTGTGTTATTATCTCCATGCACTGAAGAAGATACTGAAACAAGGAATGTGATTCCATATTTCCCAATTTCCTTGACTGATTCTTTTGGCTCTCCTGCATTTCTTATGTGCAGAAATGGCTGTGGTTGGCTGTCTGAAAAACTTACTTGGGGCTGCATGGATTGACCTTATCTTTTAGCCTATGGGGATGGCTCATACAAGGTGTAGTCAAAACATAATGGGATTTTTTGATTTCTTGGGCTTTATAATCTGATTTTCAATTTTTTTTAAATTTTATTGGTACATATGTTCCTGATGTATGATTGCATTTTAAGCTGTTTAGAATATTCAGTTTGTTGTTGACAGTCAGAAAGGTTATATGTGTGTTCAAGTATTCAGCAAATTTTTACGTTTGGAAAAGATGTATCAAAGAATTTGCATTAAATTGCTTGAAAAATGGAATAAAGTGCAGTGCTGCATTTGAAATGTTGACTATGGCTTTTTGCAAATCTACCATGAGTAAGACAAGAGTTTACAAACAATGTAAGCAATTCACAGAGGGTCGAGAAGATGTTGAGGACGACAACTGCCCTGGATGCCGTAGTACATCAATTACAATGTGGTAGAAGTAAAGAAAATGGTTCTAGAAAATCACCATCAGAGAAGTTGCTAATGATGATGGCATATTCTTTGGCTCATGCCAAGCAATTTTTTCAGATGTTTTTGGCATGAAACATGTAGCAGCAAATTATATTCTGAAACTGGTGAATTTCGACCAAAAGCAACATCTCATAGCCATTGCTCAGGAATTGGTGAATGAATTGAATAATGACCCAGAACTTCTAAAAAGGTTATAACAGGTGGTGAAACATGGATATGTTATGACGTAAAAAAAAAAAAAAAAAACTCAATCACTTGTGAAGGTTCTACTTTCTGTTTTCTTCAATTAAAATGGAATTGTGAATCATGAGTTTCTGTCTTATGGTCATATAGTCAATAAGGAATACTATCTCGAAGTTATGCACCATTTGCGTGAAGCAAATGCTCCCACTCACACTTCAATATTTGTTTGTGATTTTTTGGCGAAAAGCAAAACCATTGCTCCCTCAGCCACTGTTTTTGCCCGACATGACACCTGCAACTTCTTTCTATTCCTGATGCTAAGGAGAACCATTAAAGAACATTATTTTACCTCCATTGATGGGATAAAAACAGAATCACTGAAGGAACTGAACATTATAACAAAAAGTGAGTTCCAGAAGTGCTTCCAAGATTGGAAAAAGAACTGGCAGAAGTGTATTATGTCTGAGAGAGTTTACTTTGAAGGGGACAAAGTTGATGTTGGTGATGAATAAATGAAGGTTCTTCAAGAAAAACAAAAATTTCTGTTAATTTTTGATTACACCTCATATAACATGTGTATTCAAGGAGAATACTAATGAAAAATGTAGTATACAATTTTTTATTATTTGATTCATAAAACTATGGCTTTCTTTCAACAACAGGTTGAACTTGGACATAAAATATTCCTCTTATCCATGTGTGTAGTAAGCCAGTAGGTGAACCATTCCTCTTGAGAATGTTTCATGATTACCGGAGTGAAATCAGTGTAAGGTAGAGGAACACCTATGAAATGGCATTTTGTAAAACTTTCCTTCAGTAAGGCATTCATCACTTCATTATGAATGATCCTACCATGAACCTTAATCTGTATTAAACTAACATTTTGTTCTTTAAACATAGCCAAAGTGATAAATAATTTTGAGATTCATGAGAGTGGTAAATGACTAGTGTGTTGTGTAATCAGTCACTCAGTGCCTTTTGAGACATGGTGGTTAATTTCTAGCATGAGGATTTTCTGTATTATCTCATTAAAGACACATTCATCATTAACAGAGCTGTAGTATACATAACAAAAACAGGTGAACCAAAGACACTCATTACTCAGCCAGTAATGAAGTTAAGTGAAAGCCTGCATGTATTCATTGCAAACACTGTATTTAGTGAGAATGTATTAAAATATACTGATATACTTAACTGTTGACTTACTTTCTTCATTAAGGTTTTTGAGTCCATCATCTGTAATATCCGACATCTGTCTTTCAATGACCGAAACTCGTGGCTGTTTTGAATTGCGAGGTGTGAGTGAGACCATCTTCAGGAAGTACGGTCGGTAAATTCCTTGACCCACATCAGTTGTCTCCGTGGAGAATACTGCAATATATACATACTAAAATTAACACAATACTCAGCGTTTTCTGTATAAATAAAGATCTTTTAACTGATTTGTAATGTGTACACTGGTGTACTCATATTGGCTGTTTCAGAAGTTTTACAATTGTTTTTTAGCTGAAAATAAGCAGATGACAAATATATGAATATTTGTGAGGTATCAGAGTGAATGGGACACTGTTTCTATTTGTTTTTGTTAAGTGTTGTGTACGAGAAAGTAGTTAACATTATAAAGATGCACATCGGGTGACCAATACTTGCCTTCAGTAGGTGAAATTCCTGGTACTCTGAACAGAAATAGTTACAGTAAAAAAATACTAAACCTAGGTTTTGAAATATGTATATATGTTCTTTCTTGAGGAAGGAAAGATTGGGGGTGGGAAGGACAAGGTGACTCAAAACCCATGTTGATAGGGATTAAACTCACAGCAGACTGATTAGTATGACAACTGAGGACAGAGTTTTCTGTTCAAATACATTGATACAGAACTTAATGTCTAACTTGGGGTTGCATAACATATGGCATGACATGCATCTTAATGCTTCTGGAAAGAGTCTACTTGTTCAGTCAATGCCAGAAGCAGCCAATCTGTTGTGGGATGGCTCCCACTCAACCTGAGACCTGAGTCACTTGCCCCATGCCTCATCCCCCTTCACCTCCTTTCTAACCTTCTCAACCTGCCCTCTTTCCTTCCTGGAGAGAAAACATAATGTTTAAAAGGCTAGGATGAGTATTTTCTTCTTTGTAAACTATGGAAAGTCCAAGTTGAAATCTAAAATGTATAGCAGTCTGGTCACTGTGTCTGTCTGCAATTCAATGTCTCCTCTATACGGTGAATAGCAACCATATCCTTTTCATAATATATTCTGATTTAAGTATTTCTGTTGATAACACTAGGAATTTCATGTACTGAAGGTAAATAATAGCCAGGCATTCTCTATTCTTGCAATTTTAACTATTTTCTCTTTTGAAATTTTCCTTGAATCAATATTTTACTTAGGTCACTCTTGATGGTTATTCATTGGTATTCCACAGTTATTACTGTTTCTGGTGATTTATTGTTAATAGTGTAAATGAACAGTAGTTGGTTTCATTATCTAATTGAAAAGTAATGGATTTTATTATCCATTTATGTGCTATATGTTTGTTTACACTCTGGGTCAACTACCATTTGCTGCACTAATTACTGATTCTCTGCAGCTCATCCAGCATTTCAGTAGTGTTCCGGTGTTGCAGCCTTCCTATAAACAAAGTATCATCTCTGAATAGCTGCCTCACAGAGCTTCCAACATTATTCTCTAGACCATTTATAAACATATACTGTAAGAATAATGTCTTGAGTTCTATCTGCTCAGAAGTACTGAATCCAGCTATAAATTTGGTCCAGTACTCAGAAATCTCATTCATTAAACAGCAGTGTCAAACTGTATCACATACTTCCACAGTGTCAAGGGTGTCAAGGAACATGGCATCAAGTAGGCAACAAGGGTGCTATTGTTTACAGCACTCCAAATATCGTGGACAAATAGAGTGAGCTGAGCTCTACAAGATCTCTGTTTGAAGACTCTATGTTGATTTCAATAGAGGGGATTTTTGTTCTCCAAAAAGGTCATAATTTGTGAACATATGACATGCTCAGATATTCTACAGCAGATTGATGTCAACATTGCGGGCTTATAATTATGTGCGTCACAGAGACAAACATTTTTTTTTAAATGGAAATGATCTGTTGTTATTCCAGTTGACAGGTAACATATGTTACCCCAGCAACCTCAACAAACTGCTGCAAGAAGGGTAGAAGGACTGTTTGTATAACTGTGTGGAATATTACAGGTACTTCTCCTAGTCAAGGTGCCTTTACACCACTAAGCAGTTTTAGTCATTTTTCAACTGTGTAATTGCTTTTTCAGTATCTGCTAAAAACTGAATCCAGTATTTCAACATTCTCTTTGTCATTTTCTGCTTTGGTGCCGATATAGTCACCGGGCGACTGAATAGAAAATTTCAGTCCAGTTACTGATTTTGTGTAAGATCAAAGCTTCTTACTGTTTGTGGTCAGACCAATGTGCAAAATTTTATTAGTTTAAAAGTCAGTGAGCACTCTTGCATTGCTCTCTGTTTTCTCATTTTGGTTTTGGATTTTAGTTATCAGTAAGGCTTTCACTTAGTTTAAATCATGATGAAACTCTCTCTGATTTTGTAGTAACTTTCTGAAGTCACTGTTGAACTGCATTAGAACTTTCTGATACCTCACAACCTTGCTCTGCATATACAGATCTAAGGCATATTGAACAATGGTTTTGAATTTTATGTGTTTTCACTCCTTCATCATGAGACTAGATGTAGAGCAAGTTACATGCTACCTTACCACAGACTCAAAAATTCTCCACACTGCATGAGCATGAAATTTGTATATAAAATCTATAAGGGGAAAAGTGGCACAGATCTAAAAAATACTGAAAGACACCTGGAAAAATATTTTAAAAGTAAATGCTACTATAGTGTAGAAGATTTCTTGAATGATGACCATGTAATATAGTTGTTGTTGTTGTTGTGGTCTTCAGTCCAGAGACTGGTTTGATGCAACTTTGTGCAAGCTTCTTCATCTCGAAGTACCTACTGCAATCTACATCCTTCTGAATCTGCTTAGTGTATTCATGTCTTGATCTCCCTCTATGTTTTTTACCCTCCACACTGCCCTCCAACACTAAATTGGTGATCCCTTGATGCCTCAGAACATGTCCTACCAACTGATCCTTATCCATCTACCCTTCAGCATTCTTCTGTAGCACCACATTTCGAAAGCCTCTATTCTCTTCTTGTCCAAACTATTTATCGTCCATGTTTCACTCCCATACATGGCTACAATCCATACAAATACTTTCAGATAAGACTTCCTGACAGTTAAATCTATACTCTATGTTAACAAATTTCTCTTCTTCAGAAACGCTTTACTTGATATTGCCAGTCTGAATTTTATATCCTCTTTACTTCAACCATCATCAGTTATTTTGCTCCCCAAATAGCACTCATCTACTACTGTAAGTGTCTCATTTCCTAATCTAATTCCCTCTGCATCACCTGATTTAATTTGACTACATAGCATTATCCTCATTTTGCTTTTGTTGATGTTCATCTTGTATCCTCCTTTCAAGACACTGTGCATTCCATTCAATTGCTCTTCCAGGTCCTTTGCTGTCTCTGACAGAATTACAATGTCATCATCAAACCTCAAAGTTTTAATTTCTTCTCCATGGACTTTAATTCTTACTCTAAAATTTTCTTTTGTTCTTTTATTGCTTGCTCAACATACAGATTTAATAACATTGGGGATAGGCTACAACCCTGTCTCACTCCCTTCCCAACCACTGCATCCCTCTCATGCCCCTTGACTCTTATAACTGCCATCTGGTTTCTGTACAAATTGGAAATAACCTTTTGTTCACTGTATTTGACCCCTGACACCTTCAGAACATGACAGAGTACATTCCAGTCAACACTTGCAAAAGCTTTCTCTAAGTCTACGAATGCTAGGAACATAGGTTTGCCTTTCCGTAATCTATCTTCTAAGATAAGTCTTAGGGTCAGTATTTCGTCACATGTTCCAACGTTTCTACGGAATCCAAACTGATCTACCGCAAGGTTGGCTTCTACCAGTTTTTTCATTCATCTGTGAAGAATTTGTTAGTATTTTGCAGCCGTGACTTATTAAACTAGTAGTTTGGTAATTTTCACACATGTCAACACCTGCTTTCTTTGGGATTGGAATTATTATATTCTTCTTGAAGTCCAAGGGTATTTCACCTGTCTCATACATCTTGATCACCAGATGGTAGAGATTTGTCAGGGTTGGCTTTCCCAAGGCTATCAGTAGTTCTAATGGAATGTTGTCTACAACCAGGGCCTTGTATCGACTCAGGTCTTTCAGTGCTCTGTCAAACTCATCACACAGTATCATATCTCCCATTTCATCTTCATCTATGTTCTCTTCTGTTTCCATAATATTGCCCTCCAGTACATCACCCTCTTATAGACGCTCTATGTACTCCTTCCACCTTCCTTCTTTCCCTAATTTGCTTAGAACTCGTTTCCAATCTGAGTTCTTGATATTCATACAAATGGTTCTCTTTTCTCCAAAAGTCCCTTTAATTTTCCTGTAGGCAGTATCTATCTTACCCCTAGTGATATATGCCTCTACATCCTTACATTTGTCCTCTAGCCATCTCTGCTTAGTCATTTTGCACTTCCTGTTGATGTCATTTTTGAGACGTTTGTATTCCTTTTTGCCTGCTTCATTTACTGCATTTTTATATTTTCTCCTTTCATCAATTAAATTCAGTATCTCTTATGTTAGCCAAGCATTTCTACTAGCCCTTGTCTTTTTACCTACTTGATCCTCTCCTGCCTACACTATTCCATCTCTCAAAGCTACCCACTCTTCTTCTACTGTATTTCTTTCCCCCTTTCTTGTCAATTGTTCCCTAACACTCTTTCTGAATCTCTCTACAACATCTGGTTCTTTCAGTTTATCCAGGTCCCACCTCCTTAAATTCCTACCTTTTTGTAGTTTCTTCAGTTTTAGTTTGCAGTTCATACCCAATAAATTGTGGTCAGAGTCTACATCTGCCCTTAGAAATGTCTTACAATTTAAAACCTGGTTCCTAAATCTCTGTCTTACCATTATATAATCTATGTGAAACCTTCCAGTGTCTCCAGGCCTCTTCTACGTATACAACCTTCTTTTGTGATTCTTAAACCAAGTGTTGGCTATGGATAAGCTATGCCCTATGCAAAATTCTGCTAAGTGGCTTTCTATTTCATTTGTTACCCCCATTCCATATCCACCTACTACTTTTCCTTCACTCCTTTTCCCACTATCGAATTCCAGTCTCTCATGACTACAAAATTTTCATCTCTCCTCACTATCTGAATGATTTCTTTTATTTAATCATACATTTCTTCAATCCCTTCATCATCTGTGGAGCTAGTTGGTATATAAACTTGTACTACTGTGGTAGGCGTAGGCTTCATGTCTATCTCGGTTACAATAATGTGTTCACTATGCTGTTCATAGTAGCTTACCCGCACTTCTATTTTTTTATTCATTATGAAACCTACTTCTGCATTACTCCTATTTGATTTTATGTTTATAACCCTGTATTCACCTGATCAAATGTCTTGTTCCTAATTCCCACTATATCTAACTTATCCTATCCATATCCCTTTTTAAATTTTCTAACCTACCTGCCCGATTAAGGGACCTGACATTCCACATTGTACACAATAACGAAGATATAGAAGAAGTTCACTCAGTCAAATTCTTAGATTTAAATGTAAATAAAAATTTGAACTGGCAGGCACACGTTGAATACCTGACAAACAAACTGAGCAGCTTTGCATTTGCATTACAAATATAATCAGCTGCAGTTGACATGGACACATGAGAAGTTGCATATACAAGCTAATTTGAATCTGTTATTGGGCGTGGTATTGTTTTTTGGGGTAACTCGACAAACATAGTGTGGATACTAAAAATACAGAAAAGATCATTTGAAATATGTGCACTGCAAATCACAAGTCTACCATTATTTAGAAAACTTAAAATATTGGTTCTGCCTTCCTTATACATATATGAGATTATTATGTTGTACACCAGACATGAATTATTTGAGAGAAACCATTTTGTCCATTCATATGATACTAGAAACAAAGAAAATTTTATGCTCCCCACCCACCGCCTCAGATTGTATGCCCAGGGACCTCAGTACATGGGAATGAAAATTTGTAATAAATTAAAAGGGAACAAGTTGATGCAGATGAATTCAGGTTCACTTAAAAGAAAGCTATATGAGGTACTGACACTGATGTGTTTTTACTCAGTGGATGAATTCATGCAGGACAAACTAGAAATTTGAGCTGGATACAATGTGTTATACATTCCAAGAAATATCCTTATAGTGTTATTATTTATTGTAGTGCTATTATTTATTAATGTAAAAATCATTGTAACTGTATTATAAATTTTTGACATGTCTCCTGCATGCAAACCAAATGGATTGCAAATGTACAACATGAGATGAATAAAACACAATTCACGCTCCGATCCGTAGAACGCCAGTTTCGTTTCTCCTGATAACATCATCCTCGTGAGTAGTCCCTGCCCAGAAATCTGAATGGGGGACTATTTTACCTCCAGAATATTTTACCCAAGAGGATGTCATCATCTTTTAACCATACAGTAAAGCTGCATGCTCTTGGGAAAAATTATGGCTGTAGTTTCCCCTTACTTTCAGCCATTCGCAGTACCAGCTCAGCAAGGCCATTTTGGTTAATGTTACAAGATCAGATCAGCCAATCATCCAGACTGTTGCCCCTGCAATTACTGAAAAGGCTGCTTCCCCTCTTCAGGAACCACATGTGTATCTGGCTTCTCAACATATACCCCTCCATTGTGGTTGCACCTGGGGTACAGCTATCTGTATCGCTGAGGCACGCAAGCATCCCCACCAACAGCAAGGTCCGTGGTTCATGGGGGGAAGATGTCATATAGTATCTCTCTAAAAAGTAACACCACATATATTATAACAACAGATTTATATTAAAAAAATGACAACCACGTAAAGTAATACATATTCATTGTCCCCTTAGAATAGTTTATTAGTCTGTATGTTAGTCTTAAAACTTACAGGTCACCTATGTCACAGTCTTTGATTGTATGAGGTATCTAATGTGATAATAAAAATTTGATTTTGATTTTGATTTATTCATCTCCAGAGCTATATATTTGATGCTGACTGCTAAGATAATTGAAATTTGCTTAGTGTCACTCTTGTTAAACTAAAATATTTTCATGCCTTTATTAACATTTGTTACAAGTGCCTTAGTCATAGACTAAGACCTTATGGTTAATGACTCCCTGCTCTGTGTTAATTGTTTGAAAGTAGGAGACATTGGGTGTTGTCCTCACAAGTTGATTCTCTAACTGCACTAAGTATTTTTCAGAAACAACATTCTGGACAGTCTCAGATCAATCCCTATCTCTGGCACCAATTTAACTACATGACTCTCCCATTCTATAGCTGGCAAAGTCAAGTCTTCCTCTATTACAATAGTAAGATCAGGAAACAAACCTTTGATTTTCTCCAAGGTTTCTCTGAAGCAGTGTGCCACTATAACTTTTGAGGCATGTGGGCTGCAAAGAGATCTGATATCAAAGTTTGACCCACTTTTGATATTTACTTTCATCCACATTGTTTCTCATTTGGAAACTACTAAATCTCACTATTCAATATAAATTTCTTTATGGCAAAATGTATGTTGTCACCATTAGGATCTAGACGATCTGCACTCTATATATTCCAACTGAATTTAGGATTTTGCTGCTATTCATTTACGATTTGTTAGCTTCCTGTTCCTAATACAATGTTAGCATTATGACCTTCAGTAAGTGAGACTGATTCTGGGTCCTTGTCATGGGTGCTTTTGCAGTTTACTAATGCTACATTACCATTTTCTGTTTTGGATGTGTGAGGATGAAAATACTTCTCTGAGAGTAACCTGGGGAATTCCAAGCAGCTTGTTTACTGCCATCCATGTGTTCATAAAGCTATGCTTGTCAGATTATGGAGACATGTTAAGATATTAAATGACAGCTGAGTGAAGAAAGTTATTGCTGTCATGATAATACTAAACCTAACGGTGCTTAAATACAAATGTCATTTAATTTTACCTTCCAGATTCTTTAGTCCTCGAACAACTACAAAGAATGATGTCTTACTTCCTTTGTCATGAAAAGATGACTTACTTTGAAGCATCATCCAATTTTTATTTCTTGTAAAAGACATTAGTTTATTGTTTGAATTACAACCAACTGACCACCTTGTCATGCTCTGCCAGAGGTTTTCATTTGCATGCAATATGGAGGGACATGGGGCCAGCACAACTCCTGGCAGTACCGGGTGTGGAACCTGGGTCCTCTGCACGGCAGCCAGACATGCTGAGCACTGAGGCAGATATCAGGTCCCTAACATTCTCTTAAATGTTGCAATATTTCATTTAGCATTACAATGGATTTTTAGTCATATGTCACACATGTTAGGTTGTGGTAACGTCATATCAAACTGTAAACACATACCCCGCTTCAAAACAGGCATTGCAGTACCACTGCATAGCACAAGTGCAGTGCAGATGTCATTATTATGTTGGTATGAATTTTATAGCTTCTATATGAATGAAACACTCCTAATGATTCCAACCTAATGGTGGTGTGCCCAAATGTTCTGTTGGGTTGGGTTCTTTGGGGAAGGAGACCAGACAGCGAGGTCATCGGTCTCATCGGATTAGGGAAGGACGGGGAAGGAAGTCGGCTGTGCCCTTTCAAAGGAACCACCCCGGCATTTGCCTGGAGCAATTTAGGGAAACCATGGAAAGCTTAAATCGGGATGGCCAGATGCAGGACTGAACCGTCATCCTCCCGAATGCGAGTCCAATGTCTAACCACTGCGCCACCTCGCTTGGTCCCAAAGCTTCTGTCTCAGGGCCCTTACTTTTTCTTGCACATATCAGAGACCTCTCGTCAGTAACTTTACCAGCTGCCAAGTTTGTTTTGTTATAGTAAATCATGTATACTCTTAGGAAGGTCAACTAATGAAATTTTCATGGACATTAATAAATGGTTCCTAGCCAATTCTCTGTCACTAAAGTTTGAAAAAAAATAGTATATGCAATTCAGAACTTGTAAAAGATTTCCTGCCAGTATATGCTTAAAAAATAATGAGAAGCAGTTAGAAGAAGCTGACAGTGTTAAATTCTGGGGGACACTTCTTGATAGTTATTTGGGAATTTCTTAGCAGAACCAATTGAGGCGCTTATGTTATTAATAATATCATGTAAAATCTGTCTTTGGTACAAATTGATTATTGTAAATAAGTGCTGTAAAGTATTTTTTATTTATTTATTTATTTTTTATTTGATGTTGTGCTGTTAGGATAGCCTAAGAATTACCGTATGCACCTAAGGGTATTGAACATGTAATATTTGGTGACAAGTTTTATTCCACATCCATAATTTCGATTTCATTTGGGATCTGTGGAAGGTAATTAGCATAATCATTATTATTTTGTAAATTTTTATTGTATATTCTTGTTTTGTGACATGTTCCACATCCCGGAGAATTCAATCAGAATGAAAAGTACATCATATCTAATCTGAAAAAGCATGTGGCAAACATACTGACATAAACAGCTAACTGTATTTATTTGTGGGAAGTTTAAGCTTTTTTGAGATAATGATATTATTTTCCACTGTACACTGTTTGGAAACCTGAGGTAGCCAAACAATTACTAATTTTAACTTTAGTGTCAACTTATATGAGTACCTGAAATAATCATGCTTTCATATTTTAGCCAATAAGAGCTACTAATAAATTATTCAAGGGTTATTCGATAAAGAATAATAATAATTTTTTCATGGTCATAATTGCTCACACTATAATGTAATATTATGATATTCTGTTAGCTTAATGAGCAACAAACACTCCATATCAGTTTCATTGTTGGCACACCTGGTTCCACCTGTGAGAGGCGGGGAACGTGAAACATGTTCCATATCACTTACTGCAACAGTGAAGGTAACATGCAGTGAACAGTATGCGGCCTAGAAATTCTGCTTTTGTCTCAACAGATCTTCAGCTGAGGCATATGCAGTATTTCAGGAGCCTGTGGAGAGTCTGTTTCCCCTACAGCACAGCCTCAAAATAGTTTAAAGAGGGGAGACAATCAGTTTCAAAGAAGGTGTATCTGATGCTCCAGTTACTGCTATTACAGAAGAAAGCGTCAACTTTACTGTTGCCATTGTGAAAGAGGATTGATGAGCAACCTTACAAATATCTTCTGAAATGTGTTTGTGTGCCGTGAGTTCCAAGACTGTTGATTTGCGAACAAAAAGACATTTATGTGTAGGTCTGCATGCAGTTGAAGTTGATGTTAGAGAAAGATATGGAGTTTCTTTCAAAAGTAATCGCTGCTGATGAATATTTGATACATCATTTTCATCCTGTGAGGAAAACAGCAATGTGTGGAAATCTCCTTCATCACCAACCCCCAAAAAGAAAAAGTTTTTGCTTCTATTGGGAAAATTATGGTCATCTCATTTTTTAATGTTCATGGAATCATTTATTAGCATGTTCTACCTGCACACACATCAAGAACTGCACAATACTGCAGGAACAGCCTGAAAACTTTGTAAGTCCATATCAGGTGCAAAAGGCCACATATCTGTGAAACAGGCCAGATCATGCCCCACAATAATGCATGGCTAGATATTGCAAATTTTATTACTGAATATCTTACAAAATTCAATCTGACATTCATCACTCAACCTCCTTATAGTCTGAACTTAGTCCTGTGTGACTTTTTTCTGTTCCCTAACTTGAAGAAACACCCTCATGCGAGGCAGTTTCTGTCATCAGACTAGTTGTGAAAGCTGCAGAGGAAGCTCTGAAGGACCTTTAAAAAATAGTTTCTAGCTTGTCTTTGCAGACTGGCTGATAAGCTGGGTCAAATGCATCACATCCAAAGGTGACTATGTTGAGAAGGACCATGAAAATTATTTGTGTGATTGAAAGTATGTTTTCAAAAAATTATTATGACCCTTCTTTACTGAACAGCCCTTGAACAAAACATCTTACACAGAAATATTGCCATATAAGCTATTATAATAGGACTTTAAGGCACCAGATGTGCTCTGAATACTGGCATTGGTTGCACATAGAGAATTATTCATCAGCAGCTCTTGGTGGTTGAAATTTGGTTTCTCTAATAGTTGAGAGCAAATGTATAGATGACTAACATTTCAACAAAGAGAATCCATGCATGTGGAATAAAACAGTGATTTATTTTTATCTGTGAAAAATAAGAAAAAGAAATAAATAAGAAGAAGGAAGGATAGAAAGAAATCAACTGTAGTTCTTATATGAACAGATTTTTTAAATAAAAAGTCTAAACCCATGTAATTCATAACTGTGCACTCACCATGTTTTTGACATCTTCTAGGTCTGCATGTGTTTTCAAAAAAATATTTCAGTTTCTTGTTATAAACCATGATGAGGATGTATGTCACAATAAGGAGAACCATTATTGCTGACTCTATCCATGTGATTTTATCATCCCAGATGGAAGCTACCAGAGAAAACAGTGCTACTGCATAGATGGTGGTGTCCCGTGTGAGAGGCCACTTGTCCAAAGTGATAGTCTGTTAAAGTAAAAGTGCTCTATGTAAAAGTTATTTAAATAAAGTTAATGACTGAAACAAAATCTTAACCACTATATCAAGTTTCCCTTTACAGGTATCATGTACATACCATCTAAATAGTCTGTGCTTGTTAGCTCTGATGTGGAATGAGTCACACTTCACAGCACTTATTGAAATATGATTACTGTGCATATGTGCCATATATGCACATTATGCTACTATATACAGCTATACAGGGTGAAGTGAAATTCGCGCACTCGGACTTCACAGTGTGACTCCTTACATGCCAGTGATAAGAAAATGTCTGTCACAAAATTTCGTCTGGCGAGTGCATCCAGCAGAAAAAGGATGTTAGAGAGTGACAATCTGGCAACACTGTAACCACATGTATGGTAACTACCTCTGTCAGCACATGTTACTCATGCTGTGCAGTTGGTGCAGTGGATATATTTTTGGATTAGCATGCAGTAGGTCAATGGTTCGATCCTGGTTTGAGGCATATGTTTTTTATTTGGTAAATGTAGTCCAGGTGGTACGGTATCTGGCATCTAAATCCTCAACAGCGATTTCAGTGCATCGTCTAGAAAACATTTGCAGTTACCTACTACAGTCATAGAAGTGGAAGATTGTTCAGCTTTGAAAGAAGCCCTTTCCACGTCATGGGTGTGAATTTATTCGCACCATTTCATCTACTAGATTGAAACCTGTTTTCTTTGTACCCTCCTCCAATGGTCCCATAGATTCTTGCCTCCTTCAGATCCATTACATTTCAGTAGGGCTTTATGTTGCCAGTAGCACTAGCAAAGTGCTTTGCCAGTAATGTCCAATCTCTGTTACTATTTGTATGTGTTATCACCATGATCCCACTAATTATGCGTTTCAACATTGAGTCTGGTAACCTCATGCTGTTTAGTACGTATCTCAATTTATTATTATTATCATTATTCTATCGATGGTATTGTGGAAATTTCATGTCTATTACTGTTAAGGAAGTGGTGTAATTTGAAACTGAACATTTCACAATTAGCAGGTCAGGTTGAATCATGCAGAACAATATCTGTCAGAAGGGTAATGCGCGTTAGGTGGAGCTGTGCGCAGGACTGATGGCGTGTTTATACTGGACATGCTGTCCATCGGAGAGGGACTAGTTCGAGTGGAATAATGCACCTGTGACAGGCTACAATGTACCATGTGTACACACATTGAATTTTCTCATTGTAAACCTCTAGTGTGGCAGACGTATGGCATACACAAATAATGGATATGTGGATATGCTTCTGGTCCTTGGTGCATCTCATTACTGGGGTGGTGTTGCCGCTCATGAATATGCTGCTAGATATCCTCATCAATGCCACCCAGATAAAAATGTGTTTCATCGTCTGGAGCTGTGCCTTTGGGAATCAGTTTCTCTCCTTCCACCATCACAGGACAGAGGTCGTCCATGGACTCGCTGTACTCCAGCTACTGAGGAAGCTATTCTGGAGGTCATACACCGAGAACCTCAGTGAAGTACATGTAGCAGAGCAAGGCAGCTGCATGTCTCGCAATGCGCGGTCAGTAATGTGCTGCACGAGCATGGGCTGCACCCCTATCATGCTTTCATGCAACACCTGCATCCTGCAGATCACCATCAGCAGATTGCAATCCTGTGAATTGTTGCAACAACAACAGGAACCCAATGATGACTTCAGGAGCACTGTAATATGATTGGATGAAGCAGCATTCACTCTTGAGGGTGTCTTCAATATGCACAATGTCCACCATTGGTGTGAAGCTAATCTGCACGTCACCTGTGTCGGTGGATATCAAGTTTGCTTTGATATCAACGTCTGGGCTGGAATATTGGGCAACATGTGATGGGCCCCTTCATGTTGTCTGACTGGTTGACAGCACGAAGCTATCATGCATTCCTCTCAAAATATCTGCCTGATGCACTGGAAGATGTTCCACTACATGTTCAGTAGAGGATATGGTTCCAACATGATAGGTGCACCTCCACAATCTGGAGTTAATGTGTGACAGTATTTGGACAGAACATTTCCAGGGAAATTGCTCTGATGTGGAGGTCCAGTTGTATGACCACCATGTTCACCTGACCTAAATCCCCTGGATTCCTTCCTGTGGGGTCACTTGAAGGAGTATGTGTACTCTACTCTGGCGACAAATGTGGAAGACTTGGTAGCGGGTGTTCATGCTAATCTGGTTACTGTGGAAGTAGCTTTGATGCGAAGGGTCCAAAGCTGTATGATCTGGCAGGTTGCGTAACATTTGGACATGCAGGGAGGTCAATTTGAGCATCTGTTGTTCTGAGGACAACGTATTCTGTTGTGTAGGTCATGTGGTCATTAATATGGACATTATTATTGTCACTGGTTGCTAATGTGCGACATCTGAGCCCTCATATTACATGTAGTATAAATGACAAGTATATGTGTTATTGTACTGTGCTGTCATCTTTAGCATCTTGAAATTCATATTATTTTTGTAGTTATTCTGTCCTATGACAGGTCATTTGTTTCAACTGTCTATTTCTTATTTGTCACTGAGTGATATGTTGCAGTGGTTAGCACATTGGACTTGCATTCAGGAGGACGACAGTTCAATCCCACGTGTGGCCATCCTGAGTTAGGTTTTCCATGATTTCCCTAAATCGCTTCGGGCAAATGCCGAGATGATTCCTTTGAAAGAGCATATCCAACTTCCTTCCCCATCCTGATGAGATCGATGACCTTGCCGTTTGGTCTCCTCTTATTTGTCTAACCATGTATTTGTTATGTTCACCGTTACAAAATGTTGTAAATTTAGTATTATGCGACCTAAGAAATGGTGTATACTACAGTATGAAATGTCAGAATGGAATTAACAAATAAAAAAAAAAAAAAAATGCGCCCCAACCAAGGATCGAACCTTTGACCTCCTGCATGCTAACCCAAAACTCTTACCGACTACATCAACTGTACAGCATGAGTAATATGTGCTGACAGAGATAGTTACCATATGTGTGGTTACAGTGTTGCCAGATTGCCACTCTAAATTCCTTTTTCTGCCAGATGTACTTGCTAGATGAAATTTTGTGGCAGACATTTTTTTATCGCTGCCATGTGAGGAGTCGCACTGCAAAGACCAAATGCATGGATTTTGCTTCACCCTTTATACATACTAATGTAATGTAACCCACCATGTGTAATGTTGAATGACATTTAATACAAAGTTTACAGTACTGTGGTACAAGATTAATAACATCACTTATGGGCAATGTTAATAATTGTAAAACAAGGTACATTATACAAAATGACCAACTTCATGATGCTCACTGTCCCTTTGTCTTCATGGGCAGTATGTTAATGCACTGATTTTGAATATAGAGGCACTTAAAATGCTATTATTAGCTGATAACACAACATTTATAACCAAAACAAACAAAATAATATCTTCAAGAACAAATAAACACTTCCAAAAACCAAGACAATGTCTAGGCCCACTTAAACTAGATAATTATGAAACTTCCTGGCAAACCAAAACTGTGTGCAGGAGTGAGACTCGAACTTGGGATGTTTCCCTTTTGCAGACAATTGCTCTGCAAACTGAGCTACCCAAGCATGCTTTGTGACCCACCTCACATCTTTACTTCTGCCAATATCTCATATCCTGCCTTCAATCCTATGTGCCTGCAACACACCTGGCCTCAACCTTCGTTAGTCACTGTCCTCACCTATCCAGCCCCTTCCCTGCTCTCATTCCAGCAACACAGCTGTCATTCCACCACCAAACCCAGTCTTTCACCAAATTTTTACACCTCAAAAAATATAAATGTCTATTATCCAAGTGTCATGATTAATAATTAGTCCATAATTAATAGTGAAGAGACATAATTCTTGGTACTGTGGAAACAGAGTAATATGAAGTAAGAGATGCATGTGGCATATGTTGATTCGAAGATGAAAGAGGGTTGTTAGGCATTAAGGATCCAGAGAAACTGCACAAATCCACAGGAATTGTAATTGAATATTATGTATGTTTTTGTTCACACTTAATATATGGAATCATTTTCTTGGGTAACTCTCCTGCAGCACAGAGTACTTCCACGATACAAAACAGAGCTATCAAAATCATTACTGTGAAGATGGTTGGAGATTAATGCAGGTCTTTGTTTAAAAAATTAAATATTCCACATTTGCTCTGTACATGTACATCTTTGAAACATTACTGTTTATTAAGAAATTAGTAAGGAAAACATGAAAAAAACTCAGTCATCATCAACTGCTGTAGAAGACAGTAAAATAATCTGCATGTTATGCCTGCAAACAAGAGAAGATATTAAAAAGGAACCTATCACATGATTATAAATCTGTACAATAATCTCCCAAGTACTACAAAACCTTATCAATACCACAAAAGCATATTTTGAATACAAGTAGTATTGCATTGTATGGTATTGCACTGGGGACCTAGGAACGATGGAGAGGCTTCCTTCCCACTATAGCCCTCAGTGGTACACAACCCTACAACAGGCTACAGCAGTCTACTCACTGCACCATCGCCCCACACCGAACCCAAGGTTATTATGCGGTTCAGCCCCCAGTGGAACCTTGCCCCCCTCCCTGGAATGTCTCACACCAGACGAGTGTAACCCCAGTGTTTGCGTGGTAAAGTAATTATGGTATCGGGTATGTAGAGACATGACTGAGTACTGTACATGGTCCAGCCAGGGGATATATAAAACGTTAACTGAATTCTTTGCTGGTGATTGACAGAAAATGCCAACAGTATTTAAGGGGAAACACTTTCGTGGTTTTCTCCAAATATACATTTCCAGAACATCATGGAAATGTTTGCTTTTAAATAAAAAAAGTCATTTTTATCTTGGAATGCAAGGACAGTCTATATGTTTTTTTTTTAAAAAGTCTTGTTTGCTAGTATGCCAACTGCAGTGATACCATGAGACACCACTATCGAAACTGAATATTTGGCACCCAACATTACTGTCAGTCCCTATGGTGCCACTACCCAGATGGCACTTATTGTCATGTGTGCCCTCTTACAGGACCATGCAAGAGTTCGCCATATTAGCTGGCAATTGGCCAGAGTGAACCAGTTTGTAATGTTATCATCTGTGGAGTCCACAGTGAGTGTGTAACCAGTTTGGCTTAGGTGTTACTACAGTGGAATTTGTCTTAGGTGGAATATTGGTAATGCATGGGCTGGAGTTTGCTTTGGGTTATAGGCTAAAGCTGGTTTGTATGTTGTTTTATCATTTAACATTATTTGTAGGTTCCTTATTTTCTGTTGGATTTCTGTACAGGAAGTTTGAGGTTTTAGAATGACATGAGATGAACATTTATAAATCTTATAATATGTTAATGTGATGGTGGATAATCCTGGGTTGAAAGCAAATAATGCAAAGAGTCATGGTAATTTTTCACCATTTTGTTGAGTTCTTGTGTGGTTGATAGGCACATGATTTGACTGGAAATGTTGCTTGATTCTTGGATGACAAAATTTTTTAGAACTAATACAGAAAAATCATATATATGTACACACATACATACATACATACATATGTGGCAACATTATCCTGGCCAACTATGTGAATTTAGAGTGGCGTGGTTAAGAGGTCAGAGAGAGTAGCACATTAGGTTATTTATTGATAAAATAAATAATGCAAATTGGGACTCTGTATGTGAGTGTCAAACAAGGAAAACTGGAGCTGAAAATGATTTTGATGACATTTTTTAAAAAATATAGAAGCCTGTAGTGTTCATATTCCCAATAATAAAAATAGCTCCTCAAATAAAAGTAAAAATACAAAAATTACCTTGTATACAAAAGAACTGGCAGATATTAGAGAAAACATGCTCATATGGTATTGAATATATGAAAGTGAGGATAACTGAGGCACAATAAAAAGTATTACAAAGCTAGGTTCATACTAGCTAAAAAAAAGCAGCACATGAATGGTGCATAGAAAGTGCTGCAAATAATTGGAGGGCAGCATGGCAAGTTATCAGATAAAATAATCTTCCAGTCTGGTACGTCAAACTCTGCTCGATCCAGTACAACTGAATGAGTAACATTCAGGGAATTTTGAGACAAAATTAAGGCCATAGACACATCTGCAAGGGATCTGCATGGTCCCCAGTTGTCTGGAAGGTCTTTGTTTCGTTGGGATAAATTCACAACTGATGACATTCTTAAAACTGTTTCCAAATTATCTAATTCCAAAAGCATGGACTGCTACTGGATGTCTAATTTATGTTGTTAAACAGTTCACTTGATAAGGAATTCAATGAGTTTTATTTTTAATAAATGTTTATAGAGTATGGAGGTTTCTGAATTCAGTCAAAATCTCAAAAGTTATCCTCATATTCAGAAACAGTGATAAACGTCTCCCCCTGAACTACTAACCAGTTTCTATTGGGCCAATATTTTCAAAAATATTTGAATCACTCATGTACATTCAATTAAGCAATTGTTTTGAAAAGCATGACCTCCTTAGTGACAGTCAATACAGATTTTGGCCAGGTAAAAATACCACTGCAGCTGTTCTGGAACTTGTTGATCAGACTTTAACAGCTTTCAAGAATAAGAAGACTGTATCACTTGTATTAAAAAACTAAACTGCTGCCAAACAGGCCATGAAGGCCCAATGGTACCGACCAACCGCCATGTCATCACTTGTGTTATGTGATCTAATGAACGTGTTTGGCTGCATTCCTTTTAACACATTGCTAACAAAATTAAACTATTATGGTCTACAAAAATCTACATTAGTAGCAATTTCTTCCTATCTGAAAACCGGAAGGTAAAAATTGGTACTGGTGTTCCACAGGGCTCTGTCCTTCACCCCTTCTTTTTCATTTTGGCTGTCGATGACCTGCCCCATTGTGTATCACAGTCGGTTATCTGCTATGCTGATGATGCAACTTAATTTGCATCACAACATCGCAACTCTTGATAAGATTATCCAGGAAATTCTCGACTTTGCATTGAATTGGTTTGCAGCCAATAACCTTGTTTGTAATCCAGACAAAATCCAAAAGCTTATGTTAAGACTGTCTAAAAATGTAGGTAATAAATGTCTCAAACTCTTAGAAATACATATTGTTGACAAATTTGAATGGCAAGAACATATCAATCAAATCTGTAAAAATATTTCACGAGTGTCCTACCTCGTGGAAACTGAGAGATATGGTCAGCAAATAGTTATCTACTTATGACATATTTCACACTCTTTCTTTCATATGTATCAGGATAATCTCGTGGTCTTGTGGTTGCATTCTTGCTTCCCGAGCGCGGGGTCATGGATTCGATTCCCGGCGGGGTCAGGGATTTTCACCTGCCTCGAGATGACTAGGTGTTTGTGTTGTCCTCATCATTTCATCATCATTCATGAAAGTGGTAAGATTGGACTGAGCACAGGTTGGGAATTTGTACAGGTGCTGATAACCATGCAGTTGAGTGCCCCACAAACCAAACATCATCATCAACATGTATCATGTAGCCTACTCATATGGGGACATTCTGGTCATATCTGGAAAAAAAAAAAAAAAAAAAAAAAGAAGAAGAAGAAGGAAAAAAAAAATGTCCGTGTAATATGCAAGGCTGGTCTTAAAGAGTGTTGCTACCCTCATTTTACCAGGCTTGGCATACTAACAGTGGTGAATCTGTATATCTATGAGTCTGCACTCTTTGTCAAGAACAACATTAAAGAATGTGTTATCACAGGAACAATTCACAAACATGACACTAGAAATAAGGCAAGCATTGACATCCTAAGGGACAGGCTAGCAATAACAGGAAACTCCCACAAGTGGATGCTCTTCTAACTTTAACAAGTTTCCTATCATTGCTCGATCCTTGCCATTTTGAAAAATTCAAATTTAAATTATATAACTGGCTAACAAAAAATCAGTGTTACAGTATAAAAGTGTTTTACAATATGGACAATGTTGATACTAATATTTAAGATTATAGTTGTATATAAGATACTTGATTTATACATGTAATATGAATATTAATTCCAATACTTTGATTTCAAGTGGTAATTTGATATCACTGGAAAATCCTATTATAATGTATGTGGTTAACAGCAATAAAGAATCTGAATCTGAACATTATACAGGTTCTGTATATCAGGTGAGGGGTCGTGTCAGGTGGAGTTAGTGAGAGGGGAAAGGTGTTGAGGTGGGGAAGGGGAGGGAAGAGTGGCAGTGAAGGTGTCTTATCACCTGGGAGATGGAAGCATCAGTGGAATATGATAGGAAAGTGGCACCATTGAGTTCACCCTGGTGCAGGCAATGGGAGCTGAATGTAGCACATGGTGAAGTGAGGAAATGGATTGGGAGTGGGACATGGAACAGAGGAAGGGATAGACTACAGAGAGGAGAGGGTTTGAGTGTAGAACGAGTGAACAGGGACGGAGGAGGGTGTGACAGAGGGGACAGGTACGGATTGAGGCCAAGGCAACTGTCGAATTCTGTTGGAGGGGAAGGTATACAAACAGATACAAATCTGTGGCTCGGCTGTATGCACTAGAGTAGCACACTCGTATGCCAACTGGTTTATGGGCTATCTCTAGGAACTCTTCCTAGCCACTAAAGATTCTAAATCCCTTGTCAAGTACAGGTTCATTGGTTATATTTTTGTAATCAGGGCTGAGGTCCAAGAAACTCTTTATCTTTCTTCCACAGCCTCAACATCTGCTCTTCCATTCTCATTAGGTGGTCTTCCCCAGGCCAGAGTGCCACTTTCCTGGAAATTCATTCCACCTATCTGATGGCTGCACAGAAACCTCTGTGCATATCAGGCCATTTAGGGGACTCCTGTAAGACTTATCCTTTGTACCCACCCAGCACAGTCCTGTCACAGGTTTCATGTATGTCCTTTGCAGCCACCCAACACAGTCCTGTCACAGGGTTAATGTATCTGTCAGGGAAGTGGACAACTGTGAAAGGAGTCATGTCATAAATAAACTCCGATATAACTTCTCCACAACCTTTTATTTGGGCAAAACAATCAACCAGCTGTCAATTTGAAAGAGTGGTCATTACCAGACTGTTTCTGAGAGCACTGTTGGACACCCATTGTGAGAATATGCTTCACAACCTATGACATTTGTATCATCTCCCATAATACATTTTATAGGAGGAATGGTCCTTACAATACATTATTTGATTTTGCGACCTCGTGGCCTCAATCTCCATGAGCCTGAGCCTCACACTCACTTACAACAATTCTCCCATATCCTCCATTTAACTCAGCCTTTCACATACACTCTAGTAGTCTCTCTCTTCTTCTGTCCCATCTCCACCTCCCAATTCACTCCTCCCGTTCATTGTGTACCACATGCAACTCCCCTCCCCGCCCCCCACTTCTGGGTGCAACAGAATGGGCTCACCAGTGCTATATTTCTATTCTTGCTCCTGCTGCATGCTGCCTCTCCTTGCCAGCCATCAGTCTCCTCTGCCCTGCACTCCCTCTCCCACCCTGCCTCCTTTCTCTTCCCTGTGTATGTGTGTGTGTGTGTGTGTGTGTGTGTGTGTGTTCTGTGCAATCAGTTCTGGAGAAGGATGGAAGTTTATCATTATTTTAGTCTTGTTTATATATGCATTCAGTACCTCAATTATGCAGTGAGGTGTTCATTTACTCCTTCTATTGTTTCTTACAGGATTTTACAATTACATTGCAAAATGGTAGTTACATGACCTCCACATGAAAAAGATGTCAACTGAGGCCCTACACCATCACATCATGTGAATATAATGTTATTGTTTGATAAATGGAGGTTGTGTTTGGAAATTTGGGTTTTTGCAACAGATATCTACATTTACATCTCTAGTCTGCAAACAACTGTAAAATGGATGGCAGAAAAAAACACATTAATTATTAGGGATTCATACTGTTCAGTTTGCATGTGGGGGTGTGGGAAGAATGGTTATTTAAGTAGTTCTGTGTGTGCAGTAATTAATCTGATCTGGTCTCTGGGATCCCTGCAGGAGCTCTGTGTATGGATTTGTAATATATTCCTTGATTCCTCTCTTAATACTGGTTGTCAGATGTCTGTAAACAGGCTTTTATGGGACAGTTTGTGTCTGTCTCAAAGTGAGTGCCAGTTCTCTCTCCCACCATTAGCTGTATGTGAGTACATCCAGGATTTTAATAACCTTCTTATGTCTTGGCCATGCTTTTATTATTTCCAAAAACACCTTATGCTTTTCAACATTCTGTCCAGAAAACTGGTATCAGAAGACATGAAAATATGTTACATTTCACCATTGGTAAGAGACATAGTAAAACTATGGAAATCGCAGCACATCCAGCATTGTCGAACGTGATGATTTTAGTGGTGCAGGTGTTGTGTGGGGAGTTATAATGTCACATGGGTGAACTGACCTCTGAATCTTTGAACATGATATGCTCACTGTTCAGTGTCTTTGTGAAACTGTACTCCTTCCCCATATAATTCTTTTCAGGGGTGAATTTGGCCCTGACTTTTTATAACATCGCAAGTGAAGGAGCTCTTGGGATGAGAGTATATTTGGTAAATGGACTGGCCTGCCTGTCCCCCCCACCCCCCACCCCTCCCCACACACACATAAACCAACGGCCATTCAATAGTTGTCAATGTCACTATTGGAAGGATGGTACACCCTACCACAAGAACTCCTTATGACTCTTGCAACCAGCATGGGAGCATGTTGCAGAGTATGCATTACTATCCACAGTGATCACACACCTTTTGTAATGTTCATTGGGCCATCGTGGATCATGGCAACTTCTGCGTAATTATCGTACTTGAATAAAACTTTCATTCCTGTCTGTCTCAAGGGATATTTCTTTCAGTTCCCTTCTGTCCTGCACCGTACTGTACTGTACTGTAGCAGGTTCTTTCTGCGTACGGTCTGAGTTTCATCAATCTGTGTTACATGGCAGTGCACATCAAGTTAGTTACTTTTGTCCTTAGGTTTTGCATAACAGGATATATTTCAGTGATAGTACTGAGAAACCTGATCATAGGAGCAGGATGAAATTCAGTATATAAGATCTGAAAATGGGTCCATTGTTTGATAAATATGTAATTTTAATAGAGGCTGCATACGATAGTGACTGAAATGTAGACCTATAAAACAATATTATAATTCAGTCACGTATCCAGAATAAGATGCCATAATTACTGTATTTTCTGTAATGTGTTATACTGTTTTTTGTTAACTTCTCCATTCTATTGTTTTTGTTCATACTTTCTGACTTCTTCTTCTCTTAACCTCTAACTTAACATCTTTACATTCTTCTCTCTCTAAGTCTATACTCAGAAAACCTCTGTAAATTACATGACATAGGGTACTTCCCATTGTAACAGTCATCGGGGATCCTTCTCGTTCTGTTTGAGTGTGGACTGCTTAAATGCCTCTGGCATGCACTATATTTAGTCAGATCTTGGCTTCACAATCTCTGCAGGAGCAATATGTGGGGGTTGTAATGTATTCCTAGAATCCTCACTTAAAGCTGATTCTTGAAATTTTGTAATTAGTCTTTTACAAGATAAACACATCTGTTCTCAAGCATCTGCCAATTCAGTTTTTTCAACATCTCTGTGACAGTCTCCCACAAGTCATACAAACCTGTGATCATTAGTGCTCCCGTCTTTGTATCTGTTCAATATTTCCTGTTAATCCTATTTGGTAATGGTCCCACACCCTTGAGCAATATTCTGTGATGAGTCACATGAGTGTCTGTTACAATTTCTCGAGTTCTTGAGTTCGCTTTTGTAGCATTCATGTTTCCATTTCACTTTTCTCAGTATCATCTCTTTTGACTGCCCCCCCGCCCCCCTCTACCCCTTTACCCCCTTAGCCCCCTTCCCCTCCCTTTAATGAACCTACCATTTATTTTCTCTGTTTGCCTCTCTCATTATGTGTGTTAGTTTTCTGTATCTTTCCTTTTTTCTCTCTAATTTTATTAGATCTGAAGGCCCATGTTTCAATTATGTTTTATCTGTGCGATACTACATTTATATTTTTTGCACAGAATCACTTGTCTTTCACAGTACACATCACTTAATTGATTTATCTAAAATCATTTCTTCGTCTTGGTGTGTGAGCTCTTGATGAAGTATGTAGTACATTAGCTTTCTTTAAAAGTGTGAAATTAAGGGCGATAGAACAACAATATGAGAAGGATAGTTTGCGGATGGTGCAACTGCGTAGTCCTTTCCCTGTCCCTACTCCTCTCCCCTCCCCTTTGCGCCCCTCCCCCAGCACATCCTGGTGATGATGCACAGCAGTAGCATCTTACACTTACACCACCCCTTCCCTGCTATCCCTACCCCTCCCTGCTCCATGCCTCTTCTGTACCTTAGCAAAGATTGCTGCTCACTTCAGGTACAGTTGCAGTCAGGTGTTAGTGCCTGGAGATGACAGTAACCAAGTTGTGAATTACAAATGTTTGTCTGTGTGCATGCATGCATGTACATGAATGTGTGTGTGTTCTTTTGTCTGTTTTTGGTGACTTAGTCCAATAGCTAAATAATATCTAGCAGTCTTTTGCCGAAGTGCCTGTCTGCCACTCAACACCTCCTCTTTGTGATGAGTAACAATCTGTCATTTTCATTTTGTTGTTATTATCATTCTTTATGTTGACATACTCATTCTACTTCCTCCATTCTAATTCTCTCATATGCACTAATATTAATGGATCCATTGTTTTTCTTCTTATTTATTTATTCTTTGGTGTGTACTTTCGTAGTTAACACTATTCGGTTTCAGTTCTTGAAAATATTGATGTCTGCTCACCTCTCTGGTCTTTCACATTTTACTGCTCTTTCAACATCTCATTATTTTTTCCACATTAGAAGGTTGTTCAGTGCTCCCCTTGATTGACTGTTGCGCTTCTAATACACGCACCATAAGGATGCAGTAATGAAAATTCTTTGCAATTTTCCTATTATTATGAAACAAATGTTATATTGCTATGAATATTGTGGAAGATATAATAATCTAAATTCTGAAAGAAGCTAGTAATTAACACTTGAAAATAGGTTTTTATTTAGTGTGAGGAGAGTTCATGGAAATGTTTATCCATTCCTTTAACCAGAATGGAATGGATATATAGGAAGAGAACATTACTATAAACAACTGAAACTTTGCTGGTCAAATAACTGCTAAATGATTAATATGTGTACCTATAAAAGGTCTGATTTCTTCAACCCTCGAGACAAAACTACTAACATTGAACTGTAAAACAGCTAAGGCTTTTCAAATCAAACAGTGCTGAATTCAGCATACTCTGCTAGAACAGGTTTCACTACACTGAGAATAGCATAAAGAGTTAAGTGCAGTTATGTTCTGTATTATGGCCCAGAGCTATGCTACAGGACCAGCTAAATGACTTACTTGTTAAAAGGGCCCTGAAAGACCTACACAGTGCAGATAACCCTGCATCCAGCAGAAACCATTCAAAGAGCCTGAAATTCACGACAAACAATAGACATGTATTTCACGCAAATAATTACATTTTCTGCTACAATATATGATGCTAAAACGACGTTCATTTACAAGGTACTTTTGTTCCTCTGTTAATGTGTATGCAGAAATGTACAAACATATAGGTTTTTTACGTACCATAATGTAAAGATTCGGGATCAAATGAACTTGTTTGCAGATGTGTACCATCCCAGAATTAGGTTAACCATTGCAATGGATATGTATATTTGAATATAAAATCTTATTGAACAACAGACAAAATTTCAAAATTATTATAATAGTAGAACAGAGTAGATGAAATAGTAACAAAGTAATAAATTTTTAACTTCTGGAAACAAGATCATTTTCCAAGAGAAATGAAAAAACTATGAAAGCCAGTACAAAAAAATAAAAAAAATTGAAAGGTGGATGTGTTAATATAAAAAAAATAATAAGTTGCTCCAAATACATTGCCTGACAAAAAGATGAAGCTTCCAGAAGATGTGATCAGATATCAATTTAACCTCATATGCGTACACATCATTGGTGGGAATGTAGATGATTAGTGTAGAATGGTCACCAGAGTGTATTAATGTAATTTACTTTTAGCGTTGCTACAAGACGTGGTAGGGTATATAATGGAGGTGAACAGTGTCATATATTGAGTGATCACCACAAGGGAGTATCAGCTTTTCACAAACTGTTCACATCTGCACCTGCCATCTGAGAACAAGTGACGAGCTCCTTACAACATTTTACGTCATCCCACACCATGATTCAGATGCTAGCAGCATCTGGACTAGGAACTGCCATCCCGCGCATAGGCTTCTGTTATGGCACAAGACAGATATCTGCATTTGGAGTGATGTGCTTTTTGGGAAGCACAGACTGGTGACAAATGCTGTCACACTGTGTTCAGTGATGAATTGCAGTTTATCCTACTCCATATTACCATGGTCTCTGAGTGTGGTGGCAGCATGGGGAGAGGTCCCATTATTCCAATGTTTGGAGAGGCTCAGCAGTGTTACTGCTAGCATCGTGGTGTAGGAAGCTTCCAGGTACAACTTGTAATGTAACGGACTACTGAAACTACCGATACCACAAGCTGGCGAGGTGTGCGGCGCTGTCAATCAACTTTAAGGAGCCAGTGAGCTTTAACTACGTAAACATAAAGTGAAATATTATTATTTTGTTACCAAACTGTTAATATGATGACAATAATGAGGTATATTGCCACAGAACTATGTTATAAACACTTTTCATTTTTCATACTATGTTTTTCATATATGTATATGTGCGATGTGTAAAATATCGCTATACAACCAAGTTTGGCAGTACTGCACAGTTTTTAAGCTCTGTGAACAGGAGCCAGTTGTTGGTGGGTGTAGAGACAATGGGCAGTTGGTGTTGAGACGTCTTGTAATACGCATGCTTTGAGAAGGTCAAGGATAGAGAGATCGAAATGATGTATTGGAAAAGCTGTTATATTGAAAATTGTTGAATACCATCACGATCAGCATTTATAAAATAAATGTTGGAAGTTTAACTATGTGTCAGTTCTTACGCAGCAGAATACGCACCCTGGACCTCAAATTTATTTAACAAACAGCGGATGGCGAGATTCATCACTGGACGACGAGCGTGCAACAACGAACAATAAAGGTAAGAAAGTTATATTACTTTAAATTCAAATTGTGATGATACCTATCTTTCTCCATGTCTTCAACCCTGTATGTACTCCGTTGTTAGTGTGAACAGTGTGACAGGGACCAGTGGTCGACTAGGCACACCAGGGAGACCACCCAGGTTTAAAATGATAATTTGTAGCTTAATATACTGCTACTGATAATAATTAATATTTTTCCCCTGGAGAAAGAGGTGCATTACAAACTTCATGTCACAGCTGATGGTGGATGGAACTCTGATGGTGTACTGGTGTGTCACAGACATCCTCACTTGTTACCTCTCACGCGACAGTGTTGTAGCACCATTTTTCTGCATGAGAGTGCTCATCCTGTGAACTGTCTTCATGATGATAAGGTACTCCCAGGGCCAGAAAGAGCCCAAGAAGTATCCCTAATAGAAAACATGTGGGACCAGCTTGAATGTCAGCTGCATTCCATTACCAGCATCCAGAGTAAGCTTGCCTCAGGAGAGGACACAACAGCTTCATGGCACCCTTCTCAGTCAGATCAGTGCATGCATCCAGGTCAGGGAGGGGACAACATCTATTGAAAACTGGGCTCATACTGCCAAGTTTTTTGTAATATAATACAAACCAATAGATAAAAAATCTATTCACCAAACAGTGGCAGGGGAACACACACACACACACACACACACACACACACACACACACACACACACACACAAACACACACACACACACCAGCCAGTGGCTCCTCCTTCTGGCAGAAGAGTTGAAGGGGAAGGAAGAGGGGAAAAGGAAAAGGACTGGAGAGGCTTAGAGAAAGGGGTACGGTTCAGAAAAGTCACCCAGAACCCTGTGTCAGGGGAAGCTTACTGGACGGGATGAGAAGGAAAGACTGATTGTTCAGAACTGCACTAGATGAGATTTGAAAGCCTGAAAGCTTAAGGGTGGAAGACAGGATAGTATCGAAGGCAGATGTTACATCCAGTGAAGGCTGAAATGAGAGTGGTGGTGTATTACTGTAAAGAGTCTGCATCTGAACAAATATGTTTGCCTCGAATGTCAAGACTGTATGGGAGGGAACAATTGACATGGAAAGGATGGCAACTATCAGTCTCCAACAATCAGTCTTTCCTTCTCATTCCATCCAATAAGTTTCCCATGACCTGTGGTTCTGGGTGACTTTTCTGAACTGTTCCACCTTTCTCTAAACTTCTCCAGTCTTTTTCCTTCACCCCTCTTCCTTCCCCTTCAGCCACTGGCTCTAAAAGCTTGTAAAAGTTAAATCCTTTTATGTGTGTATTCCTCTGACATTGCTTGGTGAGTACATTTTTTAACTATCCGTTTATATTATATTGTAAAGTTCTTTGTAAATTTGACTTGATTTTGTAATCACTGCAATAATGTTACATACCCCCTTCAACACGAGAAGCTCCTTTTTGTTTCCTCCTCCTCCTCCTCCTCCTCTTCTGGGAGCTTCACTTTCTATGTCAGGCAGTGTATTTAATCGAAAAGTGTCTAACTTATTGGTTTCTGTCCTGCCATCAGTTGTAAACACAACACATCTGTTTTTACTTCTTATTGTACAATGCCCTAGTCGAAAAACTTGTGATTCACCATGTGAAAAATGTGCAAATGAATAGTCATAGACATCTTGCACATAATTTGATAAGTCAAGAATACACATACAGAATTAGGAGCAACATATTCAGGCATCCAAAAATGGTGACAGTATGTTTAATATTTCACTTCATAGCACTGACATATTTGGTGTAATGAAAATGATAGTAATGTGAACATCCCAAAGGGGATATTGTTCAGTGCCACTGGTTACCAGCAAAGGGTACAATATAGACATCAATACAACATATGGTTATAAATGGACTGTTTCTCTCATGAACTGTAATGTTATAGTGAAGATAGATCAAAATATGCTGTATATTTGGTTGCTGTGGAGTGTTGGTTATCATTCATCTTTTGCTTTGGATACTAATACATGTGCATAAACTGAATATTGCAGAAGACTAATTAAGACCTGCTCTACTGAATGATCATTTAAAATTTCACTTAAAAAATCGTTTTTAATGGGAAACAAACTGAAATTTTGCATCAGTGTTGGTATCCTCAAGAACATGTGATTCATTCATTCAGATATCATGTTTTCCATAAATACCATCATTAAGGTAAGTCTTCATGACTGTGGAGTGAGCCAAGTTGTTCATTAATGGACAGAAACAGCCACTGTAGGCTGCTTCTGTAGAGTATATCAACAACAAATAACCACTGGTGCTAATTTACTCAGTTTTGTTTCAGTAATTGCTCCCCAAGGCCTGTTTTTTGTTTCTCTGCTGAGTGTTGTAACTGTGTCTGTATAACTCACCTGTTCAGAAAAAACTGCCTTAAAACGAAAATACTGGGAATCACAGGTATTGGACAGACAGTGCTGTTGTTATATGAATGCATCTGAAAATTAGCCATGCAAGTAACCTCTTACTAAAAACATTCAGATGTGGAGCATACCATATGTGGTGTGACCATATGAGGGATAACACATTAATCAAACCCAAGAAGTGTAATCACTCACTCTTTTGAACAGCTTCTAAAGCTCTGTATTTATACGTTTAACTGAACACTTCATCTGAGAATTGTGATAACACTCAAAGAGTAATGCAATATTTGCATTAGTGTGAGAATCATTCCTTGCTATGTGCCAGGTGTCATCTTCATTTCCTTAGTTGAGGTTACACTCCAAACTGTTCATTGAAACCCTAATAATCACTGCATTTTGAAGAAATGAAATCGCAAACATGTACCAAAACATCAGGGAAACTGCAACTGACAACTCAAAGGAGAGACACCTGTTGTGAGTGACAACAGTGTGATAAGAAATCAAATTATTATGTAGATGGAATTATGAGTAGTGCAGGTGGCGTACTTTGATTAGTATAGAATATACAGGAAACATTCCATTTGCCTGCAAGAGAGACATCCACATATTAGTTGGACGTGTAGATTAAGAGAGAGGACAGCAAGATCAGTTATCATTTTCATAATACATATCTTCCAAGATTTTCTACATTAAATACATGCATTATCTAGCCTAGATGACTGATCAACTGTCAGGTTGAATTAGCAGGTCATTGAAAACATACAAAGATCAGTAACACAGGTGACTGCTTGCTTGATCTTATCAATTGCGTGTCACAGGTATTCTGCAAAACTATGTCTGTATGACACTGAAGAAAGGTCAAGTTTATCTCACCAAAATCTACTTCCAAATTATAGAAGAAGGATACTGAACAATATGTATCCACAATCAACTCATGTACTGTATCGTTGATAGTCACCCTGTGTAGCGCCTGTAATAGCTCACGAAGCTGTTTTCCATTGAGTGATATCCTTTATATCCAAAGAGAACCTCAGGTTGACTATAATTGTTTTGAGCCACATTATTGGAGATTCTTGGATGTCATTAGGATATATACCAGTGTCTGAGCACTTTTGGTTAATTTTCAATTGCATAGGATCTTTAGAGAAAACATTAATCACCACATTAAAAAAGCACACTGGTCACTTTGCAGTACTGTAGACACTGTACAACTGGCTCTGGACTGTCACACGACCCTCCACTGCCGATGAAAGATGTGCCAGTGTATGTGCCAGCTGGAGTAAGTGTGGTGATACAGGCTGATGTAGAGGTGTGACGGAATGATGGGAAGAAAGGTGTTTGAGTGCATCTATGACCACACAGTGAAGGAAGCTGGCATATTACTATGGGCTGTCCAATGTGTCTACAAGGAATGATATATCACTTGCTGCCACATAACACAGTGTAAGAACAATTGTCACAGAAAGATACTTACCGACAGTGACTGGTGACGACTGTCGTGCCTTGTCAACGACATTCAAATTCAGACCCGAAATGAATTACTGCTCTCAGTGAATGCAGGTCCGTAACAACCAGTTTCTGAGCCAACATTACGAAGGAAATGGCGAGCAACAGATATTTGGGGTCAGAAAAAAGGCCATTGCTCACAACAGCTTTAAGTAAGTTACACAGCTTTGGAAACTGGACAGTAGCTGACTGGAGCCACGTGTGTGGTCCACCGAGTCATGATTTTTCCTCTCGTCAGATGAGGCAGTGCACTGTGTGCACAGATGGTCCAGTAAGGTGTTTAACCTACATTGTGTGCTGGGTGTAACTTATGCCAGATGCTATTCTGTGGCCTTTTTGGCGTGTTATACCATATTATAACTTTTGCTGACTCATTTTGGATACTGTGAATGTGAATGAGGACGTTCTTTAGATGATGAAGAGTTGCCCTTTCTTCTACACTTTGACGATCAACAGACGGAGGACACTCTCGTCTTTCAGGATGATGACAACTGTGTTTACAGAGCTGTACACAAACATCCCTGTTTGACAAACATTCAGATGCACTGTCCCCTTTTCCCACCTCACTGGTCGTATCCCATGAAGATGTACTGGACTATTTGAAATGGCAAGTGAAACAAAGCAATCGACATCCCCACAGTTCAGTAGCTCTACTGGATCTGATTGTCAGTGAGTGGCACCCATTGAATATGGTATACCTCTTTCTAGCTGCAATGAGGCCAGAGACAAGGCCAGAGGGGAGGGCTGCACGACACAGAATTTGGTGTTGTGACTGCGTGGGCAATAAGTTTTCTGTCTGGTGTGCTTATTTACAGGGTGCCTCAACAAATCTTGATGTCAGGTGAGAGACTTTTTAAAAGTTACCTTTGAAGTACATTTCTTACATTATTAAGCAAACACTATTATACAGCTTTCACCTTTTTTCTATTTACTATTTTACCCTTCATCAGTCACTATTTGCACCATGAATTTATTATTTTACTTTCCATCTGCCATTATTCAGACCTCACCTAAAGAGCATTACTTCACTGAAGCATTTTACAGTTTCCTCTCTATATCTTGCTTTCTTATACGGTTCCTTTAGATCAACACCAAGTGTGACAATGCCGCAAACTACCACTGTCGGCACAAATCTAAATGTACGCACTGACAGTGGTTCGACAGTAAAGACTGGCTGCCAAATCCCGGAAGACGGAACAAACCTTGAAGTGTGAGTCAATCCTTGGGAAAAATGAGTGTCTGTGTGCCACTAGCACCCAGAAACAGAGCACGGTGTGAGCAAAATGCCAGGTTTTAGGTAGTTGAAATCAACACAGGAACTGCCAGGCCAGAACTATCACCTGTGATAGGTAAACACCTGAGTCAGTGGCTCTGTCCATTCCACACTTCATGTGTGCCCCCCGTGACAGCATTCCATACTATTGTGCTGCAGTATCGACACCAGCTTGTCTGCGTCCATATCGGTATCCACTGGCAGGGATACTAAATCTCTCCCACCTGAAAATGCCACATAGAGTCAAAAATGGTCTCGCCTCTGCCACAACCTTTCTCGCAAAACAAGTGAGGGTGCAAAATTCCCTGGCAATGGATCGACCACTGCAGGAGATGACACAGATGCAGCTAGCTTCACCTGAGGGGTGTAACATTTCATCCACTGACGGTCAGTCTGCCAGCATCAGTGGGACTGAGGACTTAAGTGGCAAATGGGGGCAGTGAGACACTGCGTCAAATTCAGATGGCTCCATACCAGCTGTCACAGGTGCTACCCCCACAGATGCCCCAGTCTGCAGTCAGAGGTAGGTCAGTGGAAGCTGCAGAGGGGTAATTTGTGGCCCTATGCTGCAACAATTGTGAACCACCCACTGGACTGATGCTGCAACTGAGCCCATCGCCCAGCTGGCTCGGAGGTGGTGGCAGTGGGGATTCCACACATTGTGGGGACAACTGATTGGAATAATGGGCCAGCTGCTCCTGACTGATGTCCACTACAAACAAATGCAAACCATTGTGGCCCACCACTGCACCCAACAGCTGGATCTCAATGCAGATGCAAAAATCTTCAAACTCCCATGACACGAATTGCCGATGTGTTTGGAGATGGGGATCTGAAGAGAATACTCGATAGCAAAAATAACTGAAAGTGTGCAAGTAGTGGCTGTCAGTATTGTGGAAGGCAGTTTGGTGACATATGGGAAATCTGTCAACACATCGGCCACCAGCGACCCAGGCCACTCAAAAAGCAGCCCGCAAAGTTGACGTGCCCCCTGTGCCGAGGGTGCTCCAGAACTGGCCAAGGAAAAAAACGGAGGTGATGGTGCAGCCTCATTTTGTGCGCAGGCCATATATGCCTGCACGTGTGTTCAGTATTCTGATTGATTGCCAGCTTGTAGGCATGATACCGTGACAAATCCTTTGTGCTAGGCACACCCAAATGCAATGCATGCAGCAGCTGTAACATTTGAGGATGCAATAACACAGAGATGACCAGTTGATGAGTTTGCACCTCTGTGTCAAGCATGAGGACCCCCTGGAAAACACTGAGATGATCACAGCAGAGATAATATATGCCGCACTGAGGCTGCTCTCGAAAGGGCACGCTTGGGCCATCCTGTCTGGACTGCTGAAATGATTTTCCAGAAAAATGAGTCAGCGTTTTTGACCTCTCACACTATCAGCTACATCTGCTGTGAAGCATCATCCAAAACAAAAACTAGAACCTCCTGTTGATAGAACTCTAGATCAGTACCAGCCACCAACAGTGACAGAGCTTCTACATTTACATGCTGTGTGGTGGACCTGTAACAAATGTCACAACCATAATTACTGAGAAAGAGGGCCAACCTCTGCTATCAGTGGACAGTACAATCTGCTATCTTGGAGAGAAGTCTGAATAGAAACCAACTTGTAGTCAGTGATCAACATGAACTTTGATCCAGATTAGAAAATGGGAAATATTTTATCACTGAAAATGGTTGTCAGTGCCTCCTGTTCCACCTGCAAATAGTTATGTTGTGATGTGGAAAGCATTTTCTGTATGTAAAGGATGGTGTGCTCAGTGCCATCTGCGTTATTCCAGAACGTAACTGCACCAATACCATTCTGGGGCACATCAGTATCCAGGGTTAATGGGTTACCAGGCATAACTGGCATAAAGGAAGCTAAACAGAAAGTAGAGCACAAACACTGCTTGAGGGACTGGAAAGCCCACTGACAGTCAGTAGACCACATAGGCCTGATGCACTGTTGGTGAAGCTGGTTACGATGATGGAAAAAGCGGGCTGCTTGGGGATTGAACTTTTCTGTAATAAGAAAACTTGCCCAAAGGACTGCAGCCCATTCAGCTTCGTAGGTGCTGGCAGGTTGACAGTGGCTTTTACATGTTCATCTGTAGGGTCGGACTATCATTGCTAAGCACATGTCCCAGAAAATGTATCTTGAGAAAGAAAACCTGCATTCTTTCAGTTTTCAATGAAGACTATTCTCCAGAAGGTTTCAGAGGACCATCTGCAGAGGTTGTAAATGCTCGTCCCTTATAGAGCCCACTCTTGGATGTCGTCAGAGTAGTTTACACAACAGAGTATGTCCTGAATGAACTGCTTCAAATATCTTTGATAAATTCTGTGCACAGATGAAAATCCAAAGGGCAAGTTTTTATATCAGTAAACCTGAAACGGTTCCGAAAAACTGCATCCTACAGCAGCTGTGAGTGTACGTCATGCAATTTGATGTGTGAAAAATAATGGGCTGTGAATGACCTGGTCAACAACTCCTCCAGCCAAAGTACTGGATATGAATCCACAACAGATCACACACTCGCAATCTGCATAAAATCACTGCAATGGCACACACTACCTTCTGGTTTCTGAGTCATCATCAAAGGGGTGAGCTGCTGCTGACTTGATAAAATAGGAGAAATGACATCGAGGTCCTGCTATTGCTGCAATGTGGCCTTCACCTTGTCAAGCTGATGAAAGGAGTGAGATGAGGGGAACAAAATTTAGGTATCACTGATGGCTGAAGAGAGACGTATGCCTCAAAATTCTCCATCTATATTCTCAAACAGCTGGTCATATAACTGCAGTAAGTAGTCCAAATCTTGAAAGGTAACTAATTGAGACACTAAATATTCTTAGTCAACTATGTGGAAGCCACAACCAGAAAATTTGTCCAGCCCAAAACTATTTTGCATAACAGTGAGTTCACTACTATCAATGTAAGCTGGTGTTCCATGTTTTCTTATAATGTATAGAGACAGAGAATTGCTCCCTCAAAGGAATACAGTGTTTACTATAAGACACAATTTGACATAGTGGCCCTTGCAACACAGGGCAGCCCGAGAGCCCATAGTATCTAAGTTAATTAGGCAGACTATCACTCCTATGTCTACCTGAAACTTGACTGGTCATACATACACAACCAACAAATGCAAATATGCTAGGACAATACTTGTGAGGTGTCAGAGACAACCTCCAAGCCCAAGGAACACACTGATCCCTCCAGCAAATGACCTGTGGCTTGCTGACTTTCACAAACTGTTGCCAAATGGCCTATTTTGCAGCACACCCTACAAGTGTCTTCCATGTGTAGCAATCCTGTTGTACACACAACAAATGACAAATGATGCAGGACAGCCAGCTACCCCATTGTCTGGAAACAGGAGAGGAAGGAGAGTGACACAGAGAACCTAAAAAATGTTGTGAGTGGGAATTAGGACACTTCAACTGACACTTACCAGCTGAGCCCAATGTGTGTGAAGACAGAGTGCTGTTGATGTCACTGTGTTCAAATCATCAGAGGTGCCAACACGTATTGGCTTATGGAAGGCAAAGTCACTCTGTTCACCCCTCACCCCACAGGTCATGGGAGGCCACTTACCATGCAGATCTAAATTTGCCACCTGCCAGTTGTTGGCATGTACATCCATTGCAGTTCATGAGATTTCACAATTTTAGCAACTTCAACTAAAGAAGGATCAGACCATACAAATGCCCTAGTTTGAACATTTGGGTTGGGTGTTAACCGAACGATCACATCTCTAAATAGTGAGGCCACATATGACGTCACACGTTGAGGACACTCAAATTGACACTTGCACAAGAGACCTCGCATGTTAGTGATCCATGCCACATATAACTGCATGGAGTGCTTCTAGTGCTGGTTGAACAGTAACTGCGGTACTACCACAGGGGTTTGATGATCAAAATACTATGTGAGCAACTGACAAAGTTTATCAAAGTTACGTTTCTCAGAATCCTTACAGGTTTTCAAATTCCACACAATTCTGTACGATTCTGCACTATTGGGCAATAACAAGGCAGCATTATCAACTGGACTGACAGTACGCATTACCTGACAGTGTATCAAGAACCAGTGCAGGTAATTCTCCCGCCTTTCCACAGACTTGTCAAAGTCTATGAATGGTATCAGGGGTGGCAGAGGAGAAAGCTTCTCTGCTGGTGCCTGGCCTGCTATCAGGACAGTGAGAGCACAGAGTAGTTCCACATTCTGTTTGAGCAGTTCTTGCATGTGCCCACACTGAAGCTTTTGTTGCTGCTCCTGGAAGTGCAATTGCTCCTGCCACCATTGCAAATATGCTGGGTCTGTGATGGCCACAATTTAATACTATGACAAGGAAAGCATCACATGTATGAGAACATTGTTCACTACCACTTTTATATCCTCAGTATGTGGATCAATCTACAGGGGAGCAGAGTGTTCCAACACTGTGTAGAGGCAAGCTCAGAGATAAATACAAACGTGACCAGCGTGAGTGACTGTTGGTAGCATGCAGAAACAGAACATGGCACAGGTTGAAAGGCCAGGCCTGAGACAGTTAAATCAGTGTAAGAACTTTAGTCCAGGTGTATCACTGCTGACAGGGAAACACCCGAGCCAGTAGCTCTGCCAGTGTCATGCTTTGCATGTCCCCTCCATGACAGTGTTTGTTATTATCCTGCTGTTATATCCACATGTGCTCATATGCATCCATGTCTACGTCCATTGGCAGCAATTCTAAAAGTCTGCTTTTCATGTCAGTAGGAATTTTCAAACAGTGGTATATCAGTTTGTCTCTTTTATATATGTTCTCCTTTTTCTTTGAAGAACTAGTTTTGATTTATTTGTCTTTTGATCTTATCATGACAGGTCATTCCCATTATCATTTCACTATCTTAGCATGAATGAATTTAATATATTACCCTTTCAGCACATTCTCAGTGGACAGTTATCACATGCGTACCACTTTATTTGATTACTGGTATCCATTGTTGAAAAGTGCATTTCAGTGGCTCAGTGGTGAACTGCTAGGCTATCAATCCAAAGATCACAGGTTCCATCTCCAATAGTCCAAGGATTTTCATCTATGACTTATCATTTTCTTCACCTCTGGTAATGTTTGTTAATGTGGGACATGCTGGGTTTTACTGTGGTTTGGAGTCTGTGCTAAACTGTAGGTCCACTCATAACTGGCTGGGTAAGTCTCTTCAGAGGTCAGAAGAAAACAGTGTGTCCCACCTCCAATACAACTGGGCCTAATAAACCAAACCACTTTGGTGTTCAAACCCTACCTTTTGGTTGATGACAGCTTCGCCTTATTAAAGAATGAAGTGAGATGTTTGGTAAGAATGTGAAAAACCCACTCCATCATCGAATTTATGTGAAGTGCTTGCAGTGTTCAGAACAATATGTGAGAAATGTCTCTTTTACAGTTTGGTAAGAAGCTAACTGTGCTGGTGTACATAATCCACTGTTATTAAGGGTAGCTAATGGAAGACAGTGGATTGTTCGATCAACACATAAAATATTATGATTAGGTTTATTTAGACTGACAGTCTGTGGATCACGCATAATCTTGTCTTATAAATGAAAGATTCTGTAAAATTATAAGCAGGCAGAATGGCTGGCCAACCTACAGTAGATAAAATTTCTAAAAATATATGATATATGTGGAAATACTTCCTGCAAGATCCAGAATCTAGTTGTGGGAGGGAGAGAGAGAGAGAGAGAGAGAGAGAGAGAGAGAGAGAGAGAGAGAGAGTCTGTTGTGCTTTTGTGTGTGTGTTTGTGGGTGTCAGCAAGTCATTCATATTTCATCCACTAATATATCCCTCTTCCTTCCCCTTTGTGATATTGACTGCCATCCAACCAGCCACTCTTTAAAATATGCACATCCCCAGTCAAGCTGCTGCATTTCCTACAGCCAGCACTGTGGTATGAAGGTGGTGCCATGAATGCTTACACCGCTGTCAATGACATACAAACATCCCCTCTCTGGAGCTCCAGTGATGAGTCTACTTAAGTTCAAACTTTTTGTTTAAGGTTTACCAAACAACAGATATGCATTTATTTTAGAGTATCCATTGGTCATTGAAGGTCACATCAGTCAATATATCATAAGGGATCTTTAAATATTTTTTAAAAACTATGCAAAACATATTACTATACCATTTGCTCCAAAAGATTTCTGGTTTACATATGGTCTTAGAACTTAAAGCTAATGATAGCACCAGATTTTTCTCTGTAAAAAAATTGACAGCTTAAAACAATTAGAAAGTGTGCTGTTACTTGGTGTCAACTGAAGTTTCATGCAATTTATTGGCAATGTCAAATTTACACACATCCTCATTATATCCAACCTAACAGCAGTATTTTGTTTTATAGTGAATGAATGAGGTTCTTGCCATTTATAATTTTTATTCTATTTGCTCTTAAGCACCAGATATGTAATTGAGCAAAGAAGTGCATGTTATAGTGGTAAATCCATCGTACACTAACATTTTACTGAGCAGTGTTTCTTACCTCTCTGGCAGCAAGGCCAGTGACTGCTGCTATGCCCAGAATGTTGAAGACTGATGATCCCACTACAGCACCCAAACCTATGTCACTTTCTGTGATAAATACTCCAATAGCAGTCATGGCCAATTCGGGGGCTGATGTTGCAAACGCCATGAATGTTGCGCCTGCCACATCTGGTGTCAGGTTCAGCACTAGCAGCAATAGTGGCAAAAAGTGAAACATTATATATTGATACCTGTTGCAGGCAGCTCCTGAAAAGTGTGCTTAGAACAAATTACGATTAACGCTAATCTGTTCACTCTGACAGTTATTGGCACTATTTCTTTGAATGTGTATATTGAGAGGGAAGCAGCTACTTTGCAAAAAAGCTGCCTGTTCTCCTCTTACACTATTCAGATGCTGTTTTTATCTATTGCTTCATTCTAAACATTTACGTAACTACAGATTTCACACACCAGTATCACCAATCTATAGACTCAAAAAGTTAAAAACACTGTGAACATTAGTACTCATTGGAATTTACATCCTTGTGTGAAAATATATAATGTGCTATAAGAGTGACTACTAAGGACATTGTTACTGCCTTTTTCAGACATCTGAAATGTACAATGCAAATATTAGCCACTACTACTGGCATGGACATGTGGGAAATAGTGCACTACAATTAGTTTGTCTGATGTAACAAAATAAATTACTTTCGGGGAAACTTAACTAACATATTGTGCATATTGAAATTACAGAAAAAATCATTAGAAACATTTAGGACATACAGCGGAATCATGTCACTCATTATTAAAACTGTGCACTGTTAAGAGTACTTTCCCTCACTTATATGAAATTACCATTTCCTTATTCAGCAGTCTGAATTATTTAAGAAGAAACACAAATTAGAAATTACATCAGTTCCTGCTTCCCAAGAAGGGTAAAGACGAGAGAGGAAAAATGGAAAAGATGGACAGTGGTTCAAGGATGAAAAATCCACTCCAAACACAGGAATAGGGAGGGGAAACAAAAGTCAAAAAAGTAACAATGAGTCAGGTGCTGAGATTCAAACATTACATTCACTATGCAGTTGGTATGGTTATCTCTCAATCTCACCTTCGCATATGACATCAACACAGGGGAGAAAGTAGATCTCACAGACCAAGGCAGCAAGTAGGAACCCATAAGCTGCACCAAGGAAGTACAGAACTATAAATCCTGATAGCAGTTGTTCCCTGGTTAGATTTGTTGCTGGGAAATCAGTAATAGATGAATGTATGCAGCTCTCTGAAAAAAAAGAAAAACTGATTAGTGTCAGAAGAGGTGACAGATAATTGTACTAGATGATCGAACCAATTTTCTCCTGCTCTGGAAACATTTCCCAATAACATGAAGTTGCTGGAGTGGATATACTGGTGCCTTTTCTTTTTATACACTGTCATTTTTGCTATGATGTAAAGTTCACAGTGTTCTGAATGTCCTAGTATATCTCAGATGTGAGATGAAAAGTACAATTTCAATTTCTTGGGCAAGAATTTAGAAGCATATTTCATTCAAGGAAAGATAGATACCATCTACAAGAAAATTAAAGAGGCCTTTGGTGAAAAGAGAAGCAGCTGCATGAATATCAAGAGCTCAGATAGGAAACCAGTCATAAGCAAAGAAGTGAAAGCTGAAAGGTGGAAGGAATATATAGAGCATTTCTGCAAGGGAGATAAGCTTGAAGGCAATATTATAGAAAGGGAAGTAGATGTGGATGAAGATGAGATGGGGAATGATATGACACTGCAAAAAGAATTTGAGAGCTTTGAAATATTTAAGTCAAAAAAAGGCCCCGGGAGTAGACAATATTCTGTCAGAACTACTGATAGCCTAGGGAGAGACAGCCATAGTAGAATTCATACATCTGGTATGCAAGATTTATGAGACAGTTGAAATACCCTGTGACTTCAAGAAGTATGTAATAATCCAAATTCCAAAGAGAACGGGTGCTGACAGGTGAGAAAATTATTGAACTATCGGTCTAAAAAGTCGTGGTTGCAAAAGACTAAAATGAATTCTATAACTAAAGAATGAAAAGACTGATAATGTGCAGTAAGAGTTATATGTGGTGTGAACTCAAGAACATCCTGCAGAAGCCTTTTTAGGGAACTAGGGATACTAACTATTGCTTCCCAATATATTTATTCCTTAATGAAATTTATCATTAAAAATATATGACTTTTTCAAACCAACAGCTCAATTCACGGAATCAATACTAGAAATAAGAATAATCTTCACAAGGATTTAAAGTCACTTAGTCTTGTACAAAAAGGTGTGCATTATTCAGGAACACACATTTTCAATAACTTGCAGCAACCATAAAAAGCTTAACAACCAATGAAATTCAGTTTAAGAGAAGCCTAAAGGATTTATTGGTGGCCAACTCCTTCTACTCCATTGATGAATTTCTCAGTAGAACAAACTGATTTCTGTGTGTATATGTATATAAGTACAATATAACTTCTGCACAATTTCATTCCAGTAATGTGTTCATTGTAAATAAGTGTGTGTGTGTGTGTGTGTGTGTGTGTGTGTGTAAGTACAATCTAACTTCTGCACCAGTTCAGTGCAGTAATGATTTCATTGTAAATAAGTATTTAGTAGTTGTATTACACGTTTATTACCTTATAAATAAATAAAAAACTTTTTTTTATTTTCAATTCAGCACATTAATATTTGTAAAATGATTCTTTCATATAGTGTTCATTAAAAAATGACGACCATGCCACTTGGGACCTGTGGAATGATACATTAGCTTATTTGTTTGAGTTGTAAATATTTGTCATGTATTGTTGTTTTTCCGACATATTCTACATCCTGTAGGACCTCCTCACTACGGATCAATTGGAATGAAAGTAAATCTAATCTAATCTACTCTAATAAAAACTGACCTTCAGGAAGATTAGTTTGGATTCCAGAGAAATGTAGGAACTCATAAAGCAATGCTGACCCTATGACTCATCTTAGAAGACAGGTTAAGAAAAGGCAAACCTACATTATAGCATTTGTAGACTTAGAGAAAGCTTTGACAAAGTTGACTGGAATTTGAAATTCTGAAGACAGCAGGACTAAAATACAGGGAGCAAAAGGCTATTTACAATTTTTACAGAAACAAGATAGCAGTTATAAGAGTTGAGGGGCATGAAAGGGAAACAGTCGTTGAGAAGGGAGTGAGATAGGTTTGTAGCCTATCCCTGACGTTATTCAATCTGTACATTGAACAAGCAGTAAAGGAAACCAAAGAAAACTTTGGAGTAGAAATTAAAGTTCAGGGAAAAGAAATAAAAACTTCCAGGTTTGCTGATTACATTATAATTGTCAGAGACAGTAAAGGACTTGGAACTGCAGTTGAATTGAATGGACAGTACCCTGGAAGGTGGATATAAGATGAACATCAACAAAAGTGAATCAAGTAGAATGTAGTCTAATTAAACCAGGTGATGCTAAGGGAAACACTTAAAGCAGTAGATGAATTTTGCTGTTTGAGCACAAAGTAACTGATGACGGCCGAAGTACAAAATGTATACTGGCAATGACAAGGAAAGCTTTTCTGAAGAAGAGAAATTTGTTAACATCAAAAATAGGTATAAGTATTACAAAGTCTTTTCTGAAAGTATTTGTCTGCAGTATAGCAATGTATGGAAATGAAACTTGGACGATAAACAGTTTAGACAAAAGAGAATAGAAGATTTTGAAATATGGTGCTACAGAATACTGTTGAAGATCAGATAGGTAGACCACATAACTAATGAGAAAGTATTGAATAGAATTGGTGAGACAAGAAATTTGTGGTATAACTTGACCAAAAGAAGGGATTGGTTGATAGGACACATTCTGAGAGATTGACGGATCACCAGTTTAGTACTGGAGGAAGTGTGGAGGGTAAAGGGTAAAAATCAAAGAGGGGGAGCCAAGAAATGGCTCTGAGCACTATGGGACTTAACTTCTGATGTCATCAGTCCCCTAGAACTTAGAACTACTTAAACCTAACTGACCTAAGGACATCACACACATCCATGCCCAAGGCAGGATTCGAACCTGCAACTGTAGCAGTCGCGCGGTTCTGGACTGAAGCGCCTAAACCGCTTGGCCATCGCAGCTGGCCAAGCGCCTAGAACCGCTTGGCCACTGCAGCTGGCAGGGGACCGAGAGATGAATACAGTAAGCAGATTCAGAAGGATGGAGGATGCAGTAGTTACTCGGAGATGGAGAAGCTTGCACAGGATAGGGTAGCATGGAGAGGTGCATCAGACCAGTCTTTGGACTGAAGACCACAACAGCAAGCAAGATTTTGTAAATGGGTGCTTGTGTTCTACCTAGAGAAACTGGTGTTATTCATTTTGATTTACACTTGAGACGAGCATCATACAGGTAGTTGGTGAAGGTATTCTCATATGGAGGCTATTTCCAATCAATGAAATGGAGCTCTTGACACATCCAGCATCATATCTCACAGACAGATAGTATGGGAACCTGTGTTCAGATCACTCACATCTGTTTTTTTGCCAAAATCATTCCAAAGAAAACCTGCTGCTTGAGCAAGACCTTTAATTCTGAGTTGTGTCAGAATGGTTTTAGAAATCTTTGACAGATGTGAGGATGCTTGTCTGATCTCCAAATCACCTAACTTCATGCTTTTAAACACATATGGGGCACCACTGAACAAAATATCCAGTCCTTGAATCCATTTCCAATCAATGTTTGAGTTGTGGATGGCAGCAGCACATTGGAAGTCAAGATGGCTCTTCAGTACTATTGCTGTGTGGTTGAAACCATGTCAAGATATGTTGCAGGCATTATTAGTGTGAAATTTGGTGCTGCCTACCTACTAGATAAGTCAAAAAAGATAAAAATGTCAGTTGACAGCTGCACAAGAACATATTTATTTGGCTCACTAAAACAAGTGTAGCTGTTGAATGACTTATCTCTGTTGAAATATTCTTTAGTTGCTGAACTACACTTATGAACAAAATCATATATTAGTTAAGTTCCTCTAATACAGTTGTCCATGAATATATTTATTTATTTATTCTCCATAAAGAAATACAGTATTCGTTTTGATTGTGGACGTATTTTATGATTCCTTTCATAAATTTATGGGACAATTACAAACAATAAAAAAACTCTAAAGACCATGATAACTGGTACTATAAATACTACTGGTACAAATGGAAGTATTTTACTACTCTGAAATGAAAACATTAATACTATAAAAACATTTATTGGCAAGAAACTCCTAAAGAGCCATTTCAAAGCAACTTCCACATGAGCTTTTAAATTTTTTTGGAAGTTTGTTATAAAATTTGATCCCAAGGAATTAGGAAGTATTTTTAGTTGAATAATTTTGTAAGCATTTAGTGATGGCAGTGTTAGTCATTGTAACTAAGCTTGCACAGAATCCGTATTGCATTGAAGGATGAATTACTTACTTGCTTACAGTTCAGAACTTGCTTGTGATGCTGGTCTCATTGCATAAATTGATGTAATTAATTTTTGGCACAAAAGAACGGTTGTGATGTTCACAGGAGAGACACCTGTCTAACATTACCCCAAGGAAGGCAGTTTTATCATTCAATTTTATTTCTGTGTTATCATCAGACACAACATTCCATTGCACTCCATCAGGTTTGTGGTGCAATTGAAAGTCTATTAGACCTATTTTACTAAGGCAATTATTTTGGAAGCAATGCTTCTAGCCAAGGTAGAAATCAGATCATTCTCATTGGGTCTCCAGTTAACAATTGTTGTCATCTGCATAGTTAAGTATCTCTTTATTGTCCGCTGTGGGCAGATCATTAGCATAATGGTCCACATGAAACTCCCTGATTTCCAAATGCAATTAAAAAAAAGAAAGAAAACGGACTATGAGACATAGGTACTTTGGTTTGTAGTATCATGCAAAGCAACTCAAAAAGTTTTCTGTGACTTTTTTTCTGAACTATTCCTTTTGTCTTACTTTTCTTTTTTTTTTAGGTGCTGAATAATTACCATAAATGATTACACCTCACAAGAAAGCCAAATGTGTGGTATGGTGAGAAGAAATGCAATCACTCATTGCTGTCCAAAGAAATTTTCACTGTAAATTTAAAGGAAGCCATCTGACACTAAGAAGATTAGGGCTTGTTATGACAAGTTCCTAGACACAAATAATGTAAATAGGCAGTCAGGTTCTGGCAGAAAATGCACATCTGAAGAAATTATAATGGAGATAAGAGACAGGTTCCAAAGAAGTCCATCAAAGTCATTTCACCAAGAATCACAAGAGCAAAACATCTACCAGTAAATAGTACACACGGTGTTGCTTAAACAGATTTTCTTGCATGCATATGGATTTCAAATCGTCAAAGTATTGAAGCAGAATGACTTGCAGGTTCACCACAAATTTTCCATGGAAATGTTGGTTTTTCTGATGAAGAAAACTTCCACGCATGTGGGAACATTAATCAGCACAACATTTATGTGCGGGTTTGATAAAACCACCACAGTTTCGCGAACATGCCAGAGACAGAGTCACCCCTTCACTCGAAGGGGTGGCTCATCAGAGGAATTACTGATATTGAATTCATTTTGTTTATGAGAGAGAACCTTATACGCATAGTCACTGGCTTTCCCATGATCATTTTGTAAAGGATAAAGTGAAGTTAAGAACTGTGATACTATGCTTCATAGATCATGTGTTGTTGATTGACTGCTGTTTAATCCTCTGGCTAAGATGTTAGTTCACATCAGTGTGGTGAAGGACTTTATTAGCAAAACACTCTCCCAGCCATCAAAGATGGCTTTGCTGAACTAGAGCTTCTGGTAGCTTCTCAAGCTGCCATATGAGATGTAGGGCATCTCATTTGTGTTGCAGTAGGCTTGGTAACCACTCACTTATCCATGAATTGAGCACAAGCAATCTGGTCCATTTTTAAAAAGAAAACAAAAATATGAAATAAGAAATGATATGAGATTTATAATAATTAGCATCTAAAGTAGGAGAAATATGTGGCACAGTTTTCATTAAATTGCACAGTAATCTCTAAGCAAGTTATATTATATCTATGTCGAGAGGCGATAATATAAGTTACAATGCTACTGGTAACCTTTTTTATTAGGAATACAAAAATTGTTTATTAATCAATCCTCATGCATTATGCATTGCTGTTTCTATTGTGTCACAATGTGGATTAAGTTATATTTTCACTCTTTGCTGTTGTTTTCACTTTAGGTCTGGTGATGAAGCTGATCCAAAATGCGTAATGTGTGGTGACTGACTAATCAAAAATGTTGATGATCAGAACAGAGTTGTACAATGGTTGCAGATCTCTTGAAAAACTTTATCTTCAAATTGATTAAAATACTACATTAACAGTTTAATATATTTTTTGTCTCTCGAGTGCAAGTCCTCTGATTGTGTGTCACTATTGCTGCATGTGAATCATATTCAGTAGTTTAATGTAACTGGATAGATAAAAAAATCTACTCACCAAGTGGCAGCAAGAGAACAAACATATAAAAACAGATTTTATATACGCAAGCTTTCATAGCCGGAGGTTCCTTATTCTGGCAGAAAGGTTGAAGGGAAAGGCAGAGGTATGAAGGAGAAGAACTGGAGAGGTTTAGGAAAAGGGGTAGAGTTTGGCAAAGTCATTCAGAACCCCCTTCCTTCCCCTTCAACCGTCTGCCGGAAGAAGGATCCGCTAGCTCTGAAAGCTTGCTCACGTAAAACCGTTTTTTTTTTTTTTTTTTTTTTTTTTTGTATGTGTATTTTCTTGTTATCAGTTCTGAGTAGATTTCTTTATCTATCCAATTACATTATATTGTCAAACATTGATTGCTTTCGTTATTATTTCAGTAGCTTGATATCAGGGAAAGTGCCATATCCAAACGTACTCCTAATGCTCCAGCCACCCCCACCAACCAGCTACAAAGGGGCACCTTCCATATTCAGTACCAAGCTGGACTACAATAGCTCATCATGTCCTCCACAAGGACTTTGACTACCTCTCTATCATGTCCTAAAATGATACCAGAGAAGAAAAGTTGCTACTCACCATATAGCGGAGATGCTGAGTCACGATAGGGATAATAAAAAGATTCACACAGTCATAGCTTTCTGCCATTAAGGCCTTTGTCAACAATAGACACACATACACACATGCACACACACACTCACGCAAAATCAACTTGCACACATGTCTGCAGTCTCAGAGAGCTGAAACTACACTGCAAGCAGCAGCACCAGTGCATGATGGGAGTGGCGACTGGGTGGGGGTAAGGAGGAGGCTGGGGTGGGGAGGGGGAGGGATAGTATGGGGGGAGTGGCAGACAGTGAAGTGTTGCAGTTTAGACGGAGAGCAGGAGAGAAGGTGTGGAGGGGGGAAGGGGCAAGTAGCAGAAAGGAGAGAAATAAAAAGAAATTAAAAGACTGGGTGTGGCAGTGAAATGACGGCTGTGTAGTGGTGGAATGGGAACAGGGAGGGGGCTGGCTGGGTGAGGACAGTGGCTAACGAAGGTTGAGGCCAGAAGGATTACAGGAATGTAGGATGTATGCCAGGGAAAGTTCCCACCTGCGCAATTCAGAAAAACTGGTGTTGGTGGGAAGGATCCATATGGAACAGGCTGTGAAGCAGTCATTGAGATGAGGGGTATCGTGTTTGGCAGTGTGTTCAGCAACAGAGTGATCCACTTGTTTTTTGGCCACAGTTTGTCGGTGGCCATTCATGCAGACAGACAGCTTGTTGGTTGTCATGCCTACATAGAATGCAGCACAGTGATTGCAGTTTAGCATGTAAATCACATGACTGGTTTAACAGGTAGCCCTGTTTTTGATGGGATAGGTGATGTTAGTGACCAGACTGGAGTAGGTGGTATGTATGGGACAGGTCTTGCATCTACACCTATTACAGGGGTATGAGCCATGAGGTAAGGGATTGGGAGCAGGTGTTGTGTAAGGATGGACGAGTATATTGTGTAGGTTTGGTGGATGGCGGAATATCACAGTAGGAGGGGTTGGAAGGATAGTGGGTAGGACATTTTTCATTTCTGGGCACAACGAGAGGTAATCAAAACCCTGGCAAAGAATGTAATTCAGTTGCTCCAGTCCTGGATGGTACTGAGTTACGAGGGGAATACCCCTTCCCCCCTCCGCACTTTCTCTCCTGCCCTCCGTCTAAACTGCAACACTTTACTGTCCGCCACTCCCACCATACTATCCCTCCCCCTCCCCACCCCAGCCTCCTCCTTACCCCCACCCAGTTGCCACTCCCATCATGCACTGGTGCTGCTGCTCGCAGTGTAGTTTCAGCTCTCTGAGACTGCACACATGTGTGCAAGTTGCGTTTATGTGAGGGTGTGTGTGCCTGTGTGTATGTGTGTCTATTGCTGACAAAGGCCTTAATGGCCAAAAGCTATGACTGTGTGAATCTTTTTATTGTGCCTATTGCGACTCAGCATCTCCGCTATATGGTGAGTAGCAGCTTTCTTTCTCTGATATTGTTACATTCCATCCTGGATTTTCCATTGTCTGATGTCCTTAAATGAGGAACTTACTATGCAAAATCCTTACTACCTTTCCCAAAGACGTATCTCACTGCCCGTGTGATCTACAAAATATCCTAGCATGTTCCTGTGCCATACATACTCATGACACATGGATCAGTGTGGAAAATTCAGGTGTGCCCTATGCACCCACCCTGTACAACCAATTCCAGTCCAGTCATAAGCGTACTCCACCCAATCAGACATAGGACCAGCTGTGAAAGTGCTCATTTCACATACCAGTCCAAATATAACTTCTGCACAGCCTTTTATGCATGGATTACCTTCAAACAGCTGTCAACCAGAATGAATAGCCACTGCCAAATGTTACTAGAGAGCAGAGTTGACCACACAGTGGCAGAATATGATACTGAGCACAACATACTCAACTTCAGTGCTTTAGTGCTCTACAACTTGTGCCATCTGTATCATTGGGTCAACTCCACTGCTTTCCTCAATAACAACTTTGCCACATTGAATCATGTATGTGGGAAAAATGAGAACAACCTGCTTGACTTCAATGATTGCTTAAGAACCAGTACCATGTGAATGGGATCCTTCCCATCATATCATCTTCTTTCAGTTACTTCTCTCTAATTCGATCATTTTACTCATAAATCTAAAACCACACAGCTCTTACCATAGCTACCCTCCTCCTCTATTTTATCTTGCACTCCCCCCTCCCCCCCCCCCCCTCCTTGCCCCTACTGACCCATGCATCTTATTTCATCGTGTACCACGCATAACCTTCCCCAACTTCACCAGGAGAGCTTACTTGTGCCACATTTCTGTTATCTCATATCCTTCCCACTCATGTTGCTCCACTCAACCCCAGTGCTGGGTGTCGTGCTATGACAATGCATTCATTTGTGTGTGTGTGTGTGTGTGTGTGTGTGTGTGTGTGTGTGTGTGTGTGTGTGTGCATGCATCAACATTACACACATTGTATAGTTCATCAGAGCAGTACTTACTGTAGAGTTAAGATTAGTTAAACAAGAAGCACTATTTGTAAAATATAAACAGTTGTGCCATACTCTCTTTGTAGCTGCAGGCCATTATGTGCTAATTCATTCTATGTGACTCATTATGTTGAATACTAAACTGAATGATCAATATTCTTGACATCATAACAAGTAAGAACAAAGCCAAAACAAAGTTCAACACACAAAGACACCCACCATTTCCGTAAAAGGCATCTGTTCTAAATGTTGTTTGTAGCATCAGTTCCAGCAAACTGTTCTGTTCTAACATGATTGCGTTGAAGAATTTCTTCTTTAGTGGACGTTTTCCCTGCAAAATAAGAATGATGTGTCATCATCATCATCATCATATTATTATTATTGTTATTGCTATTATTATGCCACCGCATACCATCACTCAAGAAATAAAGAAAAAAGTGTAATGTAAACTTCCATCTTGAAATTTAAAAAAAATGTGGACAATAAGATTAAACAAATAACTTGTAGTACTGTTGGAAGATATCTCATGTAGCAGTATACTTGCAATACTAGGCCCAAGTATATTACACAGGCAACAATAATCCACACCATTTCAAGCAAGTCCAGTTATCAATGCAACTGTCAAGAAATTTGTATCTGCATCCAATAGAGTAATATTTGTACAGTTCAGTCCACAACCCATTCTGCAGGTTGTTATACAGATATGTAGCCCAACTTGTGCTGCATCAATGTCTTTATCAGATCTTTTTGCACACAAGTCATGTCTTTTAACAAATCAACTGAGATTACCATAGTGATAGGTGATTCCACTGTTGAGGTAGTCCACAGCTGGTGCCCTGATATAGTAGGCAATTCTGTTTTAGGGACTATCAATGACTGATGTGATCAGCTGGTGCATCTATGGCAGGAGGAAGAGTTCATAATAGCCAACACTCATTTGCAGTTACCTCCATATCATCTCTACATATGGACTTCAAACACCAACAAAAATATCAGGAATCAAATTGGCTATGTCCTTATCAATAAATGATTCAGAATTTCTTTAAGAAGTTGAAGGCATATCCTGATGCTGATATTAACTCTGATCTTAGTCTTTTGATATGCACAATGAATATGAAGATGAAAAACTGCCACCAGTGGATAGAAGCACTCAAATTGTGTTCCATAAACTCCAAATCCGGTACCAAGTCAAGTCTGTAGTGAATGAAGCAAGCAAAGAAAAACTAAAGGACATTGAGAGCAAGAAACGCTAGCCTAGGATGACAGATGAAATTCTACAACTGACCAGTCACAGAAGATCCTTCGAAAGTAAAGACCTGATAATGCACAGAGAATAGCAGAAAATAATACAGAAGCAAGTACATATGAAAAGGAACAACATCCTACAAAGGCATGTAGCAAAATATAAGAACTGAACACAAAGCATGTCTCCTTCAACATGTACAAGAAAGTAAAGCAAGTAACAGTGACACAGCAGCAGAGGAAGTGGGCCCACAAACAAAGATAACAACATCCTCCCTAGTACTAAAGAGAACCTGGGTGACTGGAAGGAAAACATTGAAAATCACTTCTGGGACAACAGATTATATTAGTCATGGCATCTGAGAGAATGATGGTATGTAGCACAAGAGCAGATTTACAACATCCCATAACAATATCAAATATTGGGAAGGCTCCATGTCCTGGTGAAATGCACTTCGACATACTAAACCTGCTCAAGGATAAACAATCTCTTTCCATGTTGGTTGGTTTATTCAACAATATCACTCAAAATGGAATTATACCAATGTTTGTACCACTTCTAAAACATCCCAGAGCACTGTGCCACAATGACTGCAGAATGGTGAGTCATGTCCTCATTTATTCCTTAAAATACTACATTCAAAAATATACCATGAGTGTGAGGAGAGCATTGGGGACTTTCAGTTTTGATTCAGGAGTGTTTTGGGGACTCAGGTGGTGTACTCCCAGGATGGCGATTCTTCTGGAAAGCCTGCAGTTCTCAGGGAATCACAATTTACCTAGAGAGATCAGGAAAAACTCAGGGAATTCAGTTGCTGAACATGCTGCCCGAACAATGTGCTGTACTTCATTGAGTGCTTCACAGCCTGCACTGAGTCCTTCCTACCAACATCATCTTTTCTGCATTGTGCATGTGGGAACTCTCTGTACAATATATTCTACGTTGCCATATCCCCCTCTCACCCTGGCCATAACTTTCACTAGTCCCTGTCCGTCACCTACCTATCCCCTTCCTGGTCCCACTCCAACACTTGACAGCCTTCTATTCCACCAATGAACCTGCTAGCCTTTTTCCCCTCCTCTTCTGACCCCCCCCCCCCCCCCCCCCCAAAGCTCCTGACTGCAACTGGCAGCCCTACCCTGTCCTCACCATTCCCTGCATGCTCCCACAAGGAGAACTACACGTTCCCCCACCCCTTTCCAACTATACTTCCCCTGCCCCATCCCAGCCTCTTTTTACCGCCACAACCAGATTGCTTTTCCCATCAGGCTCAGTAGCTGTACACAATTCAGTGTCAGCAGTGAGAGTCAGTTGTCACATGTGTGTAAGATGTTTATGTGAATGTGTGTGTGTTTTCTACTTTAGAAGGAGGTCTGTTGGCCGAAAGCTCAAACATATAGCAGTCTTTTTGTTGTGCCTGCCTGCAACTCAACATCTCCTTACACAAAGAGTAGCATTCTATCCATTTCATAATATTCTAATCTAATTAGTATGCAACATCAAAAGCGAGGACCCTTTCACAACCTACTGAAGCACAACCAAATTTACTTCTAAATCTGTCGATGGTTCTCCATTCGAGATAACATGCTGCACCCTCCTACCAAAAAATCCTCAGTTGATTAACAAATTTCATTTCACACTCCAAATAATCACACTTTTGATAATAAACATAGATGTGGTACTGAGTCTAATGCTTTTCAGAAATTGAGAAATGACAAACTTTCAGGATCTCATGTGAGAAAAGTGTGAATTGAGTTTCCTGTGATCAGAGGGTTTGGAGTCCACACAGGCTGGCATGAAGATGTCACCCTGTTTGAGTTACCTCACTCCTATTTATATTTGGCTCAGAATATGTTCTAAGATGCTGCAACAAGTGGATGGCAAAAATACTGAATGGTAGTTTTGTGGATCACTCTTTTGTGGATCACTTCTGCTTCCCTTCTTGCAGATGGCTGTGACCTGTACTTTCTTCCAACTGGGCACAGTTTATTCTTCAAGGGATCTATGGTAGATTATAGCTAAAAGAGAGACCAACTCAGCTGCAGAGTCAGTGTATAATTCAATAGGGATTCCATTGGGACCTGGAGCTTTGCTCAGTTCAGCATTTCCAGCTGTTTCTCAATCTACTGGCACTAACATCTATGTAACTCATCTTTGCAGTGGTGTGAGGATTAAATTGTATCAATATTGCTGGATTTTCATTTGTAAAGAAACATTTGAAAATAAAATTCAGCATTTCTACTTTCACTTTGAGGTGCTCAATTTCAGTAGCAGCCTCATCCGTAAGTGTCTGGACCCTAACTTCGATATCATTGAAGCCTGTACATATGATCAGCATTTCTTTTGTTTTTGTGAGAGAGCATGTGATTATATTATGATACGGCAGTTACTGAAGACTTCAAGCATTTTGCTATTTTCAGCCAAAAAATTTAATTTATCATCTTCCTGTCTCTAGCCCGATGCTTTGTTTTACACCCATTATACGGTAGTCTGTGTTTCTTTAAATGTTTCATTACAATGATTGTATGCCACAGTGGGTCGCTCCTATCAATTATTCTACAAGGTGCAGATCTGTCAAGTGCATGGTCAACTTTTTAACCTGAGCCACAGTTCTTCTAAATGCTCCTCTCCAGATCTTAATGTCTCAAGTTCTGTATTGAGATACTACAGGACTGTCTCTTTATCTAGTTTCCTGAACATGTGAATCCTTCTACTTGTTTGTATTGCCATTTGTACATTTGTAATCATTGTTGCTACAACTGTCTCATGGTCGCAGATGCCAGTTTTTATGTGGACGTCCTCAAAGAGGTCAGACCTATTTGTTTCTATTACATCCAATCTATTTCTATCATGAGTCCACTTCTGAACAATCTGTTCTACGTAATTCTCAGAGAATGCATTCAGTAATGTTTTGCAGGACATCTTGTCATGCCCTTGACTTAAAAAAGTGTAAATTTTCTAATTGGTTGTGTGACGAGTTAAGTCTTATCCAATTATAATACAACTGGGGAACTTATATACTAGTGAATTTAGGTCTTTTTCTAAGATTTTCTGTTACATCTACAGGTGAGTCTGGCAGTCAGTAGAAATATCTGATTTCAAGTTTATGTCCATCCTTGATACTGAGTCTTGCCCACACAATCTTGCATGCAGTTTCAAGCTGGTGTGTAATGCACAACCTGGTCTGTTTAGGGGGACCCTCTTTTCTGAACTCAATGGCGCAAGTGTGCATGCCATGGCTATTATTAAGATGGCAACATCACAGTTACTAACTCTGCCTGTCTCTGCTTGACGTGTCTTCATTCCAACTTTATTTACCTCTTGGCATCCAATTTCCATCAACAGCGATGTTACAATAAAAGTGTTGCAAAATACTGTGGATGGAATTCTAATGAACTGAAAATGTAGGTTGCATATATTTCAGTCTGCCTTGAGCAAACACTGCTGTCTGCGTTATGATCAATTGATGCTCCGTCTATGAACAACTAGCACATTTTTAGCCTAAGTAGGAATTTCTGTGGCACATGAAGAGTGCACTTATTGTGCAGTTGCTTGTGAAGTGTCCCTTACAGCAGAGATCCCATTTTAAACACTGTTATGGCTTGTAGTAAATGTTCAGCTATAATCCATTAATTCTGTGTGTCTAACCCATATCTAAGAGTGTGGTACATAGTTAGGTTAATATACTGGAGAGTTGTGGTGCTGTCTCCTGCTGCTAGTTAAGATATTCATTTTGACAACTTTTCATCTCCCGTAATTGAGAAATGAGGAAATTTTAAAAAGTATTGGGGAAATTGAAACCATTTATCATTTTCTATTTGAAAAAGAGTGCATCATAAATATCAAGTTTCATGAGATTATAAAAAATATCATCATATAGAATCCAGAATTAAGTAACAGTTGCATCAGCAGAGATGTCATCAATAAATAACGCTTCAAACTGAAAGCACATATATTACGCACACATGAGTACATAAGTAAAGATGTAGATAAAATGTGTTCCTTAGCTGAGAGTGTTTGTGTTTATGTATTTATAGAATGTTATAGAAAATTCTAGTATTCCATAATTTAGTCAGTCCCAGAAATTACAAATCTTAACTGATAAACGATTCATGGAGGTGGGAATCATAGTGGTGACCTACATGTCAGCAGCCAGTTATTATACTGTACTATGTTGTGCAGCATGCAGCACTACTCCCACTCCTCACAAAACAGTGACCCATTGTTTTGGATTTCACTTCTGGCAACTAAATGTAGTCAGTGGCCCTTTGTATAGTGGCATGATCATATTCTGGTCATGTTGTCACATCCTCATTGTTGTTGTGGTCTTCAGTCCAGAGGCTGGTTTGATGCAGCTCTCCATGCTACTCTATCCTGTGCAAGGTTCTTCATCTCCCAGTACTTACTGCAACCTACATCCTTCTGAATCTGTTTATTGTATTCGTCTCTTGGTCTCCATCTACGATTTTTACCCTCCATGCCACCCTCCAATACTAAATTGGTGATCCCTTGATGCCTCAGAATATGCCCTACCAACCAATCCCATCTTCTAGTCAAGTTTAGTTTAGTTTAGTTTAGTCTAGTTTAGACAAGAAGAGAATAGAAACTTTTGAAATGTGGTGCTACAGAAGAATGCTGAAGATTAGATGGGTAGATCACATAACTAATGAGGAGATATTGAATAGAATTGGAGAGAAGAGAAATTTGAGGCGTGCGGGTTAGCTACTACAAACAGCATAGTAAACGCATTATTGTGGCCAAGATAGACACAAAGCCCATGCCTACTACAGTAGTACAAGTTTATATGCCAACTAGCTCTGCAGATGATGAAGAAATTGATGAAATGTATGATGAGATAAAAGAAATTATTCAGGTAGTGAAGGGAGACGAAAATTTAATAATCATGGGTGACTGGAATTCATCAGTAGGAAAAGGGAGCGAAGGAAACATAGTAGGTGAATATGGATTGGGGGGAAGAAATGAAAGAGGAAGCCGCCTTGTAGAATTTTGCACAGAGCATAACCTAATCATAGCTAACACTTGGTTCAAGAATCATAAAAGAAGGTTGTATACCTGGAAGAATCCTGGAGATACTAAAAGGTATCAGATAGATTATATAATGGTAAGACAGAGATTTAGGAACCAGGTTTTAAATTGTAAGACATTTCCAGGGGCAGATGTGGATTCTGACCACAATCTATTGGTTATGATCTGCAGATTGAAACTGAAGAAACTGCAAAAAGGTGGGAATTTAAGGATATGGGACCTGGATAAACTGAAAGAATGAGAGGTTGTAGAGAGTTTCAGGGAGAGCATAAGGGAACAATTGACAGGAATGGGGGAAAGAAATACAGTAGAAGAAGAATGGGTAGCTCTGAGGAATGAAGTAGTGAAGGCAGCAGAGGATCAAGTAGGTAATAAGACGAGGGCTAATAGAAATCCTTGGGTAACAGAAGAAATATTGAATTTAATTGATGAAAGGAGAAAATATAATAATGCAGTAAATGAAGCAGGCAAAAAGGAATACAAACGTCTCACAAATGAAATCGACAGGAAGTGCAAAATGGCTAAGCAGGGATGGCTAGAGGACAAATGTAAGGATGTAGAGGCTTGTCTCACTAGGGGTAAGATAGATACTGCCTACAGGAAAATTAAAGAGACCTTTGGAGAGAAGAGAACCACTTGTATGAATATCAAGAACTCAGATGGCAACCCAGTTCTAAGCAAAGAAGGGAAGGCAGAAAGGTGGAAGGAGTATATAGAGGGTTTATACAAGGGCGATGTACTTGAGGACAATATTATAGAAAGGGAAGAGGATGTAGATGAAGACGAAATGGGAGATAAGATACTGCGTGAAGAGTTTGACAGAGCACTGAAAGACCTGAGTCGAAACAAGGCCCTGGGAGTAGACAACATTCCATTAGAACTATTGATGGCCTTGGGAGAGCAAGTCATGACAAAACTCTACCATCTGGTGAGCAAGATGTATGAGACAGGCGAAATACCCTCAGACTTCAAGAAGAATATAATAATTCCAATCCCAAAGAAAGCAGGTGTTGACAGATGTGAAAATTACCAAACTATCAGTTTAATAAGTCACAGCTGCAAAATACTAACGCGAATTCTTTACAGACAAATGGAAAAACTGGTAGAAGCGGACCTCGGGGAAGATCAGTTTGGATTCCGCAGAAATGTTGGAACACGTGAGGCAATACTAACCTTACGACTTATCTTAGAAGAAAGATTAAGAAAGGCAAACCTATATTTCTAGCATTTGTAGACTTAGAGAAAGCTTTTGACAATGTTAACTGGAATACTCTCTTTCAAATTCTGAAGGTGGCAGCGGTAAAATACAGGGAGGGAAAGGCTATTTACAATTTGTACAGAAACGAGATGGCAGTTGTAAGAGCCGAGAGGCATGAAATGGAAGCAGTGGTTGGGAAAGGAGTGAGACAGGGTTGTAGCCTCTCCCCGATGTTATTCAATCTGTATATTGAGCAAGCAGTAAAGAAAACAAAAGAAAAATTCGGAGTAGGCATTAAAATTCATGGAGAAGAAGTAAAAACTTTGAGGTTCGCTGATGACATTGTAATTCTGTCAGAGACAGCAAAAGACTTGGAAGAGCAGTTGAACAGAATGGACAGTGTCTTGAAAGGAGGATATAAGATGAACATCAACAAAAGCAAAACGAGGATAATGGAATGTAGTCAAATTAAATCGAGTGATGCTGAGGGAATTAGATTAGGAAATGAGACACTTAAAGTAGTAAAGGAGTTTTGCTATTTAGGGAGTAAAATAACTGATGATGGTCACAGTAGAGAGGATATAAAATGTAGACTGGCAATGGCAAGGAAATCGTTTCTGAAGAAGAGAAAATTGTTAACATCGAGTATAGATTTAAGTGTCAGGAAGTCGTTTCTGAAAGTATTTGTATGGAGTGTAGCCATGTATGGAAGTGAAACATGGACGATAACTAGTGTGGACAAGAAGAGAATAGAAGCTTTCAAAATGTGGTGCTACAGAAGAATGCTGAAGATAAGGTGGGTGGATCACATAACTAATGAGGAGGTATTGAATAGGATTGGGGAGAAGAGAAGTTTGTGGCACAACTTGACTAGAAGAAGGGATCAGTTGGTAGGACATGTTTTGAGGCATCAAGGGATCACAAATTTAGCATTGGAGGGCAGTGTGGAGGGTAAAAATCGTAGAGGGAGACCAAGAGATGAATACACTAAGCAGATTCAGAAGGATGTAGGTTGCAGTAGGTACTGGGAGATGAAGAAGTTTGCACAGGATAGAGTAGCATGGAGAGCTGCATCAAACCAGTCTCAGGACTGAAGACCACAACAACAACTATAAGTCAGTAAGCTCCTTCTGGAGATTTGTAAATATTGAGGTATGTTCTGTTGTCTTCCTCAAAAAGATGTTTCACAATGATATATTTTAATGTGTCTGTAAAATGCTCTTAGTCAGTTACTCGCCATGTATTTTAGAAAACCAATATTAGTTAGTGACTATTGTGGGGCAGGGAATCCAGTCCCTATTGTAGGCTGCGTATCTAACAGCTTCCAGGGGCAAAAAAAATTGATTTTCAATCTTTCATACAAACATTGGGAAAATTAAAAAAAAATTTTACAGACATAATTTACTCATTAAGACGTAAAATCTTATGTGAAAGATTCAATGTAGTAATACAAGTATTACAGTTATAAACCGTGTACATATTTTGAGACAGTGTAACTTATTGTGAGCAAAACCCCAAACAATATTCATCCAGTATTTAAGAATGAGAGCACTTAGTGGCATACAGTAAGCCTTTTACACGGCTTCAATCATTTTTAAACTTTTTTTAGCTTACATGCTTAATGTCAGATATTGAACACATTAACTCATTTGTAAAACAAGCAGAAAAATGCACAAAAAAGGTAAATATGTTCCCCTTTAAAAGATCCCTGGAAGGAAAGTGGGAAAGCAGTGGTTTCAGTTCTCATTCTGTATTCCTCAACAAAAAGTTTGGCATGCAAACATATTATCACTCTTTCAACACAGAACATTCTAAATCCTTTTACCCAGTTTCTCTTTGTAGTAAAGCCTTTATGCTCAACATCTGCCTCTCACTGGCACTGTCTATGCATGTCTCTCTTCCACTGTCTCTTTTATCTCCCATTGATTTACAGAATATACCACTATCATAGTCTCCTCTCTCACTTACACTGCCTCTTTTTGTATTTCTTTCCCACTGCCACCCCCCCCCCCCCCCCCCATATGCTTAAAATTTCAGTCCAAAATGTGCCCTCTCCTATACCTGTGAGTTGGTCTGGGGAGGGGGGTCCATGCTCCACCCCTCCCCTCCAAGCCTTTGTATGATCTCCACTCATCTGCATTTTTTCATTTCCAGTTTCTCGTCTCTGTTTCATTCCCACTGTTTCTATTTCCATCCATCCCATCTCTCTCTCTCTCTCTCTCTCTCTCTCTCTCTCTCTCTCTCTCTCTCTTACCACCACATTCCCTCTCCCTCTCCCATCATCACTGGCGTCTCCCTCTCTCTTGAATTTTTGGCGAGGAAGGCAGAATGAGAATTGAGGCATCTAGTTCCCCACTTTTCTGCCAGAGTCTTTTAAACAGGAGTGTATTCACCAGTGAAAAAAATGCTGACTAAAGATACTGTTTGGTGACCTCAGAATCAACGTGATGACTTTAGAATTCTTTCCATGTACTCACTGTGTCAGTTAAAACTACATTTACACCTCAGACTGGATATTATGTGCACAAGTACAGTGACTTTGAACCTCTGGATCTCGGTAATGGAAAAAGGTAGTGAAAAAAGTTTCAAGGCTCCATGAGATCATCATCTTAAGAATATATTGTAAAAATTTAGATGATTTGCCATGAATAGAAAGTATAGAATTGGCCATTCCTCCAGTTGGTGCTTTTGGTAACCAAAAATCATTGTTTATAGTTGTATCTTGATAATGGATACAGATTTTCTAAAACAAGAAACTGGCATTTTTAGATGAATACCTAAAGAATGTACAACTAAAATTTGATCAATTTGCTATGATTATCTATTCAAATAATTGCAGCCTATAGTTCAAAACTGTTAAAAACTGGTTTTTTGGTTTTCTGCATAAGTACGGTAACTTTGAACCTCTGGATCTCAGTAATGGATTCTGATATTGAAAAATGTTTTAAAGCTCCTGAAAATATCATCTTAAGTACATATAGTAAAAATTTCAATGATTCACCATGAACAGGAATTATATAAGTGGCCATCCCTCCCCGATTGGTACTTTTCATACCCAAAAATCATTGTTTTTTTAGTGTATTCTCAAGAGCCACCCATGGAAGAAGCCACTTAAGGTCAACAATATGCCACACTTAACGTAAAAGAACCAACCAATTTCCTCAATTTGCCTCATCTGAAGGAAGTATATAATGTTTAAATTTTGACCCTGTACTTCGGTATAGCTACAGTATGCATGTTCTTTTGATAGGTACAAAAATTATTGCTAGGCCAAAGGCTATGCAAAAAATGCTTGACATAATATCTCCATAATCAACAGAACCTGAGAGATGACCCCCCGAAAAAGTACACTTTTGCACATGGCTGTTTAGAATGTATTGGTACCGTGCACATTCGCGCATGAACTGAATAATCAGAAGTTTGAATTTGTTTTATACACTTAAGTTAAATTCATCAGAGAATCAAGGGTTACTGGTAGAGTATTAGCTTTGTTACCATGAGCATGTCTGATACCATATAAATTTTGCAGAATGAATGTTTATTTTTTTCAACATTTCTAACAGCATTCTTGATATTAAAGCTAATAGTTAATAACTAAAAAGTTACAAATTATCCAGTTTGAGAAAATTGCAAATTAACAATAACATGAAATTTGACAAGTCTTAAGTAAGAAATTATTTCCTTTTTAAATAGAGGAATGCTGTAATGAAAATCAGATTAGAACGAAATGTTGCAGAATCACCAATAAAACATAGAGATGTTATCATTGCAGTTCATTTGTTTACTTGATGCACAAATACTGCTTGTGTGCAGGAAACTGAAGAAGGGAACTGATCAATCTCATTTGGACTCTTCTGTCAGGATATTTAGTTTGTATTTGGAATGGCTACTTATGTTAGGTGCAAGGTGACTCATTGGCGTGATTCATTTTGATTTTGTCAGGTGGAAATTATACTAAGTGTGGCCTTCCCTACAAGACTGGCATGAGTGGTAAAATACCAGTGGTTACATGTGTCACAGCAGCACATTTTTAGGGTACGGAAGACAGAAAGAAACCAAGTTTAGACAAACATTCAGCCTGATTCTCAATCTGGCACATATTTATTTTAAGAATTCATGTATAAGGTGATAGGGAATGACATTGTTGTTTGCTCCTTCATAGTTTCATCTCTTATTTTGAAGAAATATGTTTCAAGATAGTTCTTCTCATCCATGCACTGGTTTTACTAAAAGTATTTCTTAGGATACATGTTAGAAATAATGTTAGCCTTTATTTAATTTTTACTGTTAGTAGATCAGTTTTTTTCTATTTGCACAGTGAGGTAACTGAGGATGAAAGAAGAAAAGAGGATACAAAATAAGATGAGTGGACATGACAACAAATGAACAGGTAATGAATCAAACCAGGGAAAATGAGCTTTGTGGCATTTGACTAAAAGAAGAGATATGTTGACAGAACATTGCCTGAAGCATTATAGAGAAGTTAGTTTGGTAATGTAGGAAAGTTCAAGTGTATGTGAGTTCCAGTAATTATGCAGAGATGAAGAGACTTGTCTGTGTTGCCTAGCATGAAAAGCTGTACCAAACATAAACTGAAGACTACAACAACTTTTAGTATGATTTTAAATGAACTTACCTTCTAACAGTTTTAAATTGTTGCTATGTAATGATTTTAAGTTGTTGTGCAGACTTATGGTAGAACACTTTGGGAGAGCTGGTTTCAAGACCAGCCACAATGTGAATTTTCCATACTGCTGGTAAAAGAGGCAAGGCAAGAGCAGCACACACACTGAGACATGCCGAGGTCTGAGACAGATGCTAATCATATACTCCACAGATAATGTGCTCACAAGTGGTGCTATCTTGATGTAAAGATAACTAAAATCTTAGAGAAACTCTTTTGTCATTTCCCAACAAAGAGGAATGTTAATCTTGGGGAACTATCCCATGTGACAACCCATTGCAGAAATGTTATGTAATTTTTTTTTTTTTTTACAATTAGCACAGTCTGTGCTGGTTGATGTAACAGTATGTGTCAGTGAATTAATTCTTAATTATCTGTTAAATAAAATTTTACAGTTATCAACTAAGTTTTCCACTTCATGCTTAATGAACCCTTTCAGAGATTTAGCTCACTTCTCCAATGTGAAATTGTCTTTCTCAACACTAGATCTGTTTGTATAAGCACAACTACGGAAATTGTGGAGCTATTTCAATTAAACTTGATGACTTAGTGTCTTGAAAAAAATAATGTTGGGGTAAATCATCCCTATTACCCTTAGTGACAGGGTGTAGCTTTGAAGGGGGTTGCACAGAAAAGTAATGAAATTAGTGTTGAATTCATAGTTCATTGTAGTATTGGGCTGACTGGTAACAGTCCTGATGATATTTTTCCCCTCGAGTGTGATTAGGGGCAGAAAGGGAGTGACACAGAAAATGATTGAAAAGAACAGATGTTAATTAGGAGGGGTTTGCTATTTATTGGGAGCTCCAACATTAGGCACATTATGGAGCACCTTAGGGAAATACCATCCAGGGCAGGAAGCTCAGTGTATTCTTGGTATGTCTGCCAAGAGTGGCACGGTGCACTCAACTTGAAGTTGTGGTTCATGTCAGTCAGCATCAAGGGCACCTGTCATTTGAATTCTGAAGCCATTGTTACTGTGTATGGATGGTTTGCAGTATCATGCCCAGAACTGATGGGTGTCCTTTAGTTTGGAGCACACTGGGATGTCTCAGTGGGAGACTCCACCAATTTTGTAATGGTCTGGCTGCAGATTTCTGGACATACATTATTGGGTGGAGACTTGTAGGACTTCCCCTGACAGGTCAGGGGTGTACTGCACAGAGGAAGTAACTAAATGGGTAGCATAGTACTTGTGGAATGTACATGGGGGTTTTCTAGGCTAGGTAATAGCTTCAGATCCTCTGAAGAATTCCCTCTAGCTGATACGCAAAGAAAAAGCTTATATCATTTACAAATTAGCAACACTGTAATTGTCAATATTTCAACAGTAAATCACTGCAGCATTCATAACAAAGTTCTTGGCCACACTCTAATTACACTTGGAACTGGTTTCAAAATATTTAATGAGGCTTGGAATGTATATTTACAAGACATGTTAGATGCCATAGAAGGGGGAGTATTCATTAAGGCCGACAAAAATATTGTGTCTGCAGAAATCAAAATTGAGTCCGATTGTGAAGTTATCTGGATGCAACCAACCAGCCTAGTTGAGGTCAAGTTAATCACCAGACATTTTTATCAGCCACTTATTTTGCTTTAATAGTTGTAGAATCATTCATAGAAAGTCTACACTCTGTGTTGCAGAAGTACTGATGTGGCAATATTAGTTAGAAGCTACTTTAACCTACCAAGTATAGACTGGGATGTCTACGGGTTCATTGCAAGCAATATGGACAGTCATACCAAGTATAGACTGGGATGTCTATGGGTTCATTGCAAGCAGTATGGACAGTCAGTCTTGTGAAGGAGTTTTCAACACATTTTCCAAAAACCTGTTAGACCTTGTAGCTACAAACAGGCCTGACATTACCGACAGTGTCCGTGTAGAGACGGGTATTAGTGATCATGATACCATCATAGCAATGATAGTTACTGAGGTTACTAAAAATATCAAGAAGGCTAGTAGAGTTTTTGTACTGGAAACATCAGATAAGCAGTCATTCATGTTCTGCTTAGACAATGTATGCACATTATTTAGTTTGAATACGATGGACATAGAGGACATTATGGACTAAGTTTAAGCTGATTGTAAATCATGCTCTGGAGAAGTATGTGTCTACTAAGTGCATTAAACCTGAAAAATATCCACTGTGATTTTACAATAAAATTTCAAAAATGCTGAGGAAACAGATTGTTGGATTCTCAGCTTGAAAAAGAACAAAAATTAGTAGAAATTTCTGCATCCATAAAAGATTGATGGTCAAAGCATACAGTATCTTCCATCGCCATACCTTCTGAAGGATTTTGCTGAGATCTCAAGAAATTTCCAGACCTACTTAAAATCACTGAGTGGGTCAGAGACTTCTATCCATTCTCTTGCTAACCAATATGGTGTGCCAAAAGGACATAATTAAAGGAAAGCTCAAGTTTTAAATTCTGCATTTACAAAATCATTCACACATGAGGATCATACAGACATACGGTAAAGGAATAAAACTATGGTAGATCTTGGTGTTGCCAGACCTCTGCATGCCAATGGCTTGCCAATGTTCAGGAAGTCTCTACAGCCCTACCTGCTGCTGATTATGACAGCCCACCATTGCCACTGTCCCATATCATTTGGCATGACATACACACTCAGCCACTACTGTGAAGTCAGCAGAGAGCAGTAGCATTTAAACTTGACTGAACCAGCTCATCATCTCTGAATGGCTAGGGCAGTTGTGTGACACTCAGTCTGTGATGGGCAGTCCTATGCCAACAATTCAGCCACTTCCACCACTGTCAAACCACGAATCTCCAACCATTGCACGGGCACCTGGATGCTAAGGCAGCTCACCGCTCGACTGCTGTCTAGGGAGTATGACGAGAGTACTACTACTACTACTACTACTACTACTAGTGCCCAGGTAATATTGCCTCTGCCAAGGTGTCAGTGGAGTACTTTTCCAGTAATGGGGTGCCCAGTTGGCAGCCAGAGGCTGGTGTACCAGGGGGACACTATGACAGAGTATTCACCTTGCCCACCATTGCCACTAGCAGTTTCCAAGTCCCATGATTGTAAAAAGAAGTAATAAAGAAGTTCTTGTATGTACAAACTACTACTGCACTTGCCTCCATCTTGGGCAGAGAGTAGCTACTCACACCTGGTCATTCTGCCAGCACATTATAATCATTGTCTGAAAAATGCTAAAGATGAAGACGACAACCAGAAGACAGCAACCATATCAAAGGTTCTACAGCAGTGACATCCTACTCAACAGTACAAATAAGGGCAAGTTTTAAAGCTTTTTCCCACTCTGTGTGGTTATTTACCTATTCTTCTTCTTCCTTTTCATTTTAGTTTTTGGGAATACTGTTTAATTGGTTCTTTTTTTTTTTTTTTTTAAATAGACAACATACGGATAAACAAATTTTTGCTCAAGGTGTAATTCAGCATCTGACAGATCAAGTAACTCAGCCGCATACAAAATTGGTAGAACTAAGAGAGGAAAGGTGGGAATGGTCACACCCTGGTGCACCTATCCTTGATATTAGCACCCCTTAGTTAGTCACTCCATTTTCAGGAAAATCAGAAGATGTCTTTGTGTTTTTTTGATCATTTGGATACAACCAATAGGTTAGGAAATTGGAATAATGAGCAGTTACTGAGTGCAGTGGAACTAAAGTTAGCAGGAGACACTAGGGCAGTTGTAATGTTCCATGAGAAACTGAGAAGCACAGTCATTTGACAAATTTAGCAAAGGATTGGTAGATGTATATATGAGAAAAAGTGTACTGATATATTACCATGAGCATCTTAATGGGATATTCAGAAACATGCTGAATCAGTACAGAGTTCTGTGAATTGTGTTCAAAAAATTAATATCAATAGATAAGAGCTCATGGAGGATGATAATGTTATCAAAGCAATTTTACAGAAAGCTGTCAAACATTTTGTAACACCCACTGCTGTAAAGAATTGAAGTCATAATTAGGGCTAGCCAATTTTTATCGAAAATTTTTTGCACAGTTCAGGAATTGTGAGATTCCACTTCTGACAACAACAACCAGCAAGTTGATCTACTTCTAGAGATCCTACCCACTTACCTGAATAACACATTAAACCTGATCCAGCTTACCCCATAGATCAGATGTTCTCCTTCCAAATCAATCAAGTTTCAGTGGAGCACCTTTTAGCCCACACAACAAAATATCACACTGATCGACACTGCCAATTTGCAACTATAGGAACTTCAGGCCCAGACACCTGCATAATTTTGGAAATAATAGGTATTACTAAATACAGATTGAAGTGAAAGATAGTCCAAATTCTATCCCTGCCAGCTTTCAACCTACAGGTTCAAACCAGTCTTAGCAGCACCAATGAGAAATGATCCGACAAAGGACAGAATTACCCTCTTTGTGATCGGAAAGGAAGTGTAAATAGTGTGAAGGACCAAATGCCACTGTGAATAAAGTTAAAAATGAGAAGTGTAAATACTTGTATACAGATTATTACTGATGTTATGGCAAAATTTTCAGTGGAAATCCAAGAGTGGATTTGTTGTTGTTGTTGTTGTTGTTTGGAGAAAGGAGCTGTAAGGGAATAAAACTATGTCATCTCTCTAAGCAGAACGTGCACTGTGTTGCAATCAGGCCACAGCCACAGTCAGCCAGTAGAGATCACTGAACTGTATGTACAGTGCAAGCCACTGCCTCTGTGTCATCAGAGCTCTGCAAGCCAATGACTTTCCAGTCACCAAGAAGTCTCTGCATCCCAACCCACTGCCAGCTATGACAGCCAGTCACTGCCTTCATTCCAGATCATTTGGCTTGATGTACAAAAGCAGCCACTACTGCCAAGTTGGCAGGGTGAAGCAGCATTTAAACCTGACTGAGCCAGCTCATCATTTCTAAACAGATGGAGCAGTTACATGATGCCCAGTCTGTGACAGACACTGAATCTCCACCTGCCAGCTGAGCTTGGGAAAGACTACCATCTTGCAAGTAGACCCTGAAGGCCTGGCAATCACCGCCTCTGCCAAGGTGCGGGAGGGGATGGGATGGGATGCAGCCGGAGGGACGTGCAACTACCACACATACTTTGAGTGAGAATACGAGTGTCTCCCAATGCATTGGCAGTGGTGGTGGGGTGCACAGCCAGCTGCCAGAGACCAATGTATTGGGGATTGCTGTGACAGAGTATTATTTTACCTGTCATTGCCACTTTAAGTTTCCAAGGCCCAAGGCTGCAAACATACAGTAATAAAGAACTTCTCATATCTGCAAATGGTCCTCTCATGCTGCACCTGCCTCCATCTTTGGCAGAGGACTGCCACCCACACTGATCTGTCCTGCTATTCCATTACAATACTGTCATCCAACTGTTGCACAGACTCCTGTATGCAGGATGTAGAAACAGACGTCTCTTGAATTGTGAATCATTAGAAAGAGCTGTAAACAAATAAGTCAAGTTGTCAGGTCCAAATGGAATCCCAATGGTGTTTGACAGAGAGTACTCTTCTGCATTGGCCACTAACTTAGCTTGCATTTATTGTGAATCTTTCACAGAGCACAACATCCGAGCAACTGAAAGAAAGTGCAGGTGACTGCTGTGTAGTGTGATCGAATTTTTGAGCACACTGCTGCTTTTCTCACCTAAATGAAGTAAGAATGTTTATTTCTTTTAAAACATAATTGAAGAGTTTTTTTGAACTATGATTTTATGAAATAATTACAAAATTTGTATGTTTTAAGTTTCGTGTCGAATGAGTGGGGACTGAGCTACCCGGCCACGTATACTTTGCTGGGAGCAAACCATTGCCACGCTTATCAGAGTAATAACTGTAGGAGATGGCCAGTGATCAAGAGAAGATACAGCGATTTTATTCCAATTACGTATAAATTTAATTTCTGAAATGGACAGTCTTCGTGTTGTACATAGTAACAAGAGATTTTCTGTTTGGAATGCTACGATTTATTACTGAAAAGTTTAACTGAGTAACATTTACCCTGTATTAATGGAAGTTTAAGGAATGCTGAATGAAATTAAGCATTTCTTAGAATTATGAACACTGAAGCAGTCAAAGATAATTTATTTCTTTACCAGCAATATGAAAGAGATCTGACATATACAAGAATTACTTGTTTTCAAAATATTATGAGTTTGTGTTAATGAAAAGACAGGAGAGCTATACAGGTTATGAATATAAAAATTACAGAATCAATTTAAAAGATGTCCAGTGCAATCAGATATTATAGGAATGAAAAGTAAATAACATTCTGATGCTGTTATTGTACATTGTCATCCAAATTGCAAAAGCTATCTGGAGGCTAATAGTAAATACTGTTGAGAAGAATCTACATACACAGAAAGATCATGGTTATATATGAGTATCTACTTTAAAATATACAGGGTGTTTCAGAAATATAACAGGAATGATCATTGGAATCAAAAAAGTTGAGGAAACGTGGGCACCTTACAAACTATGAGCAATTCTTGATTTTCAATACTGTGAAACAAATCTCTTCTGCAGCAAGCTCTTTACAATCCATATTTTGGGAAGTAGTAGTAGGGACAAAAACAAGAAAAAATATCCAGTAAACATATGCTCTAAAAGGGATACCTAAGACGTTAGGAGCACTTGTTCATTAGAAGAGTTGAGTTTCATAGTAGTGAAGATAAACAAGTCCTCATAGCTTTTAAGGTACTCATTTTAGAGCCCCAGTTTACTGGACATTTTTTTCTTATTTTGGTCCATACTACTACTTCCCAAAATGTAGAAAGTAAAGAAAGAGCATGCAGTAGAAGAGAGTTGTTTCACAGTATCGAAGATCGATAATTACTCATTGCTCTTAAGGTAAGTGTATTAGAGTCAATGTTCACTTGACTTCTTTCTTTCAAATGATCAACCCTGTAATATTCCTGAATATTGACCATCATTTCTGAAACACCCTGTATACAGAAGAAATAAATATTTATGGTGTGTCAGCCTAGAGTTCAATAAAATGAGATGTATCATGGTAAGGGGGTAAAAGAATGGAAGCATAAATTTACAGACCAATATCTATAGCATCAGTTTTCTGTAAAATTCTGCAGCATATTCCAACTTTGAATATAATAAATTTCCTTCAAACAGAAAGGATTCTGTCCACAAATCAGCATGCCTTTAAAAAGCATCCCTCATCTGAAACACGGCTTTGAACAATGGATGCGCAACAGTCAGCTTCCGTATTCCTAGATTTCTGGAAAATATTTGACACAGTGCCTCACTGCAGACTGTTAACAAATGTCTGAGCCTATGGAATATTTTCTCAGGTATTTGAGTGGCTGAAAGACTCCTTAAGTAACTGAACCCAGTATGTTGTCCTGGGTGGTGAGCATTCATCAGAGACAGGGGTAACTTCAGGAGAGGTCCAGGGAAATGTGATAGGACAGCTCTTATTCACTACGTACATAAATGATACGATGGATAAAAAAATTAGCACATCCTTTTAGAGGTTTCCAATTCACTAAAGATTTATTGTTGCAACAGTGTATATGAAGTGTATGAAATGATTTACAGATCAGTAGCACCAGCAGTTCTGAGATACCAGGGGTTGATCCAATCTGAAACACCCATATTAGTATGTGGTGTAGTCTCGATGCATGGCAGTGCGTGCACAGATTTTGGCATCCGGTCAATCATTCAGATGGTGAATGCTGTCCTGGGACATGTTATTCCATGCATGCTCAAACTGTTCACATAGTTCTCCAAGAGTTGTCGGTTGATAAGTTGCACGAGTCACTTCTTGTCACATTATATCCCACACGTGCTGGATTGCAGATAAATCTGTAGATTGTGCTAGTCAGGGAACTTGCTGCACATCTTGCAGAGCATGCTGACTTTCAAGAGCAGTGTGTGAGCAGGCATTATCCTATTGGAACAACACATTATCTTTCTGTTAGAAGAATGGCAAGAGAACGTGTCTAACAACATTCTACACATACCAAGTGCTGGTTAGTGTCCCCTCCAGAAACATCAAAGGTGAACAAGAGTTGCAGCTTATTGCACCCCAGGCCATAAGGCTTGGGGTGGCAGCAGTGTGGCTTAGATGAATGCACTCTATGAGAAAGTGCTCACCAGCTCTATGTCATATGCGCAAACGACAATCACTTGCATGCAAGAAGAGTCTGCTTTCATCACTGAAGACTATGTCACATCATTCCAGCTTCCATGTGGTTCTCCGATAGTAACAGTCGAGCTGTTTATGTCAATGTTGTGGTGTGAGGGGAAGATGTGCTAGAGGTTTGTGTGCCTATAGTCCCACTGTTAATAAATGATTCACAACCATTCATGCTGACACATATGGGCTCACAAGCTCTCTTATCTGTGCTGTGGGAGCTGTGTGATCTCCCAACTGCTGCCCTTACAATACGATGATCCTGGTGGGCGTCTGTGCTGTGCGGATGTCGAGAACCTCGTCTGTGGGTGTGAGAATGTTCACGAGACCACCGATATGGCATCATTGCACAAGCGATGCAGCACATTCAGCTTGTGTGGCAATTCTCTGAAAAGACCATCTCACCACTCAGAAGACCACAATTTCACCCCTTCCAGAAACACACAGTCGGCTATATAAAGCACGACTGAACCTTCGTGGCACTGTTGCGTGTTTACTTCACCTGTTTGCACCACTCTGAGCTTTGCTTTCTGACTGTGAGCAGTCCCTATTAAAGGGTAGACACAGATGGCGCTCCCCACAGGGGGCTCTCTGCTCTTTGACAGGTCTGTGATTTGCTACCACAAGCATCTTTTCCCTTCCATGCTGCATGTCTATTCTCTTGCTATTCTTTCCCCCCTCCTTGGGGGATATATTTGAGGTGTTTTTGGGAATGTTCTGCATTGTCCATAGCTGACATAAGAATAATCCCACACCTGTTTTTCATTCCACCACTGTTTTTCATTCCTTTGTCCTTTCTTCATTCACCTTCTGTTATCCGTTCTCCACTTCGGCATTTGAGGCTCCTCTTTTTAATTCTTCCTCCTTGTGCACTCCTGAAGGATGGCCCATGTTTCTGACATTTAACAGGTGACTGGGTAATGCATAATTCCCAGCCCCAGGTCGACAGGTAGGGATCGCACGTACCCTCTGATACAAGCCAGGCTCAGGGGCAGGTGATTGCCTGAGCTGCTACCTTCCCAAATTGCTGACTGGTCCCTCTGTCTTGTGTTCAGGAGGTGTGACCTGAGGTGTGAACAATCACCTAAGGGGCCCCACAGATGGAAGGAGTGAGCCATCAGAGATGCTGGCAATCATGGGGGGTTTTCTTGCAATCGGCCTGTTGCGCCAATGAGGTTGACACCAGCATTGATATGCGTTCGTCTTTGGACTCTGAGCATCTTCTTTGGACTCTGAGCATTGTCTTTGGGCTGTTCTGCCATGTTTAGTTCTTTGTGAGCCTTGCATGTGTTTAGGTGAATAAATGAACTACTGCTAAATGGGTGTTGTTTGGTGTAACCAACCCGAAATTCGCCCTTACTGGTGACCCCGAGTTGTAACGTCTTCCGTTTTCGCCATTTTACTGTGTCTGAGACCTCCGCGTTGGTTATTTTCACGTGTATTACATCAACACAGCATTCAAACAATGACTTTGGCCCAGTGCATAACGCCGGATTTTGTGATCGACATGCATCATGTTACGGGCGATGTACACCTGCCAGGACTGCAACACGATGCCTCTCACTCGATGATTCCGCCAATTTTGCCAGACGTTTTCGAGCCTGCAACAATAAGTGAGGTTAGGAGTGCACATGACTCTGGCTATCAAACACCTTTGTTCCTGCCACATGTGCCCTCCCTCATCGACTGTGCAGTTACCTCTTACGGACCTCTGTGCAGTGCGGGACCAATGCCGATTTCTGAAAATGCTTCGTTGGACAACCTACTACCGCCAGTTCTACATCCTCAGCATCTGACCACACCCACACCTGCCTCGGTTCAGCATCAGCATATGCCTTCCTGCTTCGATACCTCAGCCTGCAACAGGGACAATAACTTGTTATCTGAGCCTGACCTCCACCTCCGTCCCACTGCTATGACTCACATGTTTTGTGCCACGACATTCACCTTTTCTGCACACCGTTTTGAGAGGAGTGACTATGAACAGTGAACATTCACACATTCCATCCCATGTTCGACATCATTTCCCACACTGTGCTTCTGGACAGCCTGCACCTCCGCAGCCTCCCTGCAACACAGGTGGCCCTGGCTCTGATCATATGTCAAGCTTTCCGCAGACTAACACACATTCTCAAACTTTGAACTTTTTCTCACCTGTCGCCCCGCACCAGCTCCAGTCGAGCTTCCACCACTGTTCTCGGCAAATCTCGGTGCCTCATCCACATTGGTCTTCCACGATGCGTCAATCTGATCACACCCGCAATGTGCTGAGCTTCCACAACCGCAATCGACACATTACCGTGTCTCACCCGCATCGGCCTTCCGCGTCGCGACGGATCGTGCTCAACCACAACTTGTCACCTTCACGCTGCCACCCAAACAGCCATTGTTGCCACATCCCCTGGAGGCACACTCTCCTGGAATACTACAGCAACAACAGCACTGACCTGATGAACTCAAATCAACCTGTTCTTCCGAACATTCTACAACGCTTACCGATGCTGCTGCTGTTTAATCCCGACAGAGCAACAACCTGATTCAAAACTGTGGACGAAGTGTTTGACCATTACAAACTTGATGAGTCAACCAGGTTTCTGTGCCTCATCACCCACCTGGGCGACCAGGAGGACTTGATTGCTGATCTGGTTGATGCCCCGGACTCATCTACCCGGTACGCTCTAGCCACAAATACAGTTCTACATTGGCTTGCATGCTCAACTGAGGCAGCAATATAGCAAGTGCTCCACGTTGAGCAACTAGGCAATGACAAACCTTCCCAGCTCTGGAGATGGCTACATGCCCTGGTCAGCGCCGATCTATTCTCTGACACAGCTCTCCTGGCCATCTGGTCAGATAAACTATCTCCTCACATCCGCTGGCTCAAAGGTCTCCTGAACCTGTCGAGCAAAGAATGACAATTGCTGACAAGCTACACGATGCATCACAGCTCTATTTCGCCAGCCACTGCCTACCTGACAAGTTTCAGGTTCAGACTCATCACTCTGCAGCTGGACGCGGCCGGGGCCGTACTGTGCCAACTGTTCCTCTCGCTCCGGGAAGCAGTAAACAAGCAACTTGGACGTCACCGGCTCTGCCTACGGTCATGCCCCCTCCTGCCACTGAACCTGCTGTGGCCACCGAACCTCAGCCACCACCACTGGCAATGAACTTTCCACAGGAAATACAACCGCACTACCCGTACAGTTACTTCCACATTTGGTTTGGTGAGGCGGCACGGAACTGCAGACCACCCTGCTACTTCCCAAACGCCAATCGCAGGTAGGTCTGGGTGCCGCCTCCAACGCACAACATGACAGGCACCCCCCAATGCTCCATTCTGTCCAGGAATGACCAGATAATTGCAGACGACTCTACATTAAAGACATTTCGTTGGGATACCTTTTCCTAGTGGACACAGGCGCCGATGTTTTGCTGCTGCCTATGTCCTTAGTGTCATCGAACATCCACTCTCATCATATTTCACTGCAAGCTGCAAATTCAACTAAACTACAATGCTCGGGTTCAACTTCCCACATCATCTCACTCCCCACAAACTGCAAACTTGAGTGGACTGTTTTAGTGTGCGAAATTGACAAACCTATACTAGGCATTGACGTCTTGCGACACCACAAACTTTCACCAGACCTAGTATGAAACACCATGTTTCATCATCCATCCAAGACTCACTTCCTCTGTGTTCTGTTGAGCAAACACCCCCCCCCCCCCCCCCCCTGTGACACATCAGTCCAGGCTCATCTCATCCATACATGCTCGTCTCTGTCTACGACGTTACAAGAAACCACGCACAAGTGCCTTGTCGAGCTTGAACATGTCACTCCCCTATGCAAGGAAAACTTCGAGCTCTCCCTCCGGCTCCACGAAACACAGCTCCAGCTCTCCGATGCAGCAAAGGAATTACAGACACTACAACAAGGTCGAAGCACAGTCAGTAAGTGTGCCAAATCTGCTTGCAATCCCAGCAATCAAGCCTTTGTGTGTTTACCTCCCGCAACCCCTCGCAACTGTGCTATCAAGATTGCCATAACGCATACTGACAGTTCTGCAGGGCCACACCCCCCTAACAACGCAGAATTTGACACTCGGCCGGACACAAGTGCGCATGCGTGACGAGCGTCACGTGTTCCCGAACTGACGGCTCCTAGCCTGCCCCTTGCGGGCAACACCCCAAACCATGCAACTTCAGCTCCTGCACACCCCTGTGCGACCGCCACTGACAACACAAACAGTGCACTCATGCCAAGTGTTTCACCCACGACCGTGCTGCCACAGGCCGCACCCTCGGACAACGGACTCACTAATGGCTCACGAGCTCTACCGAGCTCAACCAACCACGGTGCCACTGCTTCGGGCCGGAGGCAGTAACTGTTGCTCGAGCTTTCATCGAGTCATGAGTATCGTGTTTTGGATGTCCAGCTATCATCACGACTGACCAGGGCAGACAAATTGAGTCAGCCCTGTTCAACGGGATTTGTAACATTTGCGATATCCAGCACATCCATACCACAGCATATGATCCACAAAGTAACGGGCTAGTTGAGTGCTGGCACCACACTCTCAAGGCAGCTCTTTGATGCCACGACTCTCTATGGATGGAGGCCCTTCCCCTTGTGTTACTTGGCATTTGTACGATCCATAAGGAAGACCTCAAAGGCACAATAGCCGAGTTCGTATACGGCCAGAACATTGTTCTCCCTAGCGAATTTGTGAGCCCTTCTGCTTCTCTCCCTCAGTCTGACTTACCTTCCTTCATTGACTGCGTCAGACACCACTTCATCAACCTCCATATCCCTCCACACGCCAGCCATTCCTGCCCTAAGTTTCACGTCCCGAAATCTTTGGACAATTGCGAGTATGTCATGCTGTGAGATGACACTGTCCGTGCTCCCCTCCAACCTCCAAATACTGGCCCGTACCGAGTTCTCTGGCGCTCAGCCAACACCTATGACATCCAGATGAAAGATTCAGCTGTTAAAGTCTCTCTCAACAGACTTAAGCCTGCTCATGTCGAGCCTTTTTCTACCCCCCTTCAGGCCACGACCACGCCACTCACTATCGTGGCTCACGACGCTCTGACCACTCCCTCCACATTGGACTTACACACTCGATTGAGTGACTTCCAGCTCCAATCGTCGAGCTCTCCTCAAACCTCGCCCTCCACGCCAGTCTCACACATTCCGTCGAGTGACTTCCAGTTCCAATGGTCGAGCTCTCCTCCAACCTCGCCTTCTATTCCGGTCCCACGCACTCCGTCGGGTGACCACATGCTCCCCATGTCGAGCTTACCTATGATCACGCCCTCGGCACCAGGCCCTTTGCCGGTCCCTTCGACCTCTCCACCATCGCCTTCCTCGCCCTGTTGAGGTTTCACATGCGGCCCCCCCCCCCCCCCCCCCATCTTGAACATGCCCTCGCTTGAGGTGTTTGTGCCTGTTCCCTGGACATAATCCACGATATCTCAAAAATACTGGGTGATTATACACTGTTTGTCATGTGTTTCTCTTCATCCAGTGCTCATGACACAACATCCACCATTCCCTGCCACCTGGTGAAATGTGTTCCCCTCCCGCCCACATGTATCGTGTGTTCGCCATGCCCACCAGAGACATCATCGCCGTCGCTCCGTTCCACCCGCAAACCACCGGCCTACGTGTCGCCGCATGACCAGCACTCCCAGAATGACACCCGGTTTGCTTCAACGACTTCCAGGTTCGGTGGCCGAAACTTCCTTCACGACATCTACCCACACATTTCCCTGATGACGCTGTCGAGCTGACCGTGGTCTGGCTTCCCCTGCCGACGCCTTAGTCACCCCCCACCCCGGCCTCTCAAGGGTACTCTGTACTGCGGGTGGGGGGGGGGGGGGGAGGTCCTATGTGGCGCCGATGAGGTTGACACCAGCATCGATATGCGTTCGTCTTCAGACTCTGAGCATCGTCTTTGGACTCTGAGCATTGTCATTGGGCTGTTCCGCCATGTTTAGTTCTTTGTGAGCCTTGCATGTGTTTAGGTGAATAAATGAATCACTGCTAAATGGGTGTTGTTTGGTGTAACCAACCCAAACTTCCCCCTCAAGCCAATCATAATCTTTGCAGTCCACTTCTAACAAACATAAATGGACTGAAGCTCCTGATTCAAAGATCCTCCCAGCTGCACCATGGCTCCTCATGGTGTCACATACTGAAGATGATCAGTCCTTTGCAACAGTAAAGCTGTTTCTAATTCAGAAAGGTGTTGATGTAAATGGAACTTTGCTTTTGGAGACTACTTCTGATTCTCAAGTACAACAAATGCTTGCCGTTTCGCATCTCATGGCTATCCTGTTCATGTCAAGGACCATAGAACTCTTGAATTATTCCCATGTTGTTGTTTACATTAGGCTGCTTGGTGATCTGTCTGAGGCCAAAATCTAAATGTACCTCTCTGATCACGGTATCGGGTGATGAGAAAGGTAGATGTCTCCTTAGTGCCTGAAGGCACACTTTTTTCTCACCTTTGATAGTGTGGTGCTTCCATCCAAGATCAAAGCAGGCTATGAAATTATCACAGACAGACCGTACATTCCGAACTCGATGGGCTGCTACAAGTGTCATCATTTCAACCATACCTGAATGTCTTTTTGACACCCAGCCAAAATTGTAACCTGTGGTAGGGATGCACAGGAGGACAATTGTCCCCCTCCTTCTCCCCGCTGTATCAACTGCAGTGATGACCGTGCCACCTCTTCTTGAGATTGCCCCTAGTATCTCAATGAGTGGGCTGTCTGGGAGGTCCGGGTAAAGGAAAAAGTACGTTACCCGGTTGCTCGCAAGTTACTGGCTAGTCCAAACCCTGCATTCTACCATCTGGCATTTCCAGTACTGTTCTTGCTGCATCTTGCTCCATGAAGGACAATACCACACAGACATGTAACCTCAAATTCAGCTCTGAGATTGTGAAATCACCCAGTGTCATGATAGCATCACCATCTCCTTGTCCAGCTGTGCAACAAGCCATCTCACTCTCAGCTCACGGGGTGAAGTCACCAGCTACACAACTAGCAGGGTGGAAAAGACAGTAGGAATACTCCTGTGTGGCCTCCGCTTTGTTGGTATGCACCACCAACAATTTTTCTGCATTGGACTCCACAGGCTGACAGAAGAAGAAAGCCGATGCTTCTGTTGACCTCATGGAGGAGGATCCTTCTGCCTCTGTGCCCTGTAGCAGAGAGTCTTCAAAGGCTGGCACTTGTCAGCTACCGAGGTGACACTCCATTTTTTCTTCATCATGACTCTCCTCCTATGGAACGTTTGCGGCCTTAAATTCCAAAAAGAGTATTTACAGCTGCTTTTAGAATCACAGAATCCACTTGTTCTCTGCCTTCAGGAAACAAAATTGCACCCTCATAATCGCTTTGAGCTTTCACATTTCTTCCTGGTCTAGTCAACCCATCTCCCTGACTACCCATCTTCAAGCTGTTGCAGTTCACCTTTTCCTTCCTCACTTGACCTTTTCCTTTTGTATTGTTTACATGCCTCCATCATTCGTTGTCACTGGGGCAGACTTCCTCCAGCTTATTGGGCAGCCACCTCACCCCTTTCTGCTGCTCGGTGAAATTAATGCACACCATCCCTTTGGGGTTCTCCCAGAACCTGTCTGAGAGGTGCCCTCTTGGCTGACCTTCTTAATCAGCTTAACCCCTTCTACCTTAACACAGGAGCACCCATGTTCATTTCAGACTCCTCACACACCTGTTCCCCTTTGGATCTATCCTTCTGACCAGCTTGCCCATTGTCTCGAGTGGTTCATTCTCTCTGACACATACTCGAGCAACCATTTCCCATGCGCTATACTTTTGCTGACTCCTACCCCACCTGCGTGCACACCCAAATGGCAGCTTACTAAGGCCAAGTGGAGGCTTTACTCCTCCCTGGGGACCTTCAGCGAGCAAGATTTCCAAGTTGTGATCACCAGGTGGAATATCTTACAAATGTTATCCTTACCGCTGCAGTATGTTCCATTCCTCGCACTTCCTCTTTACCATGCCGTGTCCTGGCCCTTTGTGGACTGAGGTGTGCACAATACAATTCACGTGCAGAGACATGCTCTCCACATTTTCAAGTGTCATCCTACAATGGCAAACTGCATTCATTATAAACAGATCTATACACAGTGTCGTTGCGTTCTTTGGGGTAGCAAAAAAGCTAGCTAGATTTCAATTACTAGTTCTTTTAACAGTTCCACTCCCTCTTCAGTTGTGTGGGTCAACCTCCGATGGTTCTCTGGGACCAAGATTCATTCCTCAATGTCCAGCCTGACAGTAGCGGACAATTTTGTTGTTGACCCTATTGCTATCTCCAACACCTTGGGCCGCCATTTTGTGGAGATTTCGAGCTCCTCCCACTATCATCCCTGGCTTTTCCATTGGAAACTGGTGGAGGCTCAGATGATACCCTTCTCTTCTCAGAATCATTGAGTGGTAAAGTGCCACCTTTTCTGTGAGGGGGCTAGATCATGCTCTCACTTCATCCTGATCATTCATCTCAGGGCCAGACGCTGTTCATATTCAGATGTTGCAGCACCTTTCTCTTGCGGGCAAGCACGTTCTGCTTAATACATACAAATGCATCTGGGCAGAGAACACATTTCCGAAACACTGTTGTGAAGCCACTGCCATACCTATACCTAAGCCCGGCAAGCACAAATTCCTTCCTTCTAGCGACCACCCTATTTCTCTCACCAGCCATGTTTGCAAGGTGACGGACCATATGATCCATGCCAGGCTGGTATGGCGGCTTGAGTCTCACCATTTACTAACCACTACACAGTGTGGATTTTGAGCGCACTGTTCTGCAGTTGACCATCTTGTCGCTTTGTCCACCCGTGTCATAAATGGTTTTTTGTGGAAATCCCAGATTGTGACTGTGTTTTTCGATTTGGAGAAAGACTGCGACGCCTACTGGAGGACTGGTATCCTCCATACTCTTTACACGTGGAGCTTCTGTGGCTGCCTGCCCAATTTCCTTCACGATTTTTTAAAAGACTGAGTTTTCAATGTCCGTGAGCATTCTGCCTTGTTGGACACTTTTATCAAGGAAAATGGTGTGCCTCAGGGTTCAGTCCTGAGCATCATCCTCTCTGCTATCGCCCTTAACCCTATAATGGCCTGTCTCTCAGCGGGCATCTCTGGCTCGCTTTTCGTTCACGATTTTGCTGTCTATTGCAGTTCTCCACAGACTTGTCTCACTGAGCGCCATCTTCAGCAGTGTCTCAATCATCTTTACTCATGTAGCATCAACAATGGCTTTCACTTTCCCACTGACAAAACCGTTTGTATGAATTTCTGGCGGCACAATTGATTTTTTCCACTGTCTTTACATCTTGGGCCTGTTGCTTTTCTGTTAGTTGAAACTATGAAATTCCTGGGGCTCATACTCGATAGGAAACTTTCTTGTTCCTCCCATGTGTCTTACATTGCAGCCCAACGTGTGCGGTCCCTCAGTGTCCTATGTGTCCTCAACAGTACTTCCTGGGGTGCAGATCGAACCACCCTACTCTTTTGTAAATGTCCTTGTCCATTAGAAACTAGGCTGTGGGTGTTTTGTTTATGCATCTATATGTTTGTCCCTATTACGGTGTTTCAGTACTACCTATTGTCATGGCATTCGTTTGGCAACTGGCACCTTTTACACTAGCCCGGTTGAGAGTCTGTATGCAGAAGCTGCCAAACTGCTGCTGTCCTACCACCATAACTTTCTCCTTTTGCAGATATGTGCCATTTGTCTCCCATCCTACGCCTTCTTCTTTGATGACTCCATTGATCACCAGTACAGCGCACATCCCTCTTCTCTGGTGCCTTGAGGAGTTTGCTTTTGCCTCCTGCTCTGGCAGCTTAACTTTATGCTACCTGGCACTCTCTCGATGCATGTAAACCCTTCACTACCTCGGCTTTGTGTGGCAGCCTGTGTTCACCTTGGCTGTCATTCACTTCCTAAGGACACTACTCCAGCCTTGCTCTATTGCCTTCAGTCTTGTGACCTTTCCACGGAACTTCACGATAGTACCTATGTGTTCACTGACGGCACTGACTGACGGCGGTGTCACGTGTGCCTTCATCATTGGCTCCAACTTTTTATAGTATAGGCTTATGGAACACTGCTCAGTATTTACAGCAGTGCTCTTCGCCCCGTATTGGGCCACGCAGTACATCTGGCGACATGGGCTTTTCGATTGCGTCGTCTGCTCAGACTCTCTCAGCACCTTCAAAGCCTCCCTGTGCTGCACAGTGTCGATCCCTTAGTGCAGAACACTCAGAAAAGCTGTCACTTGCCCACTCTCGATAGAGCCACTGTGATGTTTATGTGGGTTCCCGGTCACTTCAGTCTGACCGGAAACGAGGCTGCTGCTGCTGCTGCTGCCAGTGGTGCAGTTCTATACCTCAGCCCACTAGTTCTTACATTCCCTCCAACAGCATCTGTGTTGCCATCTGTCAGCAGGTGGTGTCACTTTGGCATCACCACTGGTTCTCTCTTCAGGGAAAAAAGTTCCGGGTTATTAAGCCTGTCCCAGCGCCTCGGACGATCTCCTCTCGGCCCTCTCGCCTCGAGGAGGTCATTTTAACTGGGTTGTGTATTGGGCACTGCCTTTTTAGCTATCACCATTTGTTAAGTGGTGACACCCCACCGCTTTGTGCACATTGTGCCTAACTTTTAAGTGTCTGCCATTTCTTGATGGAATTCCCTTTTTTTAACTGCTTACGTTCCTGTTTGTGTTTGCCGCCTGAGTTATCAGCTGTTTTAGCGAACGATATGTTTTACTTTTTATCCATCGTAGCTACATGGCAAAGGCCATTTAATTTTTGGTTCTGGATCTCTGTTTCTTTATGGCATATTTTATAGACATTTCTCCATGTCCTTGCTTTCTACTGTCTTATCATCCATCGATTGGGATTGGTGTGTAATAGTTTTTAATCCTCTCTTTGTCTTTGTGTTTTACAGTTTTGACATAGGCGCATATGACCCTAGTTGTTTTTGTGTCCTTAAAAAAACCACTGGATGGTGCTCTGGTAGTTACACTACTACACTAAACCATTGACAGATGACATTGAAACCATTAATTGAACTGACTGTGTTGAGCAGCACACCACCATGCTCTATTTGAACATTATTGCTTCATTTTTGCTACCCATCTACATAAACTTAAATTTTTCTACATTTAAAGTAAGGTAACATTCATCACACCAAATATACTGCTGGAAAAAAAAAAAAAAACTAGTGCACCTGAAGAGACAATACTACCTCCAGATGGCATATGCCACGTGGGGGTAGTAGATGTACTCAGCTACTATCCCCTTGGTGGCATATGTTGCCACGAGATCAAAATCAGCATTGGCTTTCCAGGTGTACTAACTTTTTCCCCCACAGTGTATCTGCTGTCACGAATGTTACCATACTTTATGTGCAGATGAGTAGGGAAAATAAAGCCGTAATGTTCAAATACAATATAGTGGTGTGCTGCTTGACACTGTCACATTGATTAAATATCTAGGTGTAATGTTGCAAAGTCATACAAGATAGAACGAGCGCATAAGAAAGGTCGTAGGGATTGTGAATCATTGACTTCTGTTTATTGAGAGAACTCTGGAAGTATGTAGGTAGTCTATAAAAGAGACCACTTATAGAAAACTGATGTGACCCATTGTCAAATATTGCTCAAGTGTTTGTGGTACCCACCAGGTCAGATTAAAGGAAGACATCGAAGCACTTCAGAGATGCACAGCTGGATTTGTTACCAATAGTTTCAATCGTCACGTGAATATTTCAGTGATATTTCATGAACTCAGATGGAAATCCGTGAAGGGAAGATGACTTTCTTTTGATGAAACATGATTGAGAAAATTTAGAGAACCAGCATTTGAGGCTAAATGCAGAAAGATTCTACTTTAACCAATGTAAATTTTGCATAAGAACCATAAAGAAAGGTAGGAGAAATTAGGGTTCATACGGAGGCATGTAGAGAGTAATTTTTCCCACACACTATTTGTGATTGGTTACTGGAAAGGGGACAAAATATGTTCAAATGTGTGTGAATTCGTATGAGACCGAACTGCTTAGGTCATCAGTCCCTAGACTTAAACACTTCTTAAACTAAGAGCAACACACACACATGCCTGAGGGAGGACTTGAACCTCCAGCAGGAGAGGCTGCGCACTCCGTCACATGGCCCCTCAAACCACTCAGCCACTCTGTGTGGCAAAGGGAACAGCTAACAGTGGTGCAAGGTTCCCTCTGTCATACACCATACAGTGGCTTGTTGTGTTGTATGTAGCTATAGGTGTAGTGCCAAACTCTTAATTTTCTGGGCTACTAAGATTTTTGGTATGATGTTGTTTACGTTTCAGTCCTAGGGGTGTTACATGATTGGAGTTGAGAAGGTAGCAACATTCAAATAACTGAAAATGACAAATATTAGTGTTGAATTCATGGGATTTGGGATTGTTTGGTCCTGATGAGCACAGATTCATATGGTTGTGGATTGGAATTGCGAGTAACATGTGAAGATAAGTGCACAATGTGTGGAGTAATCTGAACCAAACACTATACACATGTCACGTATTATCAGGAAAATGCAGCGGGAGGTAATACACACCTATCACCTGTAGTTCTGAAGGGGTGGGGTAGGGAAGTGGTGCAATGGAATAAGAAAAACTGATATTAGCGTCACAGCCGAAGTTTTATAGATTGCTAATCAGGCTGGTGACATTTGAAGTGGTCAGTTGAAGAAAGTGCTAACCTTTAATTTAGTAAGGATTAATCTGACCAACTTACATGTTACTTTTCAGATGCACCACATTCTGGTAACCAGTTATTCCGTGTGTACTGGCAGAAAATGCTGTCTTGTAGGTTAGCACTATCTTCCACTGACCCCTTCGGTTTTTGTACACTGAAGGATTGGAGTGTGAAAGAGGCATATGTAAGAGCAGACCAAAACTAAGTTTGTTTTTATACCAGAGACAAACTGAAAATTTACAGGTCACTTAATTTTTATTAAAATTCTAAAAAACTGTAGATACTAGCATGATTTGTATGTCTGTATGTCATTCTTTTTGTGAAGTGACACTTCCTTTACATTTCTCATGAGAGATTAACCCATGTTGATTAATTAAATCAAAATACTCATAAAATTAACATATTAAAATTACATACATACATTTAAGACTTGGTTGTCACTGAGAAATATCTGTCAACATTCTACAGAGCAGTTACTCATTTCATTTCTTGATTTCTCTGATAAAATTAGAAGATTACAGCATGTGTAGGAGTTGTCACATAGTCATTTTACCCACAACACCTGTTCACCAATAATGTATGTCATAATGGGCTAGTGATATTGTAATTCTGTCAGACACAGCAAAGGACTTGGAAGAGCAGTTGAACGGAATGGACAGTGTCTTGAAAGGAGGATATAAGATGAACATAAAAAAAAGCAAAACAAGGGTAATAGAATGTAGTTGAATTAAATCAGGTGATGCTGAGGGAATTAGATTAGGAAATGAGACACTTACAGTAGTAGATGAGTTTTGCTATTTGGGGAGCAAAATACCTGATGATGGTCGAAGTAGAGAGGATATAAAATATAGACTGGCAATGGCAAGGAAAGCGTTTCTGAAGAAGAAAAATTTGCTAACATCAATTACAGGGTTATTACAAATGATTGAAGTGATTTCACAGCTCTACAATAACTTTATTATTTGAGATATTTTCACAATGCTTTGCACACACATACAAAAACTCAAAAAGTTTTTTTAAGCATTCACAAATGTTCGATATGTGCCCCTTTAGTGATTCGGCAGACATCAAGCCGATAATCAAGTTCCTCCCACACTCGGCGCAGCATGTCCCCATCAATGACTTCGAAAGGATCGTTGATGCGAGCTCGCAGTTCTCGCACGTTTCTTGGTACAGGAGGTTTAAACACTGAATCTTTCACATAACCTCACAGAAAGAAATCGCATGGGGTTAAGTCAGGAGAGCGTGGAGGACATGACATGAATTGCTGATCATGATCTTCACCACGACCAATCCATCGGTTTTTCAATCTCCTGTTTAAGAAATGCCAAACATCATGATGGAAGTGCAGTGGAGCACCATCCTGTTGAAAGATGAAGTCGGCGCTGTCGGTCTCCAGTTGTGGCATGAGCCAATTTTCCAGCATGTCCAGATACACGTGTCCTGTAATGTTTTTTTCGCAGAAGAAAAAGGGGCCGTAAACTTTAAACCGTGAGATTGCACAAAACACGTTAACTTTTGGTGAATTGCGAATTTGCTGAACGAATGCGTGAGGATTCTCTACCGCCCAGATTCGCACATTGTGTCTGTTCACTTCACCATTAAGAAAAAATGTTGCTTCATCACTGAAAACAAGTTTCGCACTGAATGCATCCTCTTCCATGAGCTGTTGCAACCGCGCCGAAAATTCAAAGCGTTTGACTTTGTCATCGGGTGTCAGGGCTTGTAGCAATTGTAAACGGTAAGGCTTCTGCTTTAGCCTTTTCCGTAAGATTTTCCAAACCGTCGGCTGTGGTACGTTTAGCTCCCTGCTTGCTTTATTCGTCGACTTCCGCGGGCTACGCGTGAAACTTGCCCGCACGCGTTCAACCGTTTCTTCGCTCACTGCAGGCTGACCCGTTGATTTCCCCTTACAGAGGCATCCAGAAGCTTTAAACTGCGCATACCATCGCCGAACGGAATTAGCAGTTGGTTGATCTTTGTTGAACTTCGTCCTGAAGTGTCGTTGCACTGTTATGACTGACTGATGTGAGTGCATTTCAAGCACGACATACACTTTCTCGGCTCCTGTCGCCATTTTGTCTCACTGCACTCTCGAGCGCTCTGGCAGCAGAAACCTGAAGTGCGGCTTCAGCCAAACAAAACTTTATGAGTTTTTCTACACATCTGTAGTGTGTCATGACCATATGTCAATGAATGGAGCTACAGTGAATTTATGAAATCGCTTCAATCATTTGTAATAGCCCTGTATAGATTTAAGTGTCAGGAAGTCGTTTCTGAAAGTATTTGTACTGAGTGTAGCCATGTGTGGAAATGAAACACGGATGATAAATAGTTTGGACAAGAAGAGAATAGAAGTTTTCGAAATGTTGTGCTACAGAAGGAGGCTGAAGATTAGATGGGTAGATCACATAACTAATGAGGAGGTATTGAATAGGATTGGGGAGAAGAGAAGTTTGTGGCACAACTTGACTAGAAGAAGGGATCAGTTGGTAGGACATGTTCTGAGGCCTCAAGGGATCACCAACTTAGTACTGGAGGGCAATGTGCAGGGTAAAAATCATAGAGGGAGACCAAGAGATGAATACACTAAACAGATTCAGAAGGATGTAGGTTGCAGTAGGTACTGGGAAATGAAGAACCTTGCACAGGATAGAGTAGCATGGAGAGCTGCATCAAACCAGTCTCTGGACTGAAGACCACATCAACAACAATTACTCCTGGTACTTACTTCACAGCAACTTCATAGAAAGAAAGAGAAATTACTCATGTGGATACAAAGTGAAACTGATCTTTGTTTAAATCCCGTCTAGCAGCGTGTCTGCTTCATAATTTTATGTTCTGAGCTCCTGTGAATTTATCTATCAGCTCAAACCAATTTTCTTATTTCTCTTTCACAATAAATTGTACCTCAACCATTTATCCTATCATCATCTACTACAGCTCATCAGAGAAAATGTACGTAAGGTTGTTAGGCTCTCTCAAATTTAAAATAAAAACAATGAATTTTTAAGGCAAGACAGTTGTCCTCTTATTGCATATTTTATCAATGTATTTGTGCTTAATGGTAATCTGTCTTCCTTTCAGTTATCATTACTCATGAATTTTTAGTTTTCTCCATTTTTTACTATTCCAAACATTTTTACGCTTCATATTTTTATCACTTTCCCATTACGTGAAACATGTTTTTAATTCAAGGTAATTAGTTACACTTATTAGCAGTCTATACTGTTAACTATGTTTGATTATTTTCTTTTTGCTCATTCAGTTCAGTTATACACAAGAGACACAATGTTGCCCTCCTGTAACTGAAAGTTCATTGCGCAGTTTACACTCTTCAGATATGCCAGTGGTAGTAGCCACGTGGGAACTCTTGCTCTTATCATTGATCTCAATTTAATTGCTTTCTTCAGTAACAAGGTACTTGAGTGAAGGGGCACCACTATCAGTTATCTCCAAATCACTCTGTTGATGTTTATCAGGGCTGTTGAAGCATTTGGTGAAGTACCCAAGACAAAACAGTGTGACGCACAGCGCCTTCATAAAGTATTCTGCCCAACACTAGTGAATGGAAGGCGAGCAGAAACCAATAAATATCAGTGTTATTTCTTCTCCACCATAGAGAATCTTCTGCCAGACTGCATCAGTTACTTCATCAAATAATTTGTATGTACATGCCTCTTCTTTGTGAGACTTTTGTCATATCATGTAGAAAACCTTACAAAAACAAAGGATGACAACTGGCAGATTGAATACACTGCAAGTATCTGTGCTTTTTTTCTTTTCTTTTTTTCATTTTTTTCCTTAAAAATTAATAAGAGATGAATTGCTAATCAGAGTCTTGAGACTTGATTCCTGATTGGTCTCAAGATTTAAAAAAAGAATTTTTTTTAATTGCACTTAACATGACTTTTACACTACTTTAATATGAGAAAAATATGAAGTTGCAGTGTGACTCATGTTCCAGATAAGACTTATATGGACAAGCAGGCCAAATCACTAATACTACAAAGGGGAAGATGAAAATTTTTTTTTGCAAAATATCAAGGTCCATATCGAGTTATAGAAACTATGTCACCAGTGAATGTCAAGGTTAAGTTGCTGACAAGGATGACAGCTGTACACGTGAGATGTTTGAAACTGTTTTGAGGGAGTGTGGAAGTTATTCCTGTATTTGTGGATTTAGACTGGGAGGGAAAAGTGAAAAAGAAGGTGCAGAAGAGTGTGAAGTTCTGGATAAACTAATGAGAAGGAGTCCATATGCATTAAGACCTAGGAGTTAAGAATAGATTTACATCTCGTGTTTGTTGGCAAAAGTATAACATATGATATAGTGTACACAAGCTGAACTGTTGCAGAGCAGCAGGAAACTTTATGTGGGAGAGAAGAGTAATGGGTATCACTGTCCTCACGTTAGGTAGATCAGGAGACAAGATAGTGCAGATCATAGGTGTGTTACTGATTGTCATCGGTGCGAAAGCATTGTAGAACCAGTGCCTGAAAAGGGGAGTATTGTTCACAAAGCAATGAGATGTGTTGATCACCAGCCATCACTGGGTGATATAGGTAGTGTTTAGCACATGGGAAATGCAAAACAAAGTGAGACAACTTGAGGAAGCATTTGACAGTTTCTGGAGGGTGCAGAGAAGCACAGAATGCATAAAGGAGGTACAGAGGTATCTATGAGGATGCAAGAGACTTGTGAGAAGTTGAGGGACGAGATTACACAGGTACAGAGCATTATACAGCATACAAAAACGTGGTGAGATTGGATTGATGCACGAGCCCGGTTTCTGAAAACTGTGTTTGGGCTGGTTGATGAGGAGGACATAAAAAGGATGAATGACGAATGACTTGGTAGAAGTAGTGAAACAGAGAGTAAAAGACAACAATGCAATGAGTGAGTGTCACACTGTGCAAGCTGCAAGTTTGGAGAAAGTTGTTTTAAACAGCATTTAGTTACTATGCCAGCTCACCTGGGGAGTAATGGACTACACATAAACCATGGAGGAATTGGTGAACCAGAACATTAAGTGGTTACAAACTAAGTAGAAGTGTTGGAAAGGGAAGTAGTTGTAATGAAGTGGTTACAGTCCTTGCAAAACAGTGTGTGGGAAGCATGCACAAAGGTATCAGAGTTGTGGTAAGCTATGCAGCAAACCTTGCATGGACAACTAGGAGTAAACTTGTCACCAGATCGCTACCGAGAGGGGCTACAGAAAGTGCAAAAAGGACTACCACCAGAACTGAAGATGGTCTTGCAATCCAGCCATAAAAACCTTCCTATTTTAACCTAGCTATGGTGGAAGCAAGGACTGGTGGAGCAAACGTGGACATTTCAGTTTTCTTTCCAGTAGCAGGGAAGCAGTCACGGTACCAATGTTACACATATCTCATTAACTGAGGATTGCTGAAGAAGTTGGTCAGAGTAAAAGTGGAGCAGTTCTTATAAGTTACAAAAGACTAGAGCAGGCATGCGGGAATGGAATAAGCAAGTTGCAGAAGTGTTACAGGAATGAAGTCACAGTTTGTCCAAACAGTGTGGTTAGAGGAGGTCGGAACTCCTGTACAGTGACGTTACCGGAAGGTCAGAAAACTGAAAATGGTTGCAAGAAAGAGGTGACTAGGCCTGAGTTGTACTTCCAGCAGGCTGAGGCATATTGATTGTACTCTATCTTCAATAAAGAGACAGTAATAGCCAGTTATTTTGAAAAGGGGAAAGTCATGACAGTGAAAATGCTAGAGCTGAATGGGAATGCATTGTTAATAAAAGGGACATCATATGAAATATTGGGACTTACTTTCTGCCTACCTACCGCAGTTTCAGGAATACCACATCGTAGCATTTGCCGTCTCAATTGTATTGGACAGAGGAAACTACAGAGGTGTTACCAGCAGTGAAACTGACTATGCTGAACTAGACTTTAGGACCCAAGTTAATTCAGTCTGTTGACAAGCTCATTACTGAGCAGGAGGGACGAGTCTCTGTGGTGACATTGGATTGGAACAGGGAGAAGCAGTACCAAAGAGAACCAGCATTGACCATAATTATAACAGGTACAGCAGTGACATTTACTCTGCTAATCTTAGCCCTTGTTCACATGTACAAGGATCCAGGCACAAGATGAATCTCACATCCAGTCACTGTTCAAATCCCAGTGGATTGGGTTCCCGGAGCCTAGGAGGCAGTAGAGGGAACTGCAACTGTAGTTTAATCTAAAAGGTAACTGATGGAGCTTCGACAAGCAGTATGTAAGAGGACATAATGATAGAAGTAGACTTAACAAAATACAGACCAGAAGTGACTGGGCCAGCCACCAGGGAACTTGTCACTCTACTTGCATGAGGATAAACTGTTTTATGCCAACCTGAGAGAAAAGGTGTTGTTAAGGAGGAGAGCAACACACTGCACCGACCAAATTTGGTCATAAACACACAAAGTAGGAAGTAGACAGTAGCAGCACCAGCTGCAAGTGAGCCCAAATGTTATGCCAAACAAAACATAACACAGCCATCGCAATGTTGAGAGGTGAGCCAGCCTGGCGAGGTGTGAAAAAAGCTGACACAGCGATACCTAAGTGAAAGAAGATGGAAGCCTATCCATGCCGCAGCAGCAGAGTGTTTAGTACACATGCCGTAAGGCACAGCAAAGCCTAAGCAAGCACAGTCGGAAGCAGTACACCAGCCGCCAGCATGAATCAGTGGGTCACGGCCGTTACGTCACCTGCCACTGGTGCTGGTCAGCATGAGGACACGAGTTGCACTGCCCACCACACGTGCTGCCACAGCCATCTGTAGCCAGCAGAATTTGGAATTGTGCTGGCAGACGATGTCACAAAATGTACCACTGCTCAGCCTTCACTGTGTTCTGCTGGCATTGCATGCACGTGCAAGAATCTGCTGGATGCCTTGGCCACACTACTGTTGTCTGTTATGAACCATGGCAAGGAGCCATAATAAAGATATTGTTGTACTTGTGGTTGTTTTTCTGGTGTCACACAGTGCCCCCCTGCACCCCAAATCGGTCCCAGTAATTGTCAGTGGAGTTGATTCGGGGGACAGGAGAGAGAACAGTGGAGGAATGTGACTGTAGAGAGGCAAGTGTGAGTGTAGATTAATGGAGGGAAAGGGGAAGCAATGGGTGTGTGACAGATGTTAGTGAAAATTGCCGCCAGGAGGACTGTGGAGAGCCATGAAGAGTAAGTCACATTTCACAATGTCCTGTTGACTCTCCAGAGCAGACCAACTATACCCTTACCCATAACTACTTCTCCTTTGTGTGGATATACAGACAAATTGTTGGTATGGCAATGGGGACCCACGTGATGTCCTCATGTATCAAACCTTTTATGAGCCTAAAGAGGAAACCTTCTATCTATGAGCATAAACCCCATGTTTGATTCAGGTTGACAGATGATATCTTCATCATCTGTAATCAGGACCAAGGCACTATCCTCACTCCTCAACATCTTCTCTACTATCCACTTCATCTGGTCCTCTTCAGCTCAGTGAACTACCTTGCTGGTTGTGGACCTCCACCTCTGCAAAGGCTCCATAAAACCTCTGTCAGTACAGGGATTTTCAACCATTGATAGTATATCTATTTTGATATCTGTCCTCCTCCCCACAATAAAATGTCTCTCCCATACAACCTGGTCACCTGCAGTGAGCAGCACAGTGCATCTGCAGTGAGTGGCAGTCCCTTGCCCAGTATGCACAAAGTCTTCCTAAGGCATTCACTGATACATATTGATACATATTCCCACCCTCATCACCTTTTCCCAGCAAACTTACAGAACATTGCTCCTGTGCCAGCATGGCAGTTCTACCCAATCTGTTATGTTTTCAAACTCTGCTAATAAAATTTTTTCCTTTTTTCTAATTTTCTGCTTTATTTTCAGTGCTGTCATGTAAGTAATATTTGGCCTATGTACTAGTATTCCAAATGCATAATTAAGCATTCCTCCATTTAAATTTGTCATTCGGTTTAATCTTCTCTCTGCGTTGATTCCATTGGTAACACCAGTTTGGTTATGGAGTATGTTACTTAAAAGTTACAGTTAATTTCAGTAAACAATACAGTTCAAAATGCATATATGTTTGTTAGGTAACAATATTATGAAAAGGATAGCTGGTATCCACCATATAACAGAGATGTCAAGTCGAAGATAGCTAATCAGCATAATTCCATATATAATGTCCCACACCAACAGATAGTTAAGCATTCTGACTTCCCAGTACCGTATTTTAAATTACAAGGAACTAATTATGTCCCAAAAAAATTAAATTTGAAGTTACAAGATAGCATTATTTTTCATTGCAGATTTTGTTGTAACAACTGTTAGATTCCAAATCTTGGCTATCTACATTTGTTACTTTATTTTTTCTGTACAATATGACATATGGCACTAATAAATTAACTCTCCAATTAATAATTTCATTTAATTTACTCTAATTTTCAGTACGATGCTCATGCACATAAACAAGCAGGTTACCATTGTGTAAAAATTGTTGTGTCCATGTGTTCTAACCAGCAACATTTTTTATAAGTCAAAATCACATCAGTTCTCGTAGTTCAGTTCTACTACTTTGTAGTACTCGTACATCATCCAAATTTGGCAGTTCACAATTAGAAGCCTTATGAGCACACTAGGTGTTGGCACGTACCACAGTTGTGCACATTTTGTACACAAAAATACATACACCGACAACCATGAAACTTATTAATCCTAAGTGGAGACTGACTTTTTCATTTTAATGTGAACTGTGTTTTTGTGCCCCAATAGAAAAATTAGTTTTGCTCCTGTAATTGTAGGTGCTGACATGTTTCAATGCTCTAAAAAATTTTTATAGTTGTCAAATTGGTCACCATTATTAACAATCAAACTTTTAAAGGAATAAATGCGTGTTTTAGTGCTACATGAATGGTAGTGTCATGTATATTTTTGAAAAACGCCATCCCACCTTCATTGCATTTTTCAGCTTTGTGGTAATCAAGAGTGGTGCTACCAAGGAGACAATACAACAACCAGGTCAGTATTGGTACACAGGGCTTCAGCTACCTACCTTGGTGCCCAGAAAAAGAATTTCACCCTTCCCTTTTGGACCTTCTCTCACATGCAGTGCTCTTACAAAGACATTTTTTGCTAGTGACAGATTGAGGACACTGTTTCACTTTTCAGACGGAAGTACAGCTCAAAAACAAAATAAATAAATAAACTGTACCTGGCTTCTCCAGCTCAAGTTTTCTTGATGTTAAGTCACTGGACAAGTCTCTCCCATTGTGTAAGTTCATGACAAGTTTCATTTACAAAAATTCTGAGAAAACAGGTTTCTTTCCTACAGAAACGTTGTTCTTAAAAATTAAAAATACATGTTTCTTGAAATAAAACACTCTTTCCACTGATGATAACCATAGTGTTGTGACATTAATAATGTCAGCAATGTGCAAAGGAGGGAAGATTATGGTTTAACATCCTTCTGATGACATGATCCTTAGGGATACAGTAATGTGGAAGTTCATACAATGCTCTTCTCTCACTTATTTCCTTCTGTGAATTCTTCCTTGGATTTAGATTCAGCTTTAATGAGTTGCTTTTCATTAAAATGTTCCAGTATAGCACATTTTGTAACCAGTTTTTACTTCCAACTAGAAGCATCTCTCAGGTTACTGGTATTTCTATTGTTACATGTGATCAACATCATATACACCAAACCTCTATGTGTGTCACATCAGTGGGGCTGTGTACTCACACACGTTCATTAGCTACGACAAAGAATTATGCCCATAAGCTAAGCATTTTCCACCTTTGCTTATCATTTCAAGACTGATCTTGCTTTAGAAAATAAGTTCCTTGCATGTAGGTCAAGAACTGCAGAACATGGGTATTTTCTTAAAGTCATATCTGCTTAAACTTGCTAATGATAGCCAGCTTTTCGTTTCTGGAAAAATGAGCTGTATCTTGTAACCAGCATCTATATGTTTGTATACAATCGATGTAAGATTTTCCAGAGATTGTCTTGTAACATTTTATGCCATTTATGAAAAATGTGATGCAGGTTTGCTGATAAATTCTGTCAAACATAAGAAAACGTTCGCAGCAGTTTGCACATAAAGCAAACAAGGTAGAAATCAACTCACCATTCATTGCTTTATGTTGAATAGGAATTTGTTGAATACCTTTGCACCAGAACATACACATTCACTCTTAGAAGAGGCAGCAAAGTGTACATGAAAATAATTATTTTCTGTCTTATATTGTGTGTGGGCAGATTATAGTTTAGCTGAAACTGATTTTTATTACCAACAATAAAAACCATTAAACTGTAAAAATACAAGTAAAGAGGCACGAAATATGTCTGTCCACATATAAGTAAAAATAAGTATTAGTGCATGTACAATCAAGTGTGTCATATATAACTTTTGTAACTCAAGTTTCTTAACTCATGGAACCAGAGTAAAAAAGTTATATTTATTATAGGTACTGAAAGTAACTAGAGACACAGAAAAGCCCTTCAGAAGCCCTGGTTCAGAGGGACAGAAAATAAAGTAAGTTATAGGGACGTAAAATAGCTGTACTTACCAGTTGGAGGAAGGGGGTGTAGGGAGAATGGGGAGGGGAGGAAGGAAATACAAAGGGGTCAACAAAAAATAATTTTACAACTATCCATTACTTTAGAAGTAACAATTCTCTCAAAACTGTGACATAAAAAAGCTGTCGATAATTTGTTTCTGGTGGAAATATAACAAAGTTTAACAAACAGTGTAGGAATGTAGAAGATATGTCAGACTAATACTGAGATTAAATGAATTACATACATTACATTAAGTATCATGATAAATGAGGAAAACTACTTAATGTTGTTGTGAGGGGACTGTTAACATAATTTTCATGCTGGCTGTCACAATGCACGGATGCATCACACCTACGAATTGGTTAATAATATTGAAACTTTGATGTTAAATAAAAGTAATGTAGAGAGAGCCCAAAAGGTATCAGGGCAATAGGAAAAACTCATTAAGCAGATGTCCATGAACAAACTAATACAAAGAGTCATAGAAGCTGAGATTCTGCCGAAGCGTAATCAAGTTAAGAAGTTTCGTCAACATGGGGCGAGTAGAGGGACGTATGCAGACAATTCAAGGACATCAGATACAGCCCAGTGGGCTAGGTGATGAAGTGCAAGGCAAGATTAGAGATAATGGAATTAAGAAAACACACACACACAAACACACACACACACACACACACACACACACACACACACACACACACACACTCTCTCTCTCCACCCAGTAGTGGCCACGGCATGGGAACGTGAAATCTGTGAAACGCAATGATTATCAGCTAATTAGTATTTCCAATCAGAATACAGGGTCAGGGAGTTCTCTTTGATCTGAGATTTCCAGGAAATGAGCTTGATAAGCAAGACCAATTGTAATTGTTGTAAGTATGTACAAGCTTTTATTACACAGTATAAAATATGCAACATTAAGAGTATAACTGGCAATCATGTGTGAATGCCCCTTGGCTGACTGCATAATCTTCCTTCACGAAATATAACTAGGAGACTATGTGCAGAGAGAATTATTAACAATAACCAATACTACAAAAGTGAGCACAAATTCGTTCATTCTGGTCTTCTGAAAGCATTATCTAGAATAAATGAATCAAAGAAGCACAACTGAATAATCATTACAGAAATATTTAAAGTAGGCAATACATATAGGATATCAAGCAACTGAAAAAATAAACTTTCAGTTTATAATATCAAACCCTGTGCTAGGTATTCCTAGAAAATGAATTTCCTTAAATTAAATTCTATGAAATGTATATTTTTATGTATATGTAATTCACAAATCATAGTTACTGGATTGGTGTATTTAGTGACGGGAAGAAAGGAAAATTATAGCTTGTAGAAATGTAGAAATGGTCAAAGAAAGACAGCATAATTCTTCATCTAGAAGAATGTTAGGTATTGCTACCTATGCACTAGTTTTTGAGGTGTTCTGGTGTGGTGACTAAAAAAATTGATTAGTCTATTCTATTTGTGTACAAAGTGAGGGGAAAAATTATTCTAGATGCCTCTGTAAGTCCTATAACTCCCCTATCTTATTCTCATTGTCCCTACACAAGATATATATAATGATGGACACAAAACTGTCACACAGTTTTCCTTGAACACCAGTTCTCTAAAGAACCAAAGGGTTTCACAGGAACAAATTCCCCATTTGTGTTCCCCATGCATTTCTGTTACACTTTCTTAGTAGTTAGATGGACTTTACACAATCCTAGCAGTATACCTCCAAATTCACACAATGTCTGCTGTCATGCATGTAAAATTTCTAGGTCTAAATCTTGACAAAAATTTAAATTGGAAGGCACATGTAGACTGCTTGGCAAACAAACTAAACAGCCTAGCTTATGCAATGAATGTCTTCCCTGGTTCCACCCTCATGGACACCAGGAAGATAGTTTACCACAGCTACTTTGAGACTATAATTTGATACGAAATAATATTCTGGGGAAACTCAATGAACAGCCCAAGATTACTTACTCTTCAAAAGAGAATCATAAGAAACATGTGTTTAGTCCAAAAAAGAACATCATGTTGCCCATTATTTAAAAAATTAAAAATATTCACCATTCCTTCTCTGTACATCTACAAAATTTTTATTTTCATGTATAAAAAGCCAAACTCACTTGACAATTTTTATTTCAGTCACAATGACAGTACTCGTCACAGAGACAGTTTCAAACTCACCCACTCATAATTTAAAACTTTATGCTCAGACACCATTGTACATGGGATTAAAAATTTACAGTAAATTAAATAACACAAATCTGTTAAATATGGAATTTGACCCACTAAAAAGATTGTTATTTAATACACTAGTGGAAATAGGTTATTACTCAATTGAAGAATTCATGCAGGACAGTTTGGTATTTTGAAAAGAACAGAAACAATAAAACTTATGTATTTATGATAAATTGTTAATATATTGTATAAATTGGATTGCAAGCTGCAAAATGTCCGTAATGTTACTTATGTTCATGTTAATTGTTCATGTCTAAAAATTCAGATATGCTATCTTAAATATGTTAATTATTATAACCTCATTTTTTAAAGTAATCTGACAGTACAAAAAGTCTTTGATTTGTAACTGTACGTTATGAGATGAATAAACTACATTCTACATTCTACTTGAAAACAGCTCTGAATTCTGGAGCCAGTACTGTACAACTGCCACAACCGTGTCTTGTATGCAGTTTACTTTACATATTAACTGCATTTTGTCAGAGCCCCCTAACAAATCTAAGTCTTCCATTCGCCTTTCACATGTGTGATGTTAAATTTTCATGGGATTTCCACTATTGCTGTGATTGAGTTATTTCTCTTTATGTCCCTTACATTGCCTTTATTCGTGTGCAAAGAGAGTGGGTTTTCTTTACACTAAGTGGAATTTTCATGCAAATATTTCCACAAAGTAACCATTACTACTAGAGACGCAGCAAGTATGCTGAGAGGTTGCTGTGAGCAAATTTTTCCAAGTGAGTGGCCATTTGAAGAATGTAGCATGTTGCAGGGTCAGATGACAGGAACCACAGCTAGCTGCAACTTTTTCCTCATTTATAGCAGCACTAAAAGCTGAACAAGTAAAGATAAAAATAGAGAGTACTATCATCCAAAAAAGCAAAACAAGGTGATTACGCACTGTGTAGGTTGAAGGATTAATTAATGAAAGGGGTGTGAAATTGTTATTAAAATTCTTATAATTTTGTAGGGTATACTCATCCAACTGCTTTTTATCTGCTGCTGCCACAAGCACTGTGTTCCTTCATGTCCACTGTAACTTGGTTTTTACACCAAGAATGATCAATACTAACATTATGTTTCAGAACCTTTGGTCTATATCACATCATAATTATTATGTTACATTGACAAAACTCAAAACTACTGACATGCTTACAACACTGATGTACATCTTACTTAAGCAATTACATGCTTCTTGCACAAAATCTCATAAGACACTGACATAAAATGCCAACATGGCTGCCCCTTTATATGTAATTCCAAACAATCCTTGGTATTGTTATAAAGGGTTTTTAATAAAATTACAATTAAAACTGTTGCCTCAAAATTAATGACGTATGTCAACAGTTGCACTGGCTCTTATAGATCAAATACATAAATGGATTTTCAAGCATTTAACATTTTAGGAGTGTGCAAATACTCAAAATATGAAATTTTAACAATACTTTTACTATTTTTAGAAAATGCAAAAGATACATGGTTCGGAAAATGTTCCTACCAATTACAGGACCTATACACTTCAATACTGGACCTATACACTTCAATACAATTATAATTTAGTAACCAGTTTCATTGCAATAATTCTACAAACACAGATCCACATTTTGTTTACATGAGTGATTCTTGTTTATTTCAAATTGGATAGAAAAAAACATGTTTTAAATGGGTTTCAATGGACTGTTACGTCTCAGGGGGAGAAAGGTGTAGACATGCCTTAGCACTTACAAAACAATATCTTCCAAATGCTTTATGCAAATGAAACAAGGTGTCACCTGACAGCATTATCAAATGATCAAACCAGATTTTTATCCATTTAGTATCAGTAAAAATTGGGATAATGATCCAATAATTAATTATATAATTAGTGACTGCATCAGAAAACCATATTCAACACAACAGCATGGGGTAAGTTCTAAGAAAAAGTGTGTTTGGATACAGGGTTATTCAAAATGAATGGGACAAAAGAAAGTATTCCTGTGACTACAGTAATGTCTTTACTTCAGGAGTACACATTAGACTGGATGATTAACTCTCACAGTTTAGGTTGACAACAGTGAAACAATGGAAAGTTGCCATTGTTCATCACTGACATTAGTGTTCCAAATGGTGGCATCCAGGATAGAAAAGATGTATTGTGTCACACAATATGCAAAAACATCATCAATAATCATTATTTGCACACACTTTTGGAACAATTTTGCTAAAGTGGCATCTCACCATCACAACATTATTAGATGGGCAAAGCAATTTGATGAGCGTGACTACATATGCAAGAAGAAAACCACAGTATGGCCAACTGTCAAGAATGACGTGGAAAAGATTAGTATGATCTACGAATGAAGCCCCAGAAAAAACCATATGCCCTACAAGCAGAGAATTGTGTGTGTCACAATCAACAGTAGGACATGTGTTGCATAAGCATCTGCAGTTCAAGGCTTAGAGAATTTAAATGTTTCAGGCACTAAAACCATCCAGTAAACCAAAACCATGACAATTAGGCATTGATTTTAAAGTACAGGTGGAGATGGATGGTTTCACAAACAGAACTGTGTTCTCTGACAAAACCACTCTCACCTAAATGGGAAAGTGAACAAGCACAACTTGAGAATATGGAGTACATAAAACCAGCATGCCTCTCTGGAACATGAACAGGATTATCCAAAACTTACTGTTGTTTGTACCATAACTAACCACAGAGTCTTTGGTCCTTTATTCTTCACAGAATCTACCATTACAGGCATAACATATCTCAATATGCTTTCTCTCTGGTTGTTGCCTCAGTTGACAGAAGAGAGACTCAGCTTCATTTTGCAGCAGGGCAGAGTTCTGCCACACTGGTATAACCTTGTACATAGTCACCTCAACGAACGTCTTCCACAGTGCTGGATTAGTTGTGCTGGGTCAAATGATGAGCCATTTATGTTGCAGCCCCCAGGTCACCTGACCTTACACCAATGGATTTTTTTCTTTTGGAAATATGTGAAGCAGATGATTTATGTACCCACATTTAAACAGGACTTACAGTAACTAATGCACCAAATCATTGGTGCAGTTAACTCCACTGATTGGGCTATGTTAGAATGGGTTTGGCAGGAAAGGCACTACTGGACAGAAATCTCCTGTGTCACAAATGGAGCCCACATCAAAATCTGTGAACATCCACAGGAACTGTGAGGTTTAACCTTTCAATCCAGATGTGTAATTCCGAAATAAAATCATTAATGTACTCTAAGGAACTTTTTCCCCTATTAATTTGACTCACCTATGTATGTGCATCACAAAGATGTTGCGACGGTGCAGCTCTCCATGACACATTGATATCACCTTGTGGAATAACTTCACAAGCATAGACTTAATTTCCATGCATGTGTTACACCTCTTTGCTGCCTATCAATGTCTCTGGCACCTTGTGTATCTTTAGCCGCATATGCTGTGGTTCGATCGTCAGGTGTAAAAGGACGGAGCAAGTGCTGGAACATTAGTCGCTTCGGCTCACTCTGAAGATGGCTGGGTGGTATTCAGACGAATTATTAGAAGAAGAAGAAGCTGAATTAATGTGGCTGCAGGCCCGAAATTTTATAGAACACCTATATATGATTTGTTTCCATATAATACCCATTTTAACTGATAAATCATACTTGCGGTTGTGATATGTTTCCAGTAATTAAAAGCCTGTGTGTGACAGGTGAGATTCAATAACTGAATCCTTCACCAGCAGTCCTAATGAAACTGTTTTATTTTTAGATGAGAGAGGAATCAGCAATTAAGCATGAGTTGTCAAATGAATTTGATTAGCAATAATGAAACTAAAAGTACTTTTGCAGTTTTCCAAAGGCAGATTGAAGGCTATGCAGCCATATTGGTCAGAGCAATTCAAGTTGTAGAGACTGCCAGACAACCACTCTGTATTTCTCTCCCTCTGTTCAAAATGGGACATCAAAACAGTGTTCATGTGCAATGCCAAGTGCATGATACTTTTTATACAGAACTGTGTTGGTGTACATATACACTCCTGGAAATGGAAAAAAGAACACATTGACACCGGTGTGTCAGACCCACCATACTTGCTCCGGACACTGCGAGAGGGCTGTACAAGCAATGATCACACGCACGGCACAGCGGACACACCAGGAACCGCGGTGTTGGCCGTCGAATGGCGCTAGCTGCACAGCATTTGTGCACCGCCGACGTCGGTGTCAGCCAGTTTGCCGTGGCATACGGAACTCCATCGCAGTCTTTAACACTGGTAGCATGCCGCGACAGCGTGGACGTGAACCGTATGTGCAGTTGACGGACTTTGAGCGAGGGCGTATAGTGGGCATGCGGGAGGCCGGGTGGACGTACCGCCGAATTGCTCAACACGTGGGGCGTGAGGTCTCCACAGTACATCGATGTTGTCGCCAGTGGTTGGCGGAAGGTGCACGTGCCCGTCGACCTGGGACCGGACCGCAGCGACGCACGGATGCACGCCAAGACAGCAGAATCCTACACAGTGCCGTAGGGGACCACACCGCCACTTCCCAGCAAATTAGGGACACTGTTGCTCCTGGGGTATCGGCGAGGACCATTCGCAACTGTCTCCATGAAGCTGGGCTACGGTCCCGCACACCGTTAGGCCGTCTTCCGCTCACGCCCCAACATCGTGCAGCCCGCCTCCAGTGGTGTCACGACAGGCGTGAATGGAGGGACGAATGGAGACGTGTCGTCTTCAGCGATGAGAGTCGCTTCTGCCTTGGTGCCAATGATGGTCGTATGCGTGTTTGGCGCCGTGCAGGTGAGCGCCACAATCAGGACTGCATACGACTGAGGCACACAGGGCCAACACCCGGCATCATGGTGTGGGGAGCGATCTCCTAAACTGGCCATACACCACTGGTGATCGTCGAGGGGACACTGAATAGTGCACGGTACATCCAAACCGTCATCGAACCCATCGTTCTACCATTCCTAGACCGGCAAGGGAACTTGCTGTTCCAACAGGACAATGCACGTCCGCATGTATCCCGTGCTACCCAACGTGCTCTAGAAGGTGTAAGTCAACTACCCTGGCCAGCAAGATCTCCGGATCTGTCCCCCATTGAGCATGTTTGGGACTGGATGAAGCGTCGTCTCACGCGGTCTGCACGTCCAGCACGAACGCTGGTCCAACTGAGGCGCCAGGTGGAAATGGCATGGCAAGCCGTTCCACAGGACTACATCCAGCATCTCTACGATCGTCTCCATGGGAGAATAGCAGCCTGCATTGCTGCGAAAGGTGGATATACACTGTACTAGTGCCGATATTGTGCATGCTCTGTTGCCTGTGTCTATGTGCCTGTGGTTCTGTCAGTGTGATCATGTGATGTATCTGACCCCAGGAATGTGTCAATAAAGTTTCCCCTTCCTGGGACAATGAATTCACGGTGTTCTTATTTCAATTTCCAGGAGTGTATATTAAATTTAATTTATAATTTTAGAGGTAAAGCCTTCATTTTTAGGCTATAAAACCAATATTAATCTGGGAAAAGACTCCATTATGTCTGCAGCAGTGTAACTGGTGCAGTTAGTCTTGCACACCTGAGGAGAAATAACCTGTGCAGAGACAACGGAACTTTGGTTATTTACAACCTGCAAGTTTTTGAGCAACATCAAGGTTACAACTTAAAAATTATTGCAAGTGCTCTCAGTACTTAGAAATATTTTCACAGTGGGTTTGGGAGATTCTTATTCTCAGCTGACAAGTGTTGCTCCAACATGAGTAATTTCTGTGGACATAGAATTTTTTTTTTTTTTTTGGCAATGGGTTTTGTAGGCTTTGAATTATAACCATTGCATTCTAGGTTGAACTTGTACTTATTTTGCAATGTACTGTGAGATAATGAAGGGCTTTCTAGGTTTCATTGTGTTCATTATCCCATCACCAACTTGATGTGGATGACATAATGCTATTCTGGGAAGAGGAGAAAGATTTTAAGCAGTGCTAAAACTCACAATTCACAAGAATCCCATTCTCAACATAGAGTGTTGTTCCTCTCAGAGAGCTGTGACAGAACAAAAAAATGTGTTTGGCAAAATAGTACAGTTCTGGGAAGGTCACGTACCATCTAGGCAGTCACCTACCTCTGAGAAGAAATATGGGACAAGAAGGTGAGATTGTGAAGCAGTCTGCAAAAGTGAATGTGATGGCAGAGACAGCCCCCCACAACTTTCCTGCCGGCAGCAGCCCACCTACAAGACAATGCAGCTCACGAGGCTGCCGCACCAGTTGTGGCTGTAAGCATAGTTGCCAAAGGCAGGTAACACACTGTCGTCTCAGCTGCCACTAACCACAATGGGAACAAAATGATATGTCACCATTCTGGCTAGCCTATCATTTGTCAGTACCAGGCAATGAGAATTATAACAAGAACAAGGGAGTCAGTCCTCACCTCCCCACTCTTGCCATCTAATTGAAATCAGAATTAGAGATGTTCTTGAGAAACTGGCAAAAAAAAAAAAAAAAAAAGGAGTTAGTTAAACAAAAGTATACTCTTATACCATCTGAATGTAGCACAGGGCCTGTAGTAAAGAAACAAACAATCCTGGAGAGAGCCACTTGTAACAGCGGCTGAAATGTTGCTCTGTAAAAGAACTTGACGACACATCCTTAAATCTTTTACGAAAGATGACTTGGAACCCTACACTTCCACATGTGTAACATTCGCTCATATAAGACAGTGTGATTATAATTAAAGTCGCAGTTTCAGAACTCTGAAGAAGAAGAAGAAGAAGAAGAAGAAGAAGAAGAAGAAGGAAAAAAGTGGAATATTATTGCATCAGGGTGAAATGTTATGGATAGGGATAAAAAAAAAAAAGTAGCTTCTATTTTTGGCAAAATTCGCGTCTTTTTCTGTGTTTGTTTCAGTTATTAGATGCACTAATATAAAAGGTTATCATGTTAACGTGAGTGAAGACAAAGAAAGCCATGAAATTGACTATTGAAAAAAAAAAAGAGCGGATCAGGGACTTTTTTACTGGATTGTTTGCTTTTGCAAAAACTTCAACACTTTTTGCTCTGAAATGGCCTTCGTTTCCTTGGTTTGGCAGTATTTCAGGTTTCAAGAATGATTGTTCTGTTCAAAAGCAGCAGCATTTCCTACCAGTGAACTGAATGCATCAACAAATTAAGGTGTTTCTGAACATTACTTGTCTTTTTTCGCCCAATTTGATGATTACAAAGTCTTGAGACTATTAATTTCGATCTTTCATGGGCATTAATAGCTGTGTGACCCATGCTTGACAACACTACAGATTTAACTGATGAGGTACTTAGCATAGAAGTAGAACCAAATGTATGGTAATTAGATTTTTATGGGGGAAGGATTTCAGTGTAGTCATAAAAAGTCACAGATTTCTTTTTCCAGTTGCTATAGCGCAGCGTGTGAGCACTATTGGCTATAGTGTTACAGGTATCACCGAGCTCTTCTTGTGTTTGAAGGGTGGTAATCTAAATCTGTGATAGACCAGGATTAGTCACTTCACTTTTTTCAGAATATGAAAAGAAAACAATGAGCAATGCACACACAACACAAGGCATTTGGGGACGGTTACTGCGCAATTGGTTGTTGAGTTAGCAGAGTATTGTTAACGAAGTAGTTCAGGCCCGACCTGAAATGTAACAGCCCATTAAGACCCACTTAAAATGAACATTTTCCAGTCTAATTCCGGATCACACATGTAAACAAAATATATAACTCGTCTAGAAAAAATTATGACTGAGAAAATAACTGTTTAATCTCTTTCACTTCAAAGTGTAGAAGCTCTGTAAATGAAGGGAACATTTCCCATGAAGGGAGCCTCCAGTAATTAATAAAAAATGTAAATTTATTATTGTAATTTCTTATTTGAGAATTTATTCTTGAATAAAATAACAGACATGTACTAATATCGTAGTGTACTAGCTCTTCTGGAGTAAATATACAATCAGATATGTATTTTCAATTTTTGTGTATCAATTTTAACTGTTAATTAATCAAATATTCATTTTAAACAAAGCCGAGGATTGTTCGTGATTGCTAAGAAAGTATAAATAGTTACAGCCATGTTGGCAGTGTAGGTCAGTACTTTGAGTGTATTTAGACAGAAAGCATGTAGCTTGTTGGCCTTGATTTATTTCATTATCTTAAGTATGTTACAACTTGTTTCAGATTTGTCAAGATGCTTTTAATTAATTTGAGATTATAATAAATGTCCAGTGGAAACAAAAAACAGGATTAATTATTTAAAAAATGACTTTATAGTTTTTTTTCTGTAACTGTCTCCAGAACTTATGCTGCGTCAGATTGCTAGATACGATGAATAAAACAACCCCTAAGAATGTTATAGATCTCTAGCGGTATTCAATGCAATCACAGTTTGCATTTGCCACATAATTTGCCAAGGAATCAGAATTTTTATTGTTCCATAACGTACAAAGTTAAATTACAAGATTTAATGTATAGGGGACTTGTCAGTACTGAAATTACAATTTATGTGTATTACAGAATCAATAATTATATCTAAAACCAAAGATGATGTAACTTACCAACATATGTCTGCTTGTGTGTGTGTGTGTGTGTGTGTGTGTGTGTGTGTGTGTGTGTGTGTGTGACTGTCCCTTTTTCCCCCTAAGGTAAGTCTTTCCGCTCCCGGGATTGGAATGACTCTTTACCCTTTCCCTTAAAACCCACATCCTTTCGTCTTTCCCTCTCCTTCCCTTTTTCCCGCTGCAGCAACCATTGGTTGTGAAAGCTTGAATTTTGTGTGTGTGTTTGTTTTTGTTAGTGTCTGTATCAACATACCAATGCTTTCGTTTGGTAAGTTACATCATCTTTGTTTTTAGATATATTTTTCCCCACATGGAATGTTTCCGTCTATTATATTCATAGAATCAATAATTATTATTTTATATTTTACAGAGACTGTGTGTAGCCCAACAACAGTATTGCTGTAAAAAGAGAGAATAATTATTACACTCATTTATTAGACAAAAAACTTCTATGCTTAATTAACAAAACATTTTAGTCACTTGCTTTCTTGCTCGGATTGTTATATTACAATTAAGAAATTCTTCTAAGGAATAACAATATTTCTGTACTAACAATTGTCGTAGCTGTTGCTTTAGTTGCCCCATCACCACGCTGAGGATTTGTTTCTGTTTTAGAAGGTTGTAAATTTTCCTGTCCATTTATTCTTCAGTTTGTGCAAACAGCTTTAATCTATGAGTGGGAAGCATGAAATTCTCCTTGTTCCTAGTACTGTATTGGTGTTTAACACTTTCAACACGCCCTCTTTACACCAGGCACTTGGCTGTGAACTGGCATATTTAATGGATGTTTGAAATTAGATCGCAAAGAACAGAAAAATGATAGGAATATGGTTCTTGCATCATTGAAAAGGAAAAAGTAAGAGCTTTACATGAATGTGAGTTTATTTAACAATGTAAAATACAAATGGGTGTTATAATTAAAAAAAGAAAACACAAAAATGTCGTGGATAAAAAAGTTTTACATGATCTCTCTCTTGAGTAATGCCATTATTACTGTATCTAAATTTAAAACAATACATCACTGGACTGTAACTGCAGATACCTGTAAACTAGAGTAATTTAATAGTTCAGATGTAGTTAGCCTTTGTGTGAAAATCCTGGAAAAATTGTGGGACGCAAAGGCCAACGCCACAGTCATTGCACCACCATCTACTTTCCTTCCTGATGTGCTTACCCATCTCTTTCTACCCCTTGTCTGAACATACTTTGCAATACCTAGTAGTATTCACCTTGTTTGCAGTGGGTGGGATCTTCTCTGGAAAGTGCCTTGCAAATGTCCTCTCAATTTGTGAGGATGAAGCGGCTTGTTGCTGAAAAATATTTCCGCCCTTCTCAGCCAGTTTCTTCCCCACTTTGTGAATAAAGTCTACTAGGGATACATTCTTTCTAGTCTTCTCTTTATATAAAATAAAACTGTTGACAGTTGACACGATAAGCAAGTGGAAAAACAGCTTTTTCCACCACTTCAAAGTATTTCGGGCAAACGGACAATAGCTGGAGAACTGATCTGCTCTGTCAACCCCAGCTTTATTCTTAGTGTAATCAATAATAACGTCTGGCTTTACAATTTATGCTATTCCACCTTTGGCGCTCACTTGAATACCAGTTTTGGTAGACTTATGCTTTGTGGAAAGACAAAAAACATCTCGTTTTGACTTCCACTTCACTGCCAAGAGATGGTGTTTCCCTTGAAAAACTATCTTCTTTTAGTTAGTTTTAGTGTTTTGAATATTTGTCGCAAACCTTTCCTGTTTTTCATTACAGTTCCCACTCCAAGAGCTTTATTTTCCCACAACATGTCTAAAGAGATGGACTGGTGTAATACCTATCCATATAAATGCAACGTCCTTTGCCAAACTACTGTGAACACAACCTTTTTACAAGGCCCTCGATGCTATTGTCAACACTGCCTGCAGAACCTGTATATACATCACAGTTTAGCATATAACCAGTTGATGAACCGCAGAGAGCATACAATTTTATTCCATATTTACTGGGTTTGTTTTTCATGTATGCTCTGAAGCTTGTTCTACCACGAAAGGGACACATTGCCTCATCTATTGTCAGATTCATACCTGGACGAAAACTGATTTTGCTTTTTTCACAAAGAAATCAAACACAGGCCTCACTTTGTGAAGTGGTCATGCTTTTCTTCGCCTCTGCTAATGGACGTAGCATTGTCATTCAAGTGTAACATCGACAATGTAGCGCGAAATCGATCACGACTCAACAATTTACTCGCAAATCCTGTCTGCGAAAACGGGTCTGTTGACCAATAACCACTGATTTTCGGCAATTTGGCGACGCACATATGCAAAATAATAATGAGACATCAGTAAATCTCTTGCAATATTACTGCAGACCACTTATGCCAAACACAGTTTATTTTCAGGCTACCTTTGCGTTTCATTGCCGTAATAACGTTACCAGCGTACCGATTCGTTTCACTTTTGATGAGCCGAATAAGGTCGTCATCAAAGAAATAACTAAAATATTGAAGCTCCTCAGTGGCATCTGAAAAATGCCATGCTACGCCGACTACTTCCTGGAAATCTGGCGGTACTGGCTGATCGTCCAGTTCCGACCAATCTTGCTCCTTGTGCTCAGTGATTTTCGCCTGGAGAGTACGAATCCTCTTTGTCAGAATCGTCAATTTCAGATCCTGCATCTCCACAAAGAATATATAAGATCTCTGCCTCTGTCAACTCGCTGCGCAATATTTTCACGATTGTAAACACCTGTGAATGAACTGCAGGTAACTTCGTCTTTGCAGTGCTCACAACAGCTCCCAGGATGAGATAGCCGATAAGTGCTTGTGCCTTCTGCGGAAGAAGAATGAAATACCTCCACATTAGTTGATGAAACTGCTTCGGAGACCCGCTAAACGCACTTACGGAGCCAAATAAAGGCTCGCCCGTACGGTATACGGGCGCCGTCGCCAACGTCAGTTTTGTGGCGGCGTTCGTAGCGACAAACAATTCGCTGTAGAAAAGGCTTACGAAGTCACCGCCACACTTTTAATAGCGGGCCGACCGGTCCGCTGGAACAGTGAACAGAAAGATGAAAACCCAAACACTCTGATTAAATAAAAGTCGGTACTTATCTTTATTAACGAAGATACAGGAACACAGTAGTGAACTCCGTGTCTACAGAAATCTGTCTAGTTCGAGTCGGAGCGGCTAGGTCAGCGTCGGCTGACGACAAACAACAAATCTGCTGCGATGAACACACAACTGACTAGCAAGTACACAATTCGGTGGCGAGTATACAACTGAGCGGCAAATACAGAACTGTCCTAGCGCTCGCGACTCCAACGCTTAAGAACCAGAAGCCAGCGGTGGCGCGCGCAGACTTGCGGCGATTTCCTGTCTCGCTGGCGCTGCTTATGCGGACGGCATCCGGACTTTGAAGCTGCCAACCTTTTGGCAGCGGGCTCTGGTGGCATTACTGGCTAGGATATAACAGTCAGGGCGGCGGCGCCCGTATGGCGTACGGGCACCATGCTGTAAGTGTTAAAGTTATTGTCTATGAAAAACTTAGGATTACTGTATACACGAATAATCAGTTCATAAATGTACAAACATGGAGCACTTAATATTTTTACATTTCTTAACAGTGGGCGACAGGGTTTTCCCCTTAGACATATTTCTAAAAATTGATTTTTGTAATTTTAAGATTCTAGTCATTTTGCTTGTGCCTCCCCTTCTTTCAGTCTTGGTTTCTATGACTAATGTGGAATTCTTCTACCTTAGAGTTTTTAGTTTTAAACTGCAGCAAATGTATTTTCCCAGTATTTAATTTTAGCCCACTTAGCTGGAACCAGTTATCCAAAGTGTCTAATAGTTTTGTGACAATTGAAGGCATTTGTTAGGGATCATTGCTTTCAACAAGGCAAGAGTATCATCATTGAGTAAAACAGAGTGTGAATTTATGTTCAGTGGTAGATCATTTATATAAAGTAAAAACAAAATTGAACCTAGAATTGAGCCTTGTGGAACACTGTGTGAAATAATCATCCCTTACTTGATGATATAATTACCCTTTGTTTTCTATTTGTGAGGTATGACCTAAACCATTCTAATGCACAACCCCAATTCCATATCTTTCCATTTTATACAGGAGCAAGTCAAATGCTTTCTTGAGGTCACAGAATAATCCATAATCCTGCAACTTTTCTCGATTTGTTTAAGGCGGAATGGATTTTTTTCACGAACTCATTAATGGCCTCTATTGTACTCTTGCCTTTTTGAAAGCCATATTGATTATCTGAAATTATGTTTGATTTTTCTATAAATTTTTTAATTTGTGTTACCACTAGTTTTTCAAATATGTTTGAAAAAAATTGATAGAACTGAGATTAGACGGTAGTTCCCCATATCTTCTCTTGAGCCTTTTTTAAACAAAGATTTTACCTCTGCATACTTTATGATATCTGGAAAGTGGCCGTCTTCAAGTGATTTATTAATTGTTGAGCAAAGAGGGTGAGCTATTGTCCTGGCAGTTGCTTTTACTACTTTGGTAGGTATGCCATCCCACCCAGCAGATTTTTTGTTATTTAGCTGTAATATAGTTTTCTCTACATCATTAACTGAAATTTTCTCAAAATTGTTAAAGTATTCTTCTGCATTGTGTCTTAAGTGTACTTTTTCTGCATAAGCATGTACATTTACATTTGATTTAGATACATTTACACAAAAGGGTTGAATGACTGACACTGATTTGGGTTTGTTACAATTTTACCCCCCACCCTAATTCTGGAAATATCTTTGCTGTCGGTTCTAATCCCCAGTTCTGATTTTACGGTGGACCAAACTGCCTTTGATTTGTTTCCACTAGCTGAAATGTATTTATTATTAACCATTTCTTTTGCTGCTTTCACTACCCTTTTAAATATGCTTTCATACTGTTTAACATAGTTAATGAAAACAGGGTCTTTGTTGTATTTTAGTTCCTTGTGCAGTTGTCTTTTTTTTTTTTTCACTGGATATTTTTATTCCAGCAGTGATCCAATTTAGTTTATTAGACACTTTTGTCTGGCTTACTCGAAGTGAAGATATTTCATTAAATACATGTAACAAATTTCTCAAAAAGTAGTTAAAAATGTGCAGAGATTAGAATCTCATCTTGGACTTGCCACTCCACATCTAATTCAGAGCAGAACAATTTTAAATTTTCAGCAGTAAAAAGTTTCCGCATTGTACCATCTTTTGAACTTTGGCTAGCAAAAAAAATGTACTCGTTTCTTAGTTGTAAAATGCTAGGTCCCATGGCTGAGTACTAATACATTGAATTATGTGGCATTTATCTGAAATAGCCTGTTCCACTGTCCACAACTGGCATGGAACCAGATCATTGTGCACATTGTTGTGTTTGTACACTTTTTATTTGCAAACAGGTTCTTATGCACATTATCTTTCCAAACTGGGCTTCACCAGATGATGTACAATACCTGTAACTGAAAATTGGTTACATTTTCAACAATTATACACACAAAATAAAGCTATTTCAAACTATCTCTGATAAAATAGTTCATGTGGTTACAATTAGCTATGAAATAGCATCTATCTATTAAGTAATTTCACGTTTTCACATTCTGAAGCAGAATTCGCATGTATTTCACAAAATGCGAATTATTCCAGTCCCTAGTTATAGAAATAAATATGTAATGTAAATTTTCCCACTAGATGGCGCTGTGTTGTAACTTGGTCTGGTGCAGCTACAAACGATAGATGAAGCACAATATGATGCCTATGGTGTTAGCTGCACATTACACCAACTGTACTGTGCAATGTGTACAACCACACAAGTTTATCATTCAACAGTCATGACACTGTTAGTAAGGTAAGCAAATCCACCATGGCAAAATCATACCACATGGATGAGGAAGAATAGGTTTTTAATTGTCCCGATGCCAAAACCATATACAAAGCAACAATGAGATCAATTTTTAACTGTCCACAGAATGTTCCGTGTTCACTGTTCACTTCCACGTGAGCGAGGAATTCTAGAACAAACATTTGTCTTACATGGGTAATTTTGCAATGATAGCAATGGAGGTCGTTTCCTTGAATTTTAAGCACTATGCTCACAGGCATGTCCAAATTTTGTACTATTACCCGTGCACTCCATGTTTACACAACACCAATTGACCCATCCTGCAATGCTGTGTTCATGTCTTCTACTGAATGTCGGACCAGCCATATTCCTCCCTCTCCCACACTGCACTTCAAAAGAACCTGTCTTTTTGTACTTCATAATCACTTTCTCCAGACCACTGGCAGACATTGTGGTCCAATGCCTTATTTCTTACCCTCAAGTGTCTGGAACTTTTACAGAGCTACTGGTGTACAGTCAGCATTCTCGTAAAACAGCTTTAGCAGCAGCATGCGATCCTACATAGAGGTATTCATGCCGACCTTCTCAGATGTAAACTGAGTAACAGCCGTGTATCCACATCTTCTATTTCGCACATTCTGCAGCTCACAGTGCCATCTAGTGGTATAATTTTCATTAGATTTTTTTGTTTCCATAACGTTCCCCTCCGCAGTCTTGTATGTAGGTGCAGTATAAGGGGCCATGGAGCTGCTGCTTGTCATTCAAGTGGCTCCACAGTGGGCCACCATGAGACCGAATGCACCCTGCACCCTTACTGCCCCCCCCCCCCCCCCCCCCGCAAGGAAAAATCCTCAGCAGGGCTGACAGTCCAACCCATGTCCTCCACATGGCAGCCGTCTACACCAACTGCATGGCTATAGAGGTAAGAACAGCACCCTCTGAAGTAAAACGTTTTGCTGTAGTTACACCTTAATGCATTCTGGGCAAAAGTGACTGTGCAGTCCCCCAGATGATGTAAACTTTGTTGACTTTTTTTGTGTGGCTCCTGCTTGTAAGCTGAAGAAGAAAAGCAGATTAACATGTGTTTCAGAACTACTGACATCAATTTCAAAACCATTACCATCAATTTTGGAACCCAGTTCTTCAAGTAGTCTCAGAATTTGTTCATCAGTACAAATTATACCCCATTTTGTTACAATCTTTTACAATTGAGACAACTACAGAAGCACAATGTGACAATGTGGGGTCCTGATAATGCCCACAATAAGTTTCTCATATCTCATAACACTTTATGGAAACAGGAACATCTGTTTGGCGGCTATCTGAAGTATTAAAATAGCAAGAAACTGACTTTAAGCCGTCACCGCTCAGAAATAGTGCACCGTGAAGTAACAATCGAGAAAGCTGCAGTCAGAGATCCTTCGGGCACTCACTGTTAAGGAAATTATACTGTGCCCACAATTTCTATAAGCAGTGACTGGCATATGTTAAAAGTGATAACAGTGGTGGGCACCATTCAGTTGCCAGAACATACTGAGTCCAGTTTAATGGCAGATAAGGCAAATCTTACCATCACAGTTTTGCAATCTCTACAAGAGTTTGTTTATTTGTGTGTAATGCAACAGTGTCATCAAAAACTTTAGGCATTTTACAGGCAAACTGGGTTTAACCTTGTTTTAGGTAATGCATAAAATAAATTTTATACGTATATTCTCCAAGACATCCACAAAATTCATATATTCCTCATCCCAAAAGACATCCACCATCAATTATCCAGTTTTCATTACTTCTCCTTTGGTGATGTGCAGTACTATTCAATCAACAGTTTTTCCTATTCACAGCGAGGTAAAAGAAGATGTTTCTTGTCCCTATCCCCTATAAATTGCAAAGCTTGCTGAGAAATCTCCTCCCTCACATTTTGAAGGAATATAGCAAGTTGGCCTCTGGTGTTTCCCTCGCATTTTTATTTTGAGATATCAACAATTATTACATTGTGTTACTAAAGAATTTTGAGTGCCTGTCATCTTGGTACAAACATTTCAGTATGATGTTACTTCAGTAGTCATCACAACAGTAGTCATTTGCCTTACAAGTCGGACTTGACCCTGTTCCAGATCAGACCAAAATATTCATTACACTGTCTCTGGTGACAAAGCTTGGGACACACAGGTACTTAGCATCCAGTGGCCGACATAAATACAGTTCTTGACTTGCTACACATTTGATGTAGTTGCTGCAGAGGTAGGTTGTTCACACAGACAAACTCGCCATCTAACTATGGTGGTATGCATTGCAGCATCTCCAAAACTATTCTCTAGCACTTTATGAACTTGAATTGAAGTGTCATACTGAGTTGTTAGGAACATTACCACATCCTATTGTTCAATATGAATGTAAATATGCTGTCAACTGCTGATGGAACATGCTAATATTTGCAAAGTGCAGAACAAAGTTAGAAAATTAGTACAAAAGTCATAGTTGTTATATTAGAACAATATTTTATGAGAATTTTACTTTATGCTTATTGTCATTGCATTTTTGTAATTGGTTTATAACTTTAAACTTGCATCTGTGAAAACCAAAAGCTATTCAAAAAAAAACCTATCTTATCAAAATTTTTTACCAACACCATTGTGTGATAAATAGAACCTGGAGTCTTGCAAAATATCAACTTGCAAAATATGTATATATTTATGTAATGAAAATGGGTAAAATATATATCACCATAAAATATATACCTCAATAATTAAAACAGAATTTAATTGAAATCAAATTGTGCATTGCACCATATTTTCTTAATATGCACTTAAATGTACCAGAAATACAAAAAGTACATTATGAAGGTACATTTTACATTACTTAATTTTTTTATTTTGAAAGTCTCTCCTGCACTAAGAAAAGAAAATTATTTTGGGTCATGTCTGTTCACTAAAATGTACACCTTCGCTGAAACTACAAAGGTAACTTACCTTACATTTAATTTTGAAGCACGATGAACAACCAGTTACCTTTCTAATTTCTCTGCAGTAATAGCATGTGGGTCAGAAAGAACAGAGAAAAATGACTTCTCCACATCACAAAATTTCAGGCGACAAAATATTCCTTAAGAGAAGTATGTTTGAACATTGTCTCCTTCCCCACTGATGGTATTGTAAGTAGCAGCAAAAGTCAAGTAGTTTGAATTTGTTGCCAAAATGGTAACAAACTTATTTGCTTCCTTCTGCTCAATATCGTTTGTAATGTGAGTCAGCTCGCATTTGACTTTCTCAACGATTTCTGCAAAAGCAACCTTATATATTCTGAATCATCAAGGTTGCTAACAAGAAAGCCAAAATTGTTATGGATGTATGCCAGAGATTTTTGATTTTAGGTTCAGTGGAAGTTCTTTGTGCATCTCGTATTGACACTGAAGATTCTCTCACAGATGAGTCAATCACAGATGTTATGGCTTTGGGTGGGAGAAGAGGAGCGAGGGGGGGGGGGGGGGGTTTCCAGCCTCTGTTTCCTGCACTCCACCTCACTCACTGGGGATGGCTCAGGCAGAAACAAAGGTTTTGGTAGCAGCAGTCTATGGAGTGACAAGATGCGGGGTTTTGAGAAACATTTTCTTGGTTTATTAAATTATTCTATTTATTTCTGGGTAGCTGTTGCTCATATCTTTGTTGCTACATTGCAATGAATGCACCACACTGGTACGGCAGTTGCCACCTTCAGCACATAGATCCCAACATCCAAATGCATAAGGCCTTTTTCTTCTTGAATTCCCTCAGGCAATAGCATTTTAAGACTTATTCCCAAAATGAGCTACAGTTGAGTGATTTGCAAGAAATCAATGATGTCTTCAAGGATTTTGCAACAATGAAATTGCCGATGAAACATCCATATGCATCCATCGTTTTGTCGGTGGCTATGTGGCGATTGCTTACACAGCGCCGCACACTTTTAAGAGCCTCTGGATAGCAAAAATCTAAATAGTTGTTCCTCAATTTAAATTTATAACAAATCTGTTGCCCTCAGGGATTTTGTGGAAATGACCAACATTCAGGCACTTGAAGTTCGTACGCTGGAATGTTTTCAGCAGAGAATGTATTAGGGAAAAATTCATTTGTACAGTTTAGAGTTTTTTTGCATCTGCATCAATAATATTTGCTTCTTACATGATTGCACTGCTTTGTTGGTTGGTTTTGGGGAAGGAGACCAGACAGCGTGGTCATCGGTCTCATCGGATTAGGGAAGGATGGGGAAGGAAGTCGGCCGTGCCCTTTCTGCACTGCTTTGTTCTCTGTGTGTGCATCACTATGTATATGTTGGGACTTCATAGAGCAACTGATCTGGTTACTGTATGCTCGACATAAAACAGTCTCTCCATCAGTAGTGAAAGTGTCATCCGTCAAAACCTGAATCTTAATTCAGATGATAATTCTGATGCAAAAGGAGGCATCAGAAACACCAAGAGTCATGAACTCTTGAGAAGTACTCTTTGACAGCTTTTTTTCTAAGTGGACGCAACTCCTAGTTCTGGACTGGTAGAAGTCACAAGTAGTCTGAAAACCTTGGGCCACTATACTTCAGACTGCCCCACTGCCAGTCTCAACAGTACACACACCCCTTTACTATACACAATATTGTTATCGTATCTGCTTTGCTTTTGACAACTGAAATTCTGTATTTTAAAAAATTAAGCACATTATCCAACTCAAACTCCACCTTTTGTTGCACTTGATTGTGATTTTTAGAGATGATTTGCTTTCTGTCATCTGCTTTTAGGCTGGCTGGATCTGGATATTTTTCTTAGGGAGTAGCCTACTGGACTGGGGGGAAATACAAAGTGTAGTAAGCAATAATATGTAATTTCCTGTAGCATTAAGTTAAAGTACATAAAACGTAATGATTAAATGAAATATAACAACACTGGCCACATAATTTGTGCAGATTTACACTTTTCCTGTGCATAGGAGTGGATGGAAAGTATAATAAGTAGTTAGACAAAAAATCTGGGCTCTAGTGATAAGTTCGTACTATCAACATACATGGATACAATATTCAATTGAATAAAAAATAACTTCATAATAACAATGTAATGACAAAAACAGCTTTAAATTTTATTCACATATTTATAAAATATACATATTCATTTCAAAATATAAACAAACTGGAATCAATTTGCAATAAAAACAGATCTTTTTTACATATTTATATTCTAAAATTTACTTGTAATAAATATGGTGAGCAGTGTGACCAGAATGTTTTCTTGTTTAGTGTAAACTGAATGATCGTTGTGATGTAATTATGACTACATCATCACAGTCAAGTTCTTGTCTTCTGCCTGCAAGAGGCCCTCAAAACACAAGGAAAAAAGTACACTGCAATCCAAGAGCATCACTTCTGTAAGCTCCACAAATAATATCGTGATTTCCAGAGAAAAATTAGAATTTTGTACACAGCACTACTGGATGTGTTAATTCTGTCTTTTAATCACTTTAAAGATTCAGTCTTTTATTTAAAGAATTATTGCACCAGAAAATGATTGTATCAATAAAATGCCACAAAAACTATGTGCCTATAAGTATAGTGTAATTTTAGGTAACAAAAAATTACAAAAAATTACAAAAAAGTTACGCAGTCATCCTGCTGGACTTTCACACATTCAGAAATTCCATGAAGATAAAGCTACCACTTGAGCCAAGAATAAAAAATTCCAATGCCATATGAGACAGGGAGAAAGGCACAATCAGTTTTCAAGCTTACTTCATTTGCTCTGCTGAAAAACAGCACAAGAATAAAAAATTCCAATGCCATATGAGACAGGGAGAAAGGCACAATCAGTTTTCAAGCTTACTTCATTTGCTCTGCTGAAAAACAGCACAACAGGAATGGAATGTACACAATACTGACAGGGTCTCAATAATAAGAACAGACAGATGTTCTATGGACACACACACACACACACACACACACACACACACACACACACACACACCTCCTTACTTTATCTTCCTCTTGAACAATATCCACAGAGGTGTGGCATTTCCACAGAAGCAACAATGATATAATACACCTCCACAAATATCAGTCAACTGTGGAAGACCTGTCATTTTTGTTTTCGTTGTGACTCAAGGAAGTTGGCAGATAGAGCCAAGAGGCGATATCTCTGCTTCAAATTCTTTGCACGGATGTGTGCTGAAGCTATTTCCACAGTATGATTCGCTGGAAACCAACCTCGCTCACCATCTCTTATTCTTTCTCCCTGGTACCAACCTGAGAAACATTTATTTAATCATTAGTGTTTACAAAGGTCAACACTGAACGCAACAGTAGTTAAATATATTATAGCTACAGAAACAAATTAAAAGTTGTAGGTGGGGTAAAAATGGGATTGGGGGCAATACATAAAGCTACCAAATTCACAAAAATATGACAAAGAGAGAAGAAACAAAAACAGAAATAAATAAAACACACAGGTCCACGATTTGCATACGAAAAGTATCTTCAGCAATAGCTAATGAGAAAGAATACAGAAAAAATGTGAAGGGCCAGTAAAGTAAGGCACCAACCACCAAGATTTTAAGAAGAAATGTAAAACACACACACACACACACACACACACACACACACACACACACGAAGATTTGTGTCTGTTAGGTCCCATCAAAAAGGGGAAACTCTGGGGATTTGGAATGAGTCAAGACAACCATTAACTGAGAGCAGAAAACAGCTTATAGTTTATTATCTAACACTCCATTACTCATACAATAATGCCCGACACTTTAGCTAGCACAGCTGCAGGTGTTATCCACAAGAAAAAGGGTATGTTTGGACATTGTCAATGTTGTATATTAATGATTTTAGGACTGTTTTATTACATCTAAATATAACACATTTAATACATGCATACAGTATAATATGCTGTAATGTTTGAAACAGTCTTACATTTCAAAATAATGAATTAACATCTGTCTTCCATGTAAACACTGAGGTACATGAAACAACTCAAATACATATCAAAAGAACATGGAAATGTTTATTTCAAAACAGTGATCTAACTAATAAGCATATACGAAGAGTAATTTAGGTAATAAAGTGCAAACAAAACGGAAATAAGAAACATATTACTTGACAAAACAGTTTATGCATATGTCTTTTAGATGATCTGCACATTTCCACTTGTTCCATGTAGTACATCGTCTATGGATTGTCTTATTTCATGCTCTTTCACATGTAACATCTGCCACATTATCCAGCTGCTTTTTTTGGCTGTTCGGCAATTTCTAGAGTGCCTTACAGTAATTTAGCTCTTCTTCCAAGAGCTGCTTCTTCTGAACTTATTAAAAGGCAATGTTGCTCTATTTGAGGCTTTATTTTTTCCCCAACTGATTTTTCTATAAAATCAAATCTCTTTACACCCTAATTCAAAGCCATGCATTCGTATTTATATAGCAATAAAGCATTTATGGCTGCAATATTAAAAATATTGTAAAACAGCAGACCAGCTTCTCATATTACATGACATCATGTTTTTCTGACACAGCTGATCCAAAAGATCTGTCCCCACTTAAGGACAGTAATCATCTGAGGTTTCTTCTGCTCTCCTGTTGGAGGGTCTATGGCATCACTGATATGATATGCATGCCTGATGCTGCCAACACTGTCCTATTTTTCTTGGACAGTGTGGCACCAATGTACAATATTGCTGAAATGTGGAGATAGATGATTTTGGCTACTTTTATCTTTTTGGTAGAAATTCTTTCAGCACTTCACTTGTTTTTATGTACTGTTCTGACGTATGTCACTTTCTTAGCCTGGAGTTTATTGAACAAAAACAAACTGGTAAACCATTTAGTCATTAGTAATATTTCTGTTTGTACCATGTACTGGTTCAATTACTCTAAAATCAGTATCTTCAGCCAAATTACTGGTATTTTATGGCTCCTGCAGTTGCTTACTGATGTAAAATTTTACATTAAAAGTGTAAGCCATTTTTACATCAACCAAACCAAACACTTTTAACACATACTTTGCAGGTTTGCTAGGAATATATTGCCTTGATGGGCAGTTTCCCCTGAATACAAAAAGCTGTTCATCAACAGTAAGGTATTCACTAAGTGAGAAATATTTTTGGCAACTGTTCGTAAACAGTTCTACTACCTATCTGGCAGTGGCCAACTTGTCACTCTCTCTGTGAACATCTCTGTTATGGATATTATTGAACCTCAAACATGTCAAGCAAAACCTGAATTGGTTTTAAATTGTGTATAAATAACATGATGTCCATTGCTGCTTGAGGAGGAGATTAGTGTTTAACTTCCCATCAATGTCGAGGTCATTAGAGACATAGCGCAAACTCGGGTTAGGGAAGGATGGGGAAGGAAATCTGCCATGCCCTTTCGAAGGAACAATCCCAGGATTCGATTTAGGAAAATTATGGAAAACCCAAATCACGATGGCCGGACGTGGGTTTGAAATGTCGTCCTTCCAAATGTCGGGTAAAGTGTGCCAACCACTGCACCACCTCCCTCTGTCATTGCCTTTCGTGTTATACCACAACTACAAAATATTCTTTCTAGAACATCTGAAAGCTCCACACAGATACAACAAACCAATGAAAGCTCTGAAGTTTGTTTCTTCAGCAACCATTTCGTTAGAAAAGTTACCATGAATTTCATTGATGTAAACATGAGTACAAGTTGCAATAATAAGGATGATATTTTTATTCAAGATTAAATTCAGGATATCTACTTCTGTCATACAAGCTTCATTTATGGGTCTTGGTAAATGTATAATAATATTACAAGATCTTCTTCTAACACATTCTTCCAACATAATTACTTTTCCTCCATTTAGTTATTCCACACAAAAAAAGTGAACACTTGAACTACATCTTCCTGCGATTCAAATTCATCATTTTATAACATTTATTGTTCTGATCCTGAATCATGACAGCTTTTATGTACACAATCCTCATCCTCTGAGTCAGCAGCATCACTGTTAGGATCTTCATCATTCAGCTCATAGAACCATTCCAGTTAAAGATTAGAATCTCTACTAAACTGTGTGAGAGGTTTTTCTGCCTCTGACATTTCTTTCACAAACTAAAATAAGGAGAATACTACATAAGATGGAAATTAGCTCCAATCAGCTTCAATATACCTAAAATTACACACATGAAAGGGGGACTGAGTCAAGGTAACCAATAAAGTAATGTAACATTATTTTGTTTCAGATTGACGCAGCACAGCCTGTGTGGACGACCAGTGTCCTCCAGGCTATAATAATGATTCATAAGCAATGTAACCTGTGTAATTGAAAGCCAACAATGGCTGAAGCTAACAGAAAGAGAGTTAACACAACAGTACTGAAAATGATGTGAATACAATCCAGCCCAGTCAGACAAAACCGACTGGGGAAAACTAGTGTCAGCCACGTGAGCAACAGACGATTAATACACAATTTGTTGAAAACAACTACACTGCTTACACAGGCTGAAAGCAACATTGTAAATGTAGCCACTACCTTGAGTAACTACACTGATATGTATAAAACAACTGTTATCTACACACTGTAGGAATAGCCTGAACAAGTTTCTATTTGACAATTCTTGCTGTCAGCCTCTTATTCTGTACAGAATAACTAAATGTAGAGCCATCAAGGCACATGCTAAAAAAAAGACCACACAAAGTGGAACAAATGTTGCTAAAACTTTAAGAACTTTTGCTCTAAAAACTCCATTTCAATCTATACAACACGAGACTAGAGCTGTAAATTGTAAAACAAACGAATTACCACTATTTTATCATGTATATATTACACAAACACAGCCAAAGTAACATATGCACCAGCATTACAGACCACTAGAATGCTTCAAAGTATAAAAGAAACACAACGTGTGTGATAATGTACTCACCAAGTGGCAGCAGGGGAAAACACACACACACACACACACACACACACACACAAAATTACAATTTAAGAGCACATTAAAACATTTGTTCGTAGTAAACACCTACTGTGTAGATGAATTTCTTAGCAGAATCAGATACAATCTGTATAAGCCTTAAAACTGTTTTTATTTTTTAACAACAGACCAAGAATTACCTTAGTAAATATACATATAAATATTTGGGGTAGCCTTTTAAATTAATGTGCGAATGAAAAAAAATTTAACATTTTGACTTTTTTTCACATCCTTGTAAACTGTAACCCTCAGGATCTGTTGAAGAAAGTTAAGCATGTAAGTTCTTCTGTAAATAAGTATCCCATATTTTTGTTTTTTAATACATTTGACATTCTCAAGATTATCACCACTACAGGCCTATGAAACAGTTAGGCCTAGTGTATCTAATCTGAAACTTCATCAGGCTGGTCCCTAGTCACTGGACAGTGCCACAAAAGTTGGCACTTCAACACACTGTGAGCAATCTGGAACTGTAAAGATACGTATTTCATTTTAGGGACTGCTTTCTTTATTCTTGGCTCATTTAGGCTCAAATTTTATTTAGTTTCTAGTTGTCAACTTTGAGGATTAGTATAAAAAAAATGCTGGTACCACTGCCCTGTATCTTGGCACAAGAATTGAAGATAACGAGTTAACAGTTTATGACAATGTTCCTAGAAACTTCAAACTTGTGCGAGGATTCTCTTGTCTTCATATAAGGGGCAATCAAAAAGTTTCCCTCTGAGGGCATTGCTGTAGGATATATGTGACACAGCATGACTCCCATGTGGGTATATAAACACCAACATGTACCCATGAGGTCAGTGTGGCATTCGTGGCTTTCTGGCATGCATGCAGTAAATGCAGAAATGTTAACTATGACAATGTTATTACCCAACATCTACAAACAGGACCAAAGTTCTGTTTTCTTTTCTCAGTTGCCAAAAGACGTACACCGGTAGACATCAATCCAAGTTACACAAACTCAGTTGGGAGACACCCAAGAAATCCCCTGCAGTCCTGATATCTCCATGTGATTAACTGCCTCTGGTCCCTTCTGGACTGTACAGCCTTTGAATGTAAACTTTTTGATTGGCCCCTATTGTTTTGAATTGATGGTGCCCTGTGCCAAAGCTGGAGCACTTTAAGGACAGTGTTAGGGAACATTGGACCACAAAGGGAAGATTATTCCTGTCGGATGAGGATGTGCAGCAGGCAGTTATAGGCTTTTTTAGATAGCTGGACATGGTGTTTTACCAAATGGGTATCTTCTACCTGGTGCATCAATGGGACGACTGCCTCAACACTCACAGCGATTATGACCAATTTGCATAATACAGATTCTGGACTGTATGGCCTTCAAACGGAAACATTTTGATCGCCCCTTATAGTTTTTAAGTGATGGCGCCCCGTGCCAAAGCTGGAGTGCTTGAGGCACAGACAGTCTTAGCCAATGTTGGAGCAGTCATGCCCCATGGTGCAGAGCACATGCACTCCAATATTACTGAACACTGCCCGGAGCACAGGTGCTTCACAACAATGAAGACAAAACAGTCTCTTCTGCCAACAAAACACAGACAAAGACTACAACAACAGAACTGCAAACAGGACTAACCAGCAACAAAGAAACTAAGAAATTAAGTAACAAAGAAAGAAAGACAAACTAGGCAAATAGCAACTGAATATAAAGTCTACAAAATAACCTCGTGTGTAAGGCAAATGCTGGGATTATATTTTACCCTATCAAACTAAAATAAAAATAAAATCAGAAAAATGATGATATATTCAAAATTCTCCTCTCTCCCATCTAAAAGTAGATGGAGCCAAAACAGATAAACCAGACCTATGGCTGAAAAAGAGACTAACACTCTTATTAGTCTACTCTCTCCCTTCAGGACTGGGGAAAAAAAAAAAAAAAACACCTGGTGCCCTAGTGAAATGTGGACAATAAACAGTACAGACAAGAAGAGTGCAGAAGCTTTTGAAATGTGGAGGTACACAAGAATACTGAAGATTAGAAGGATGGATCTAACAACTAAATAGGAAGTACTGAATCAAATTGGGGAGAAACAAAGTTTATGGGACAACTTGATTAGAAGAAACAATCAGTTGCAGGACACATCCTGAGGCATCAAGCCATTGTCATTTCAGTAACGGAGGGAAGAGGTGTACACAGAATAGATTAGTGTAGGGAGATGCATCGAGTCAGTCTTTGGGCAGAATGATGACAGCATAAAAATCATACACACACATATAAAGAGCCAATACTGCACTGCACACAATACGATATTGCAACAAGAAACACAACTGACTCACCATCAGCCACTTTGCGCAAAACATTAACTACATCTGCGACATCCAGAGACAGTTCGTCAGGCTGACGCGCAGCGTATGCATGGACAGCTCGGACCTGGGGACAGTCCCACTCCTCGTACACTGTCTCGTCAGGGTTGTCCGACTGCGGCTCAGCTACAGCTTCCAGCCACCGCTGGCGGTCTGATTCGAGACCGCAAGAGAGAACCTGTAGGTCACAAGACATCACATGTTAATTACCTTGTGATGCTGTACAACTGCAGTACAAGTATATCAAAATTTTGAAGTACCATCAATTCTGAAGGAACAGAATATAATGAGGAGCTGACATGGGATGTAATTCAACATTGTTGAAGAAGAGCTCAAATAGCTATAAATACTTTTAAAAAGGTTATATTCAGCTGCCATCACTGGTTTTTATCAGCTGTGCCAATCGTCAGATCCCTGCAATTGTGTTTCTCCGACAGCCGATGTGTCAGCAACACAATGTCTGCTCCTGTACTGAGTGCCATCAGTATGCAGTCAGTGCCACTTTATATGCAGAAAGGAGGATTTGTACATGTCACAAATACTAATGTGCATTCTACACAAAGAAACAGAACAGGAATAAGATATGCTGACTTCAGCTTTGTTCACAGTGGAACCAGAGTCCAAGATAAAGAGTCAGGCACACACTTACGGTTTTTCCGCAACTTCACAACTGCAACCACCACCAAGTGGCTATTGTGTACAAACACAATGTGAGATGACTGAGTAGTTGGAGTGGAGAAGCACATTCAAAATGCCAATGTGATGGTATTTCGGAGTTTAATGTAGCACTGTAAAATGTAGCAGCTTGAGTTGGATTTGGCAGACCTAAATGACTATTATTGTTTATCAAGGACACAAAATTAGCACAATATGATTAATTATTGTTACAGCAGTGGAAGCCAAAAGTGAACAGGAAATGCATTTTGTGCTAAATGTAATGGAACATGTGATAGCTGTAGTTTAAGATATGCACATAAAAAAGAAGCAAGTGTCGCAGGTAGACATGATGGAAAATTAAATGTTACAGTTGGAAAACAGAAACTTATCTATACTACATTTTGGGTTAAAGGAGACCACTCACTGAAATGCAGAAGCACTGGATCATCGATAAGCACACAGAAAAAATGGAATTATCCTTTGATGAGCTACAGTAAAAAAAACACACACACACACACACACACACACACACACACACACACCTTTGCATGCACGCACACATGATGCCAGCTGGACTAACAGTGCCAGTGCTATTTTTAAGCAGGTAGACTGACTGTGTTGGGGGTAGTGTTGGGTTGGATGGGTAGAGGATAAAGAGGTAAGAGACAAGGAGGAGGATTGTGGGTGAGTGGCTAGCAGCTCTGACGGATGCCAGCCAGTTTGCTGGCTATGAATGCAGCTGGAACTGGCATGACTGTAGAGGCCAGTGGGAAGCAGCATATACTGAAGGAGACATGAGGACATAAATTGGGCAGGGTGACAGGGCAGAGGAAGGGAAAACTGTTGGGTGAAGGTGCAGGGACAGAGGGTCACCCGAGATTGAGGTCAGGATGATTACAGGAGCAAAGGACATATCTTAAGAATAACCCTTATCTGCATATTACGGTATATACCGTAATATTACATGCAACTGAGGAAGACAGGACTATAAAAGTTGAAGATGTCCTTATCTGCATAGTTCAGAAAAGCACGTGGTGAAGGGAGGATCCAGATGGCTCGGGTTGTGAAGCTGCCATTGCAACTGAACATGTGCTCAGCTGCATGTTGTGCCCCCAGATGGTCAACTTTGTTCTTGATAATAGTTTGGCAGTGGACATTCATACTGGTGGACAGTTGGCTGGTTGTCATACTGACACAAAAAGCTGTGCAGTGGTTACAGCAGAGTTCACTTATGTTACGGTTGCTTTCACAGGTGGCTCAGCCTCTGAAGGGCTGAATAGGAAGTATAGGTGGATGGACTGGCAGGCCTTGCACCTTCATCTACTACAGGGATTGGGAGAGGAAGTGGCATAGGGATGGGTTACGATGTTGTGAAGGTTCAGCGGGAAAGTGAACACCACTGTAGGAGGTGTGGGAAAGATCCTGTGTAGGATGCCCTTATTGCAGGGCAGGATGAGAGAGAATCTATGCCCTGGTGAAGGATGTGGTTCAGTTGTTCCAGTTGTAATGACACAGTTAAGTAAAGACAATAACACAAATTTACACACACTCACTTTTAGAACACTAAGACATAGCATAAATTTGATTTGTATATTTGTAAATTTTAGTTCATAGGGATCTTTGAGATGTTTGAAAGTAGGTGCCAGTATTCCATGAATGTAACATTTAACACCATTTGTTAGAAGCATAAAGAATTATTTGCACAAATGCTGGCATTTTCTTGAATGAAGAAACTTGTAAACATTGATGATTTTATTATTGTGATTAACTCTTTCAAAAGATTAACCCTCGAGCGGGCGCACCTATGTATAAAGTGCGCCAACCAAAAATAAAATGATTTTGTGCAGTTCCATTTTTGTTTCACAACTGCAAACCTATACCTATTCCTTCAGTATTGCTTCAGGTAACACAGCAATAAATTGTGTTGTCGTACGTCCAAGTGAGCAGCAGTAATAAAAAATATAAAGTGAGCTAGGCGAGAAAAAATTTATGATCAGTTCAAGAAAATGACCACAGTTATGAACTGGCAACATAATCCCACATTGAGGCAATTGTCTACGAGATAATTAGTGATTGAATAAGCAGCTAACCGAGATCTGATGCAACTGCACTGCTTAATGGTTCAAATGCATCATTACTGTCTCTTTAACACCTGTCCCTGGCAACAGAGAGTTATATTGAAAATTTATTTCATTATTGTTTAACAAAACAGTAGTTTAGCTCATATTATGTAATTTTATTTTCTCCTTGTTTAAATAAACTAAGGTTAAACTGTGATTTTGATCATATATGACTTACCTTGGTAACATAAGGAAACCTATTCTTTTTGTGTGTACAAAGTGCGCTGTGCGCCCACTCGTGTTACAAAAAATGGCGCACCCGCTCGAGGGTTAATAACGCAGAAACCATCAATATGCAGTGACAGCAAACGCAGCATGTATAACACATTAACGTAGTTGTACGGGAGCTGCACTCGCTAGGCAGAGACTATTTTTGTAACAGCTTTGAGTACAGCTACTGTCTGTGGCAGCTGGTGGTTTGTGGTGTACTTAGAATATAGCAGCAGTAGCACCAGCAGCAGCAGCATATATTTATGTTGATAATGGAATACACAAGCAAAATTTGTCTGGAACATGGCTATATACTGGAATATTAGAAGAAAAGGAAAGATATGGAATCATTAATGTTACACTGCCATAAAATAATACGTGAAGGACATGAAGATTATTGCCACTAAAACATGACCACAATGGTAAAAATGCAGTTAGTGACCCTTCTCTTTGTAAAATGCAGTTTCCCAAGAATTAAAAATATTTTTATCATCAATGTAGGCACTATCATTCATTAAAATCAGTAAAATGGAACCGTGTGTTACTTGACTACTTTTTAACTCACTTTTGATATATTTTTGACTCACTTTCATAAAACATTTGGCACTTTATCAAACAGAACATACTGTTTTGCCATTGCAGAAAACTGATGGAGTCAAAAACTACTCATTTTTCCTTGTATAAATATTTATCTTTTTTAATTTGTAATTAATAGCTAAATTGTGTGAGTAATTATTACGTTTACTAAGATTGCGAGTTACTGTGTAATCCAAAGCAACATAAGCAATATTGTTTGGAGATTTTCACCAACACTTCAAAGCTGTCAAACATTTATTTATTATTGATTTCAAAATTGTCAGTACATGCACAAGAAACAGTATTTTTCTGTGTTCTTGAAATTTAGTTATGGCATGGTGTTGCATAATCTAATGCCCACTGTCACATTTTTGCATAATTCGGTACTACTAAATTATAAAATCCTGACAGTCCTGTTATACAGTCCAGAGTGATACTGGGTGACAAAGGGGGACTCCTTTATAGTTGATCCTTGGGTGTGGTGGGACAACTGGGGTTGTGCAATGATTTGATGATTTGACGTGGGAAATCTGTCTGTGGACTACATTGGGGAGTACTGCTTGTCTGTGAAGGCCTTTGAGAAGCCTTCAAGCATACTGGTCAAGCCAGTTCTCATTACTGCAAATACGCCATCCACATGTGGCTAAGCTGTATGGGAGAGATTTTTTCGTGTGGGAAGGATGTCAGCTGTGAAAATGCAGGTAACATCGATAGTTAGTGGGTTTAATGTGGACTGAGGTGTGGATGGAGCCATCAGAGGTGGGTGTCTGTCTCCAGAAAGATGGCATGCTAGGTTGAGGAGGATCAGGTGAAGCAGATCGGAGAGAAGATGTTAAAACTGTGAAAGAATGTGGATAGGATGTCTTGATCCTGAGTACAGATCATGAAGACATCAATGAAATGGCCCATAAACAGCTTGGCATAGGAGAGCATCATGTGGGCACCCACAGCTGCACTGCGGATTTGTTTATATAACTTCCCTTCAGAGCAGTAGTAGTCGTGTTTTAGGATAGCGTTAGTAACTTACCGAACGAAAGCGCTGGCAGGTCGATAGACACACAAACAAACACTAACACACACACACAAAATTCTAGCTTTCGCAACAAACAGTTGCTTCGTCAGGAAAGAGGGAAGGAGAGGGAAAGACGAAAGGAAGTGGGTTTTAAGGGAGAGGGTAAGGAGTCATTCCAATCCCAGGAGCGGAAAGACTTACCTTAGGGGGAAAAAAGGACGGGTATACACTCGCACACACACACATACATATCCATCTACACATATACAGACACAAGCAGACATATTTAAAGACAAAGAGTTTGGGCAGAGATGTCAGTCGAGGCGGAAGTGCAGAGGTAAAGATGATGTTGAATGACAGGTGAGGTATGAGTGGCGGCAACTTGAAATTAGCGGAGATTGAGGCCCGGTGGGTAACGGGAAGAGAGGATATATTGAAGAGCAAGTTCCCATCTCCGGAGTTCGGATAGGTTGGTGTTGGTGGGAAGTATCCAGATAACCTGGATGGCGTAACACTGTGCCAAGATGTGCTGACCATGCACCAAGGCATGTTTAGCCACAGGGTGATCCTCATTACCAACAAACACTGTCTGCCTGTGTCCATTCATGCGAATGGACAGTTTGTTGCTGGTCATTCCCACATAGAATGCATCACAGTGTAGGCAGGTCAGTTGGTAAATCACATGGGTGCTTTCACATGTGGCTCTGCCTTTGATCGTGTACACCTTCCCGGTTACAGGACTGGAGTAGGTGGTGGTGGGAGGGTGCATGGGACAGGTTTTACACCGGGGGCGGTTACAAGGATAGGAGCCAGAGGGTAGGGAAGGTGGTTTGGGGATTTCATAGGGATGAACTAACAGGTTACGAAGGTTAGGTGGACGGCGGAAAGACACTCTTGGTGGAGTGGGGAGGATTTCATGAAGGATGGATCTCATTTCAGGGCAGGATTTGAGGAAGTCGTATCCCTGCTGGAGAGCCACATTCAGAGTCTGGTCCAGTCCCGGAAAGTATCCTGTCACTAGTGGGGCACTTTTGTGGTTCTTCTGTGGGGGATTCTGGGTTTGAGGGGATGAGGAAGTGGCTCTGGTTATTTGCTTCTGTACCAGGTCGGGAGGGTAGTTGCGGGATGCGAAAGCTGTTGTCAGGTTGTTGGTGTAATGGTTCAGGGATTCCGGACTGGAGCAGATTCGTTTGTCATGAAGACCTAGGCTGTAGGGAAGGGACTGTTTGATGTGGAATGGGTGGCAGCTGTCATAATGGAGGTACTGTTGCTTGTTGGTGGGTTTGATGTGGACGGACGTGTGAAGCTGGCCATTGGACAGGTGGAGGTCAACATCAAGGAAAGTGGCATGGGATTTGGAGTAGGACCAGGTGAATCTGATGGAACCAAAGGAGTTGAGGTTGGAGAGGAAATTCTGAAGTTCTTCTTCACTGTGAGTCCAGATCATGAAGATGTCATCAATAAATCTGTACCAAACTTTGGGTTGGCAGGCCTGGGTAACCAAGAAGGCTACCTCTAAGCGACCCATGAATAGGTTGGCGTACGAGGGGGCCATCCTGGTACCCATGGCTGTTCCCTTTAATTGTTGGTATGTCTGGCCTTCAAAAGTGAAGAAGTTGTGGGTCAGGATGAAGCTGGCTAAGGTAGTGAGGAAAGAGGTTTTTGGTCGGGTGGCAGGTGATCGGTGTGAAAGGAAGTGCTCCATCGCAGCGAGGCCCTGGACGTGCGGAATATTTGTGTATCAGGAAGTGGCATCAATGGTTACAAGGATGGTTTCCGGGGGTAACAGGTTGGGTAAGGATTCCAGGCGTTCGAGAAAGTGGTTGGTGTCTTTGATGAAGGATGGGAGACTGCATGTAATGGGTTGAAGGTGTTGATCTACGTAGGCAGAGATACGTTCCGTGGGGGCTTGGTAACCAGCTACAATGGGGCGGCCCGGATGATTGGGTTTGTGGATTTTAGGAGGAAGGTAGGGGTGCGGGGTGTCTGTGGGGTCAGGAGGTTGATGGAGTCAGGTGAAAGGTTTTGCAGGGGGCCTAAGGTTCTGATGATTCCTTGAAGCTCCGCCTGGACATTGGGAATGGGGTTACCTTGGCAAAATTTGTATGTGGTGTTGTCTGAAAGCTGTCGCAGTCCCTCAGCCACATACTCCCGACGATCAAGTACCACGGTTGTGGAACCCTTGTCCGCCGGAAGAATGACGATGGATCGGTCAGCTGAAGGCCAGACATACCAACAATTAAAGGGAACAGCCATAGGTACCAGGATGGCCCCCTCGTACGCCAACCTATTCATGGGTCGCTTAGAGGAAGCCTTCTTGGTTACCCAGGCCTGCCAACCCAAAGTTTGGTACAGATTTATTGATGACATCTTCATGATCTGGACTCACAGTGAAGAAGAACTCCAGAATTTCCTCTCCAACCTCAACTCCTTTGGTTCCATCAGATTCACCTGGTCCTACTCCAAATCCCATGCCACTTTCCTTGATGTTGACCTCCACCTGTCCAATGGCCAGCTTCACACGTCCGTCCACATCAAACCCACCAACAAGCAACAGTAACTCCATTATGACAGCTGCCACCCATTCCACATCAAACGGTCCCTTCCCTACAGCCTAGGTCTTCGTGGCAAACGAATCTGCTCCAGTCCGGAATCCCTGAACCATTACACCAACAACCTGACCACAGCTTTCGCATCCCGCAACTACCCTCCCGACCTGGTACAGAAGCAAATAACCAGAGCCACTTCCTCATCCCCTCAAACCCAGAATCCCCCACAGAAGAACCACAAAAGTGCCCCACTTGTGACAGGACTGGACCAGACTCTGAATGTGGCTCTCCAGCAGGGATACGACTTCCTCAAATCCTGCCCTGAAATGAGATCCATCCTTCATGAAATCCTCCCCACTCCACCAAGAGTGTCTTTCCGCCGTCCACCTAACCTTCGTAACCTGTTAGTTCATCCCTATGAAATCCCCAAACCACCTTCCCTACCCTCTGGCTCCTATCCTTGTAACCGCCCCCGGTGTAAAACCTGTCCCATGCACCCTCCCACCACCACCTACTCCAGTCCTGTAACCGGGAAGGTGTACACGATCAAAGGCAGAGCCACATGTGAAAGCACCCATGTGATTTACCAACTGACCTGCCTACACTGTGATGCATTCTATGTGGGAATGACCAGCAACAAACTGTCCATTCGCATGAATGGACACAGGCAGACAGTGTTTGTTGGTAATGAGGATCACCCTGTGGCTAAACATGCCTTGGTGCACGGCCAGCACATCTCGGCACAGTGTTACACCGTCCAGGTTATCTGGATACTTCCCACCAACACCAACCTATCCGAACTCCGGAGATGGGAACTTGCTCTTCAATATATCCTCTCTTCCCGTTACCCACCAGGCCTCAATCTCCGCTAATTTCAAGTTGCCGCCACTCATACCTCACCTGTCATTCAACATCATCTTTGCCTCTGCACTTCCGCCTCGACTGACATCTCTGCCCAAACTCTTTGTCTTTAAATATGTCTGCTTGTGTCTGTATATGTGTGGATGGATATGTATGTGTGTGTGTGTGTGCGCGCGCGAGTGTATACCCGTCCTTTTTTCCCCCTAAGGTAAGTCTTTCCGCTCCCGGGATTGGAATGACTCCTTACCCTCTCCCTTAAAACCCACTTCCTTTCGTCTTTCCCTCTCCTTCCCTCTTTCCTGACGAAGCAACTGTTTGTTGCGAAAGCTAGAATTTTGTGTGTGTGTGTTAGTGTTTGTTTGTGTGTCTATCGACCTGCCAGCACTTTCGTTCGGTAAGTCACATCATCTTTGTTTTTAGATATATTTTTCCCACGTGGAATGTTTCCCTCTATTATATTGATAGAGTTAGTAAGACGTACGAGGAGTGAAGTAGTGAATTGGTAATCTGAAGGATATTTGAAGTATTAGTGTTCAATAGCAGCAAGAGCATGGGCATGGGCATGGGAATGAGGGATGATGGTCTGTAGAGAAGTGGAATCAACAGCGAAGAGTAAGGATCCAGGAGGTAAAGGGGTGGGGTTGGTGAATAGTTGGTGGAGGAGATAGTATCTTTGATGTGGGATGCTAGGCTTTGAGCAGTTAGTTGGTCAGCAAGAGAAGAAATTCTTTCAGTGGGAGCACAAAAACCAGCTACAACATGGTGTGCAGTACTGCGTGGATTTTCGGGAGCATTTAGAAGGTGGGTGTACAGGGTGGTGTTGAGGTGAGGAGGGAGACAGACTTGGGGGAGAGTTTCTGGGAAGGGCATCTGGATTTCAGTAGAGATTGGAGTTTATGCTGGACTGCTAGGATGGGATCAGTCCGGGAGGGCTCGTAGGTGGAGGAGGAGGCAGATAGCTGGTGGAGGTCTCCCATCAGGATATCTTTCCTTTCCTTTGAAGGGAAGGTATACAAACAAATCTGCCGCACAGCAATGGACATCCACATGACACGCTCATATGTCAACCTGTTTATCGACCATATATAGAAGACCTTCCTACTCTCCCAATCTTCAGTCTGGCTCAGGTTCACTGGATACATCTTCAAGATCCGGCCTCCAGGCCAAGACACCCTATCCACATTCATTCACAACCTCAACACCTCTTTCATCCACTTCACCTGGTCTTCCTCAACCCAGTGTGCCACCTTCCTGGACATTGACTCCGCCTGTCTGATGGCTCTATCCACATGCCTGTTGACATTAAACCCACTAACCACCAACAGTAACTGCATTCTGACACTTGCCATCCCTTCCACACCAAACATCTTACCCACGGACGACATGCTGCAGTGACGAGGTCTACCTAGCCTTACCAAGGCCTTCACATAGAGGCAATTGCCCCCTTACTTGGTCCACCGATAAATATCCCTGTGCCATACTCTCACACACCTAAAAATCCCCCCCCCCGCCCCTCCCCTCCCACACACACACAAGAAACAGCAACAGAGTCCCCCCTCCCTCCAATCACCCAATATCAAGGGACTGGAATGGCTGAACCATATCCTTCACTAGTGCTTTGATTCTCTCTCATCCTGAATTGAAATGAGGGACATCCTACCTAAGATCCTATCCACACTTCCTAAACTGGCATTTGCGACAGAATACAAAACGACTGTACTGATACCAATGTACACCTGATGTAAGGACCATTAAAATAAGGTAAGAATAATCAGGGCTTCTATGGGAGGGTGCAAGTAGTCATTTTTCCTCCCTACATTTGTGAGTGAACAGGAAATGGAATAAGTAGCAGTTATACAAGTTACCCTTCCTTATGCACCACATAGTACGTTGTGGAGTAAGTAGGCAGGTGTAGCTGTTTTTGAACATCGATACAGGATCCGTGCGTGGGTGAATAATACCCAATATCACTGACTAAATAGAGCATCATATAGTTATGTCAACAGAAATACTCAGTATTTGAAAATTCAATGGACCAACAGGCAGCAGGAGAAAACAAATATAAAAGATATATAAATGTGCAAGCTTTTGGATTCAGTAGCCGCATCTTCTGGCAGAAGGGATGAAGGGAAAGGAAGAGGCAGGAAGGAAAAGGAGGTGTGAGGATTAGGAAATGGTGATACTTATGGAAAATGCACATCACATAGTGAGATACGATGGTAAATTTTAAGCTACGGTACTGATTAAGAACAGATGTGAAATACAAGTATTTATGAGGTTGCCCGACATATAACAGAACCTTCAAAGTGTATGTTATAAATGTGGCACACACATAAGTATATATAGATAACCAGATATCATGCATTTGGACATTTGAAACACATGTAAGTTCTCTCCACCACACATGAAGTAGTGCTAACTGCACAAATATTCTTACTCACCACAGGAGCAGATGACATGTTGCTGAAAATATTCCTCATGTAATGAACACAACTGTAGCAATCTGAAAATGGGCACATTTGCCTGAAGCTGGTAATGGTGACCAAAAAAAATGATTTCTGAAAGTACCTGTGGCTGTCTGCAGTCACTCTCAGCAATTTTTAATTGAACAATGGCCAAAGGGAACAATACAATAATGTAATGACACTGTTGCAGTTCTGCAAGATGTGCTGATAATGTTATACATCCAGAAAAATAGTAGAATTTTATGTATCACATTATGTGATATCATAAAATCTACTTGTACAAAGGCAAGAAATAGTTAAGTCTACTCATTAAGTTATTTGTATTAGATAAGATTAACAAAAGTTGTGCATACCATTTCAGTCATTTTGTTCTCATAGTTTTGCAGCATTGTGAGCAAAATCAAGTTGCGGCCTGCATCAGCTCCGTACTTCACAGGAAGGTGCGATACAGTCTCTGCACTTGCCATCTGCACTAAGTTCCGGGGACAGTAATCGAGCACAGTGTACGTCTCCTCACTGCAAAAGTAGTCAATAAAACATAGAAGTCTAAATGTTATTACCTCAGTTAAACACAATTCAGAACATTTCATCTTTTTAGTTTTGTCGATGACACAGTCAGTGTGCCATATGAAGGTAACTCTTCCTTTCTTCTGGAAAGTGTACTGAGGGAGATGATGCAGTGGTAAAGACACTGTACTTTTAATTGGAACTGGTAGCTCAAATATCCACCCAACAAACCAGAGTTAAGTTATCTCTGATTCCCAACAAAAGCAGTACCAGTTTCCCAATCCAAATGTTTGCTTTATCTCTAATTACCTAATAAAATTTGTACATTACTAATGTTACTTAGTCTTATTAAAAACAGGAGCTATTTGACATACAAATAACAGAAAACTAGACGTTAACATAAGTGACAAATTTTTGGACTCCTGTTTAAGTTAACAATTAATGCACACAATATTTTGACAGTGGTTGCCTTTTTTGAACAGTGCACAGAAATGGTGAGTGACTCGAAGTTCTTTTCATATCAATTTCCTACCCTTAATTTTCTGTTTATCAATTTATCAATCACATTTGGTCTTAAGAAGGGGGGAAAAAAAGATTAGGGTTTAATATTCTGTCACCAAAAAGGTCATTACAGATGGAGCACAAGTTCAGTTTTGGGGAAAGGAGGGGAAAGAAATTGGCCCTGTCCTTTTTTGAGAGAACCGTCCTTGCTGTAATGGTTTCCATCAGATCACTGAAGTTACGTGCTGTCAGGCTTGGCTAGCACTTAGATGGGTCGCAGTCTGTGTCTTCCGAGTGCTGTTGGCAAGCAGGGTGCTCTCAGGCCTTGTGAGGCCAACTGAGGAGCTACTTGACTGAGAAGTAGCTACACCATGAAAGGAAACTGACAACAGCTGGGAGAGCAGTGTACTGACCACAAATTCCTCCATATCCACATCCAGTGATGCCAATGGGCTGAGGATGACATAGCAGCTGATCAGTACCATTAGGCCTTTAAAGCCTGTTTGGATGGCTGGAAGCCACATTACAGGACTGACTTGTTAGATGGATTTCTTGGCTCTGTATTCTGAATATTTCACTTTCTTTTACCAAAAATGTTCATTACATGTGGTAACTATTCTTATAATACATTAAGGCCTTCATCCATTTTTATTGGCTCTCCAATACTGTTCTTAAACAATACCATTCCATTTAGGGACTCCTCCTTTCTTAAGTATCTCACTCCCCAAGGCTATGACTTTCTCAAGTCAAGCCGTGAAATTAGGTCCTCTCTCCCTGATACCCTCCTCACACCACCCACTGTCAGATTTTATTACACTCCTAATCTCTGTAATATTGTGGTGAAACATTATGACATTCCAAAGCCATTATCTCCATTCCAAGGTTCCAGCCCATGCAATCATCCCTACTATAAAACTTGGCCCATGCAGCTTCCTACCACCATGTACTGAAACCTACCACCAGTAAATTCTGCAGCATAAAAAGGAAAGAAACTTTTGAAATCGCATGTACTTTTTATTGACCACTGCTGCACAGTGTTTTATATAGGCACGACCACCAGTAGTAGGCCTATTATTTATGAATGGGCCTTGGGGAGACACAGTACCCAGTTGCCAAAGATGCTCTACAACAGAATTCAAGGGACACGAGTGCTTACAGCACCACAAGGGCTCTTTGAACCATTCCACTTGAGACTAATTTCCATGGAATATAGAGAAGTGAACTTGCCCTCCAACACATCCTCGCATCCAGGCAACCTCCAGAACTTAACATATGTCATTTTTACCTCATACCTCCCCCTTTTTTCTTCTTTTTACAACGTAGTTTTAATTATTAATTCTGAAAACTTGGTAGGTATATATACTTTTATGTGTCTTCATCAGCAGTAATGATATTTCTTCTGAAAGTAACATCTACATGTGACCTCGTCTTCCTCAGTGAGTTAAATAATATAAAGTGAATTTCTTGTCCAGCTTGTGGAGCACTGTGGATATGCAATCAAATTGATAAACCAATTGCACTTCTATTTTTCTTTTAAATGTCATGACCAGTTTTGGCTCCTGAGGCCATTTTCCAGTGGCTATATTCTACCAGCATTAGACTCAAGTCACTTCATATGGTAGACACAGTGCTCCATTAAAGACTTCAATAATTCTACCATACATTAGGCTGGTCCATACATCTGTGAGCTGATTGTGTATACTCAAAATTCAATTGAGGCTTTTTGTTGTGGCCTGGTGAAACAGTCACATCTGACAGCAATATAAAAGTGAAAGACTTTCCCCCATTCAGGCAATGCAGCCACCATACTAATGGAACCAGCTACACACCATCAGTGACATCACAAATAAGAACCAGTGATACTAATGCCAAAAAATTCTTATCATCCCAAACACCTACATTACCCACCCAATCTCTTTTATCCTAGGTGAACACTCCCCCAAAATGGCTGAAAACCATGATCAAAATACATGAAAGTATGAAAATTATTACTCTCCATGATACCACACACCATTCCATCAAATGACTGTGTTTCAATTTTAAGAGGAATGTGTGAACTGTGCAAATGGGTCTCCCCATTCTTCTACCTGGTACTGTGGAACTGTAAGGCACCTGGTCAAAGAACACCCTCAGAGGAAATATCCTGGAATGCTCCACATCTTTGCTATTCAACAGGCTCTAAATGCTAGACATAGTCCTTTGATTAAAGATTTCATATTTAACTTACATTTTTTTAAATAAACTTTCTAAGTAGCTGTTAATCTGCAACACAAATAAATGAATAAAACATACAGACAGGAGGTAGGAAGATCAAATTTCTATTCCAGAGAGTATTTGAAAATTGTTGACAAGAAAATAAATTATAGCTTGCAGAAGTTCAATATCCTTCCAGCTTAAATGTGATAAATCTGGAGTGGAACCAGGCTGAACATCTCTTCATATTTTCTGCACAAAAATGACAATGACATCTGATTTTACAAAATACAGGTAAGGAATGTCTTCTAGTTTCCATATTGCCAAAGTAAGCCATGAAACAATTTCAGAATGAGACAGAAATGGTGTCAAGATGAAAATTAGTTCTCTGACATCCTGAAAAGTGCAGATAGGAGATACAGTACAAGTACTCTAGATATCGAAATAATAGAAGGAGTAAGGTAATCATTCAATCATTCTTTCACCACGGTGATAGGTCCAGCATAGTGCTGCATCTCTTGACTCAAGTCACTAGTGAGAGAGATAGATAGACAGAGAGAGAGGGGAGAGGGGTGAAGGAGGGGGAGGGGGAGGGGGGGAGGGAGAGAGAGAGAGAGAGAGAGAGAGTTATTTGAGAACAGTATTGCAAGAAACCATCACTTCTCTACATTTTTCCTTCAACTTCTATGCATTTGGTCCATCTCTCCACAAGTTTCCTAATTTAGTCCTGCGAGGAATTCTGTGGCGCCAAGCAATCCACTCGCACACCCCCTCCACAACCTTGTCACCTGATGACAGCTTTGATTTACACAGGTGTGCCTTCATCAGACCAAAAGAATGGAAATCACTTGGAGCTGTGTCAGAACTGTATGATGGGTTCCCCAGCACCTAAAAACCAAGATTTTGAGTGCCACGGATTGCTTGCCCAGCTGTATGAGGGTGGACATTTTCCTGAAGCAAAATCACACCTTTTAAAAGCCTCCCTCTCTGTTTTCATTTTGGGTCTCAGATCTTACAGTAGCTGTCACTATTCACAGTTTGAGTGTAGTGAATCAACAGTAAACATTTCATACTGTTATCATCAACTTTCTTGCAGAAGCTGGGCTTTGGAAAATTTTTGCTGTAGGTGCAAATGGATATTGCCACAACACATTCTTCCACTTATTTGTGGGTCATACTTATAGACCCACATGTCATGAATGACTACTATGGAACAGAGAAAGTAGTGTATTTCCTCTTCAAAATGCCTTAAATGCAATTTCAACACTTCCAAATTTGTCACTATGCAGTTAGTACAAACAATGTGACAATTTAGAGATTCGAGGACAACTGCAAATGCTGAACCATGGGTAATATTAAAATCAAGTGCAATATCATCAATTCAGGCTTGAATAGAATCACTAATCATTCGTTCAGCAAACTGGATGGCCTTCCCAAATGCTCTTTGTTGCAGACAGATAAGTATCCACTTTTAAAGCAAGTCATTCACTCATAAATTTTGTGTTTAATAAGACAGTTTTCTCTATAACTTAGCTGCTTTCTACTAATAAGCTTCACAATTTTAGTCCCTTAAACTGCTCACTGCCCCCTTGGTGTACACAGATAAGGGACACTCTTAATAAAATGATCATATAATCATTAGGAACATAGCTATTTATTGCACCAACATTACTAACGTACAAGAACAACAGTGATGTTAAGGTATGTCAGTATGTCAGTATGTCAGTGATGTCAACCAACTGAGCAGGAAAAAATGCCTTTACTTACTGAATTGCCTCAAACTTTGTTTGAAGTGTTGGAACAACAGCTGAGCAGTGCGAGAGGAAAATCACTGAAATTTTTTTGAATTTTCCCCTCTTCCCCCTTGTTGCAACTACTTCCTCTCCACTAAAGATTTTATTTCATTTTTTCCTGCTAAGATATACAGAGTGAGTCAGGAGGAAAGGTTCAGGCTTTGAGGGATGATAATATAAGTGATTCTGAACAAAAAACTTCATATGGACATATGCCCTATTGCGAATGTTTTCCGAGATAGAACATATGTAATAATACTTTGTTACTTATTTTCTGTGTTATTCAAACATCATTGTTGTTCACAACGTATGACAGTAGTGTAGAGGAAGCCAAGATGAACAGTTTGATACAGAAAACTTGTTTCCCATCAGCCCGGGAAACTACTTAAAACTGAGCTACAAAGAGTACCTAAGATACAGTGGATGCATGTTGCATCACATCAGATTTTCAGTATCCTCACACTCACTTATGTGCAAACTGTAAGTCTAGAGAACCATGAATGGGTCCTTTTTTTGGAGGAAACCGAATGTAGTTTAAATTTGTTCTGCGACATGTTTACGCTAAAGTGTGCGGCTTTCGAGTGATTCCAGAAATTGTACAAAAGTGATACTACGTCTGTTTATCTCAGTAGCCATTTGCAATAGGGCATATGTCCATACGAAGTTTTTTGTTCAGCCTCCTGACTCACCGTGTATAGTAATAACATAATTTAGAAATAAGTCCCATGATTGTACATGTGAGCAGATTAGATTGCTGTTATTATACTACACAAAATAAGCTACATTCACTATTTCTGCCAATTAATGTATAATATGGTTTGTCCACATTCCTGAATGGATTAATGGAACACAATATGTGAACAAATGAGAGTTTTGCCAAGTGTCGTCCTACTGTAGATCTTATGTCCTGGCCTTCATGTAACTTTGAACTGACTTACTAAACTTTTAAGTTTAGCATGCAATCGAAACTATGGTGAAACATGATACTTCTCACATAACTGCCAGTATTGAATATTGTTTGAAGAGGCTTAAGACATTCTAAGAATTATAAAAATAGATCCCAGTGGGAGCCAGAAGATGGGACTGCGCACACACAGGTATCAAAATGAAGTGCAAGCAGAGAATGCATTAGGTAAGCTAACTGCTACATATTAACTGCTGCCGATATTACTGTCAATTTTGGAAGCTGTAAGTTACACACAGTAGTTGTGATAACTTTAAAAAATGTGCTTACCTTTTCTTCTTTGTGACAATGAGAAGATCTGTGAACAGGAACAGATGTAATGGAATCTTGCCAAGTCGTTTCCCAAAGGTCAGCTTGTCATCTCCACGCCACACTAGCTGAGTCACTTCACCAGACCGCACCAACCACCGGGAGCTTGAAATAATTGGCAGAGGCCGAACGTCCCGCCCGAATTCCAACTGGCGACTGAGGATAAGAATCTCCTCCATGCGTTCCATACGACGGGCACCCTCGTTACACTCGTGAACCACCTGTAAATTACATGTTTCTGTTGTCGTGTGTTTATAACCACTAGAAAATATTTAGCTCCAAAAGTAAGATGTCCAAGGCACCAACCTTGTTAAGTGCAGCAAGTGCAATTTCGCATGAACGGTACTCCGAATCTTCAGGATCAAGTTTGGCCAACACGGCATCCACCAAAAGTGGTAGTCGCGTGATCCTCTGCATTGGCAGCATCAGGAATGAGTGTAACGTCAGCATCTGACAACCGGGACTGGATTCCAGCTTTTTCAGGGCCTCAGCAAACTTCCCATGTTGCTCCCTGCATTTTAACATTATTGTTTTGACATATACAACATTACTCGAAAAATCTTTACAACACTGTATTTAAATCTACTACACCATTGCTTAAATAAATCTTTACAGCAATGTTAAAAGGGCACATAATCTAATCAGATTTTTTTCAAATAATGGTTACCAGATATTAATTTAATCCTAGTGAAGGCAGTGATGATGGTGGTGGTTATGTATACCAAGTCATCTACATCTACATCCATCTACATCTATACGCCGCAAGCCACCTGACGGTGTGTGGTGGAGGGTACTTTGAGTACCTCTATCGGTTCTCCCTTCTATTCCAGTCTCGTATTGTTCGTGGAACTTACCGAAATTTAGTAAAGTACATCATCTTTATTTGTTCTGGTATCAATCCCTAGAGTAAGTAAACGCATTTTTTCAAACAATGGAAAATTTAGGATGCAATAATGACAATATTATGAAAAGGCTCTGCTGCTACTCATCATATAAAGGAGAGGTGGGAAGGAGGTAGGACAGCTAGGTGCAGTTGGAAGGTTAAACAGTTGGAGGTGGTGGGGAGGGGGGGGGGGAGGGAGGGAGGGAGGGAGGGAGCGGGAAACTGGAGACGTAAAAAAACTGTGGGTGCGTTTGTGGAAGAAGGTGAAGAACAGTGACTAATAAAGGTTGAGACCAGGGGGGTTACAGGAACGTAGGATATATTGCAGGCAAAGTTTCACACCTGCACCGTTCAGAAAAGCCAGTGTCTGTGGGAAGGATCCAGATGGCACAGGCTCTGAAGCTGTCCCTGAAGCAAAGAACATGCTGCATTCTACATGGGCATGACAACCAACAAGCTGTTGGTCAGCACCAATGACCACCAACAAACAGTGGCCAAGAAACAGCTGGACCACCCAGTTGTTCAGCACATTGCCCAACACAATGATCTTCATTTCAATGACTGCTTCATAACCTGTGCTATCTGGATCCTTCTTACTAACAACAGCTTTTTTGAATTATACTTGTGGGAAATCTCCCCGCAATATATCCTATGTTTTAGTAACCTCCCTGGCCTCAACCTTCGTTAGTCATTCACTGTCCTTAACCCCCTTCTCTATTCCCACACCAGCATAACACAGCCTTCTATTCCACCAACGCATCCACGGTCTATTAACTTCGCTAATCCTCTCCCCCCCCCCCCCCCCCCATCTAACCTCCTGACTGCACCCAACTGCCCTACCCTCTCCCACCCTGTCCCTGTGTGCTCTCACATGCAGCACTTCAACCCCCCCCCCCCCAACCTGCTATTACTCCCCCTCCCTGTTCCAGCCTACTCCTTATCTCTACTACCCAGGCAACTTCTACCATCACATACCACGTACAGTTGATAGCAGTCCGGCTTCAGCAGCCAGAGACAATGGTAGTGTGTGTGTGTGTGTGTGTGTGTGTGTGTGTGTGTGTGTGTGTGTGTGTGCATGCGCGCACTGCTTCGGATTTTTCATAAATGCCGTTTTTCCTCTTTATACTTTAATTTTGATCACCCATGACCTAGTAAATATCACAATTACTTCAGCATTTAACAAATGTTTATCATGCAGCCAGTCTATCTTTCACCGATGCCTTTGGTGTAGTTAGTTTTTCTGAGGAATTTTTATTTGAATGGAGCTTGATATTTGAAACTTCCTATAATCACATGATCTAATGATTTTGACCTTCCCAAAAACATTTACTGAGACACTGACTTGAGATACTAAGTTTCCTACTTAAAGAAATGCGTTCAATTTTACACAATTTTTAGTAACTTGGAAGCTATTTTAATTTAAGGCTTTCATTTCATTACTCATATAAAAATGTAACCATAGATACTGCCTAAATTCTGTTCCCAACAATATGATCTGGTTAATTAATATTTAAAAAGTTATGTGGATTACTAAGTGATACAAAGAAACATTTTAATTATGTAACTAAAACTATTTCAGTAATACACACCAACTTAAACGATATGCAGAGCCATGAAATGAGCTGAAAGTGTTGAAGGGAGTAGTTATACAGGACTGTCAGTAGTAGCAAGCATTGTTTGGCACATAACTGGGGCACAGCATTCAGGACTATGAATAGCACTTCCCACCCACTGAATTGTAATTTGTTAAAGCTTGGTAAAAAATCTCTAATGTTTCCAGCCTGAATTATACCTAAGAACCATGTGCAGAAAAACACACTTGTAACCGTTTCAAACAATGCAATGGCTAGAGTGCTCCTCACCACATAGAGGAAGTGCTGAGTCATGGATAGGCGCAATGGAGAAGACTGCTAAAAACACACACACACACACACACACACACACACACACACACACACAGAGAGAGAGAGAGAGAGAGAGAGAGAGAGAGAGAGAACTGGGAAAACTGTAGCTTTAAACAAGGTATTAGCATCCACACAATGCACACCACTGCCACTGTAAACCATGACAGAAGGCAACTTCCTATTTCACACATTGTAACATTTACATTAGAAAATGGCTAACCCATTCATGGTACTCTGTACCAGCTGCAGATTGTCTGTCTAACAACTTCCAGGGGCAGCAAACATTTGATTTTCAGTATTTCATATAATTTTTGAAAGAACTCAAAAAGTACAACAGTTAGGAACTGCGTGTATATGCATACTGAGGCAGGATAATTCACTGTGAGCAAATACCCAGACTGAACCTTTTCTAAACTTTTTCTTGTTTATATGCTTAACATCAAATATTTAACACATTAACTGATTTGTAATGTAATCAGAGGTTTGAAGTTGTTTTACACACGAGAGCTCGATTCTTTAAAGAATTGGGGTTTACAGGTCAGTAAAAATGTTTCTTCCTCAGAAGCTTATGACAAAGATTCAAAGCAGAAGTCTCAAAAGGGAGAAACTGATTATGTTAAATTATGAGGCGCAACAAAAATTTCAGCTATATATGTGTGTGTGGACAAATTTTTTGATCTGTCATATTTACCATTCCATTGTAGGTTATGAGCTAAGTAATGATATACTTGCCTCTCTGTATACTGAAAACATTTCTGCTGTTAACCACTAATAAAGGAAAACTCTAGGCCATGTCTCCCCACTCCCTACTCATTATTCAGTGCAGCACATTTCAAACAGCAGCAGCAGCATGAAATAAATTTACAGTTAATATTCAACATTGCGCCAACATAATCTAAGAATGTGTTGAATATAACTTCACTGTGGAGACACTTTCTTGATTTTATGTATTGCTGCATACTTACAACATGGAATGCTCATATGCTACACTTGCAATATGATGAAAGAATATAGATTGCATATGAAGTCTTACTGACATCTAGATCATTAGGCACAGAGGACACAATAAAGGGGAGTTGATTAAGTTCCTATCTTTGACAAGAAACAATGTGAATGTTTGAACTTGTGGAGATTCATTGGAATGTGTCCAATAGGCACGTAATGTATTATCTTAAGAATTGTCAGAGGTTGGTGTTAGTGCAGTACCAGACACAAGATCCCGCACAACAAATTGCTCAGGACAAGAGTGTGGAAATAGTGGGCCAGTATTTTGTGACTGCCATTCAAAACGAGCCAAGCAACACTAGTTTCTCAGACAACTGATCTCAATAGACAAATATTGGGTTTGTCTTTATGACACACAAACAAAAGAAAGGAGGGAAAGTTAGAAACAAAGATGATTCTTCCATCAAGGAAGGCAAAAATGCTGTCCTTTTCTGAGAAAGTTACATCGAGTTTCCTTTTTGTATCATTGAAAAGATGTACTCACCAACTATGTGAGACAGAGACAGACCATTATGGGGTAGTATTACTAAAATCTTCCAATTAATCTGTAATCTGAGATCAAGCAGGAGGTCCAAGAAATTGTTGTGAAAGGTGTGCAATTCCTGCATAAGAATACACTTGGTCATGCCAGTTGAGTAAATGTAGCCCTTTGTTCACACCACAGCTGGGAACTATTCCCAGATTCACCTTTTCCGTGGGGCATGGCATCTGGTGCTATCTTCCCCTTCCGAAAATAGAATGAATCATGGTGTGGATAATATTTTGATGACATGGTGATGGTACGGTGGAAAATTGTTTTCTGAGCCAATCTGATATTGTCTACAATTGAGACATACAACAGATTATACTTTGATGAAAAAATATGTCAACAAACAAGGGTCTTATATAGAAAAGGACTTATAAATGTGTAAAAGTTGAGATTTTTATCTTTTCTTCTAACTACTAATAGCTGTGAACTTTACCAATGCTTCTCAGAGCCCTGTTGGATATCTAGCATAGCTTTGTTGAAGGAACCATGTCAACATTAAAGTTATTTAGAAAAACTCTCGCTGGGTGAATGGACAGGGACACAAGAACCACTTCTCCTGATCAAGAATCAAGTGCCTGGCACAAAGTACCACCACAACTGGTCACAAGAATGGACTGCTCTTCATTTTGTGTGTCAGCTCAGCAGAGGACACAATCTCTCAAGCGTGTTTCGCCGGCTTGATTAATCACTGGTGTTTCAAAAATGTAAGAAAACCAGCTGCTCTGTTTTCTATGTATAGTAATTAAATGCTGCCCATCTTTTAATAAGTTTTGGAATATTTATTCTTATTGTTTTTTCCATATAGTTTACCTGCCCAGGCACAATTGTTTCTATCAGGTTGTACACAACTCTTCTCTTTCATGAAATTCAGGTTCTCATAACTATGATTTACAACTTAGATACTACCACACTTAGAAACATAATATCTGACATTTTCAAAAATGCTGAAAATACTTTTTTATTGACATTTCTAAAGAAGTAACAATAAGGAGCCAATTAACTGCAATCATGATTCCAAGAAAAAGAGAAAATTCATGAAACTAGGATACCGTATGTTGATAGAAAATCCAGGATGGAAATAGTCACATGTATGAGGACAGATCAGTACTTGGTAAGCAGCAGAATATGCATGCAAAGAAGGATGACGACTTGCCAAGGTTGAGGAGAAAGGCCTTTTTCAGAATTCAGAACTCACTCTCTCTCTCTCTCTCTCTCTCTCTCTCTCTCTCAATCCCCCGCCCAAACGCCCCACATGCATAAACACATCCCTCTCCCCCCCTCCCTCCCCCCCTCACAATACAGATCCCTGTTGTCTGCTCTTATTGCAGTACATTAACACAGTGTTCATTTGTCACACAATAAAGATATGATATACGGCAACTGAAAAATATAGATGCTGCAGCTGAAATCGGCGCACCCATGCCCGCACGCTGAGTGGTTGCATGGTTGCATTTATTGGCTACTCACTGATGCCATGACAGTACAATTTGTCTGCATTTGCATTCATTTGTATTTGTTTAAAATGTCTCAGTTAACTGAAAATTCTACAGAGTGAAACATTCAGAGTCATTTGCTTTCTGTGTGCAAAAGATGTGAAACTCATCAAAATTCATCAGCATATTAGTGTAGTTTATAGGCAAAAAGCAACTGGTGATAGAATGGTAAGAAATTGAGTTACAGTATTTCAAGATGGCTGTACTAATGTTCATGATTAAGTGTGAAGTGAACAACACCTATTTTCCCAAAAGACTGTACAAAGCAGATACTACAGTTTAAGGAAACAAACACATTACAATTTCATCCCTATGATGTGAATGTTTTCAAATTTAAAGTACTGTTTGTTATGAAATTCTTACAGAATTTGTAAAATACCAGAAATTGTGATTACGGTGGTACCTGAAAATGTTAAAAGAGGTACACATTAGCAGTCAAATGGCCACTGCTTTGAACTTCCCTGAGCAGTACAATAATGAAGGTAATAATTGCAAAGTAAAACTGATGAAGACTTGTTTCTGCACTTCAAAAATTATGTAAGAGATCACAGGGCTATTCAGCTGTGATTGAAAATCAGGCACCAAACTTTTATAAGAAAAGAATTCAGAAGTTGGTTGGTTGTGATAAATATGTTTATATTGATAGACATTACACTGAAAATACATTAAGATATGGCATTCATTTAACAATACATTTTTAAAAGCACTTACATTTGTAAATTCAGTAACACATTTATTTGGAGCATTTTAAGCTTTGGTAGTGAAGGGTGGACTCTACAAAAAAACAGTAAAAAGAGAAAATTAAAAGCAACAGAGGTGTGAATATGGAGAACATTCTGGGGGAATTAAAGAGAAAAGGACATTGATTAACATGATACAGAGAAGAAAAACTGAATTAATTAGTCACCCAGTTTGATGCAGTAGCTTCTTAAAAAATATTTTCGAAGGAAAAATCCTGGGAAACAATACAAGAGGCAGGTCTAGAGCATGTGTATTAAACAACATTATCATTGGAATGATCTGCACCAACTACAACCAAATGGTAAAGAAGGTGAGACACAAAGAAGGGTCGCTACAAAAACAAGGCGTTGCCTTTTGTGCCTGACTATAATGATATGTATTTGTTTAATACAGACATAAGTACTTAATAGGCATGCCATGTCAATATTGTAGAATTATAATAAACATTCAGTATTGAACATATAATGAGAGCCCACTTACTTCAATGTTCTCAAAGTTCTATCCAGATATATTTGGTTAGAGCAGTATTTAATGTATATGTTGAAGTGCCCTGTAGCATGTTTGTAGACAATGTCACAGATACCTTGCAGGAGAACATCATCTTGCCAACAGTGCTCCAGTTCTGACAGAAATTTTTCCGAGCAATTTTTCACTGTAATGAAATGTGCCACTATTTAATAACTTTTATTCTTTACAATGTTTCTCTTTGTCTATCATTTAAAAACTATTATAGGTATGTGGTGCTCTAAAATTGTAAATCTATTTTATGAAAGTCATGTTGAAATACACACCAAAAGTTGCTATGTGGACCTCTCTCTTGTGGTACCAGTAAGCATCTATAAGAGCAATGACAGTCCCTGACTAATACACAAATGAAAGACTCAGTTCTAACCTGAAAGTAAGCATAACTGGCACTGTACATTATGTTAACTCAACATACCGTATTTACACAAAATATGACCTTGACATACGTGTCATGATTTCGATAACGTCCATTTTGTTTCAAGTTTAAAACATGTGAAGACTTTAAATTTCTGTCTTTTAAATGTAAAGTATGAAAAAAAAAAATCAAAGGTTGATTGTAAATAATGGGTGTCACTTAATATTTAATTTGAAAAGTCAACATCTGTAAAGACAACTGTGTTATGAAAACAGCTAAAGGTAACATGTTATAATAGAAACTGATATGACACTTCACCCCGTTTATGTCAATGTACCAATTCTCAAACTTCTGTATTATCATCATCATCATCATCGTCATCATCAACTCCCAGACACAGTCTTACAATCTGACATGAGTCTAATCAAGAGCTGATGTTCATTATTATTTATCATATGATGATACAGAGCTTGGATCAAATACATAATTTTAAGAGTAGTTTATGTGAAAACCTGTAATAATAATAATAATAATAATAATAATAATAATGATTATGATGAAATGATGAGGACAACACAAACACCCAATCCCCGGGCAGAGAAAATCCCCAACCCGACCAGGAATTGAACCCGGGACTCCATGATCCATAGGCAGCAATGCTAGCCACTAGATCATGAGCTGCGGACCCCTGTAATAATGATAACTACAATGCCGATAATTAAATTTGAACAGACATTCCAAATAATGAGACAGATGATACGTACATCTTGTTTATTAATTGCTTCTGGCACCTTGTGACAACAGATTAGTGTTTTGATTATGTATGGGGAGGATGGAGAGTCTTATTAGTTTCTATAACTCATTCACTTTAGCTACTTTCATAAAATGACTATCTTCTTATAGGTGTAGACTTTTAAAATTGAGATGTTCACTGATATTCATTACACACGTTCAACCTGTACTTTTCTTTGCATCTTTCATTTCAAAATTAGAAATTCAGAAGCAGGCTTTACCTTAATTCTTTTATACTTGAGACACATTGGTCATCACTGAAATTGTGATGGAGAATACACTATTTGCTAAGCAGACTTTTGTGGTCCGATGATAATTTTGTAGATCAAAACCAGTAGGACTGCGATATTATGTATAAATATAATAGAGGGAAACATTCCACGTGGGAAAAATATATGTAAAAACAAAGATGATGTGACTTACCAAACGAAAGTGCTGGCAGGTCGATAGACACACAAACAAACACAAACATACACACAAAATTCTAGCTTTCGCAACCAATGGTTGCCTCGTCAGGAAAGAGGGAAGGAGAGGGAAAGACGAAAGGATGTCCTTTCCCTCTCCTTCCCTCTTTCCTGAAGAGGCAACCGTTGGTTGCGAAAGCTAGAATTTTGTGTGTATGTTTGTGTGTCTATCGACCTGCCAGCGCTTTCGTTTGGTAAGTCACATCATCTTTGTTTTTAGATATATTTTTCCCACGTGGAATGTTTCCCTATATATACAAAGATGATGTGACTTACCAAATGAAAGTGCTGGCAGGTCGACAGACACACAAAAAAACACAAACAAACACAAACATACACACAAAATTCAAGCTTTCGCAACAAACTGTTGCCTCATCAGGAAAGAGGCAAGGAGACGGAAAGACGAAAGGATGTGGGTTTTAAGGGAGAGGGTAAGGAGTCATTCCAATCCCGGGAGCGGAAAGACTTACCTTAGGGGGAAAAAAGGACGGGTATACACTCGCACACACACATACACATATCCATCCACACATATACAGACACAAGCAGACATATTTAAAGACAAGTCTTTAAATATGTCTGCTTGTGTCTGTATATGTGTGGATGGATATGTGTGTGTGTGTGCGAGTGTATACCCGTCCTTTTTTCCCCCTAAGGTAAGTCTTTCTGCTCCCGGGATTGGAATGACTCCTTACCCTCTTCCATAAAACCCACATCCTTTCGTCTTTCCGTCTCCTTCCCTCTTTCCTGATGAGGCAACAGTTTGTTGCGAAAGCTTGAATTTTGTGTGTATGTTTGTGTTTGTTTGTGTGTCTATCGACGTGCCAGCGCTTTCGTTTGGTAAGTCACATCATCTTTGTTTTTATATATATATATATATATATATATATATATATATATATATATATGTGTGTGTGTGTGTGTGTGTGTGTGTGTGTGTGTGTAAAAACAAAGATGATGTGACTTACCAAACGAAAGCGCTGGCAGGTCGATAGACACACACAAACATACACACAAAATTCTAGCTTTTGCAACCAACGGTTGCCTCTTCAGGAAAGAGGGAAGGAGAGGGAAAGGACATCCTTTCGTCTTTCCCTCTCCTTCCCTCTTTCCTGACGAGGCAACCGTTGGTTGCGAAAGCTAGAATTTTGTGTGTATGTTTGTGTTTGTTTGTGTGTCTATCGACCTGCCAGCATATATGAATAATCAAATTGTTAGAGTTACAAGAGAGCTGGATATCACAAAGCAAATAATTATGTACTGTACAAGAACACCAACCTGGCATAACATTCCCAAACAGTACCCTCCTGTCATTTTTAGAAAGTACTGACTCGTCACATAGTTCAGGACTGCTCATAAAATGCTTCTCCAAAACATTCAGGGAATTCATGTATGATGCTTCAGACGTTATAATTTCAAATTTTGCTTCCTGTAGCCTCTTCTGTTGGGAACTGAGAGTACCTGCAAGACAAACAAATACCACCTGTTATTTAATTTTTGCACATTTCATTCTACTACTCACACAGCATTCAACAACATGTGTGTCTTTCTCATGACCTGCTCTTTTATCCATAAAGACTTATAATTGTTACATAAAACAGGAACAGCAATGACAGTTCAGCAAGATACTGTTGAACCAATAAATTACGTCTTTTAAAAAACCAAAATGACATGCAGAAGGCAATGAAAGAAACACCAAGTTGAAGAAATCTTTTTTTCTACAGAAGAAACTGTCTGGAATAAAACTTTGGTCTAGAATTGTGGAAGCTGACATTTATATTGCATGTTTTGAAATGAGACTTGTTTGCTTCCTGCGGACAAGCTACACACATTTGAAATATTGTGCACCATAACTACATTATTAAAATGCCAAGGTACAAAAGAAGAGGAGGTCTGTAGGGAAATCTTACATTAAAGAAAGAAGTTTGCTTGGTGTGTTTCGAGGAAACCAGGACTCATTTTTAGTGCTTTTAGAAACTTCTGAAGTGATATATCATTAAAAACATAGTCTCAGGTAAGAAGGAATGATTTGATTTAAACAGGATGACAGAATCAAGATCAATTGCAGAAAATCTCTCTCTCTCTCTCTCTCTCTCTCTCTCTCTCTCTCTCTCTCTCTTTCTCTCTCTCTCTCTCCCACACACAAACACACACACACACAGACGTAAAAATGTGGATTGAAAAAGCTGTCAGCTTATTTAAATTACTTTTTCAACAAAATTTTGCTTTTAAATAAACATATATACTTACTGAGAACAGCACTGTTAACAACTTCTGGTATTTGGCACCAGAGGGTACGTTGACCTTCTTGGGGACAGATAAGCTCCATAGCAGATGGTCTTTTTATTACAACAGATGGTGAGGTCGAATCAAGATGTTGCCCCTGCCCTACTTCCTCATATCCATCCGAATCCATTTCACTGCCACCGCGCATGTACCTCTGTGTAAAAGAATCCATTATCAAACCATAAAGAAAAATAGAAAATCTGTTGTGGAATAAAGTCAACTGAAAGCAAGATTGGGTAAATGGCTTGGAAAAATAACCCTGGTTCAAATGCTTTTGAAGCACATGAGTCTGTCTTTGAAAACAGATGGTAGTGAAATGATACTACGTCCCGTAGTCCTGAAGATGGAAACCAAGACTACCAGCACCTGCTAATAAATTGCTTCTGACAGTGTAACGAGATGGTGACAACTGAATTAGGCGGAATTAAATTAAGCCATCCTCAGAGGGGATGTGATAGCAGACATGAGTGAGAAAGCTAACATGGGCCTCATGTGAAATGAGTTTTGTCACAATGTGGATGAGTTTTGGGCTGTACAGTATGGAATTTCATGTTGTGAAGCAATAATGGGTTTATAAAATACATTAAGTACTTTAATTGTTTTCTCAGTAACCAGCTGAATTATCAGATACCACGTTAGAATACCATTCACAAAGCTGGAGTGCCAAATTTGGTGTTCTTTGTTTTAGAACTTGAGAACAACAAAAAGCCTGTTTCAAGGAATCGAATATTATATCAAAAACATCTTTTATTAATATTTATTGTAATAAAATATCAGAAAATGGTATGTCACTTGTTAAAGGTGCTACAATACCATTCAGTGTAAAAATATATGATGGGAAGAAAAGCCTTTTTACTCAGCCGATGTCTATCTGCATCCTACACTGATCATGTAGAAATGAAAATTTTATATAACAATAGCTTGGAAGGCATACAAAGCAAACACGATGGAAATACAAACTTTGACGACATTTGTATTACGTGCATACACAGCACATTTGGTATTTTACAGCTCACACAATCAGGAACTACACTTTAGATTTATGCACCTGTGTAGAAAAAATTTTAGTTCACAAAAATATTTGAAACTCACTTTTCTTGTTCAGATATGCTATCAATTATATTCAGTTTAGAAGGAAATTTAATGTTTTAAAGTACCGCTTTTCAATATATTCAGTGGCTCTGTATTTGATGATACCTCCAAAATGTTGTTCATGATTTTATCTGCACATCTTAGGGAATTGCAAACAAAGGTAAAAGAGCTAAAGGTGACCAGCTTCGGAAGCAAATTCAGTGCTAAGTACACCAAGTGCAACTTTGTTTCTAACTCCACATCAATCGTGCTGGAAACCACATTGGCATCAGTGATATCTTTCATGCTCCAAGTTAGGACTGCTTTTAGATTTATTCAATACAATGAACAGGACAGGCAAAAATGGAGCCAGAGTGGGGAAGCAAGTTCAGGAGTAGCTAATGTTTTAGGCACAGCACCCTTTCTCATTAACAGCCCAGACCGTTCCACGCAGAAAGGTGCAGGGTGTGTAATGATAACAGGATCCTGGACAGAAAATGCATCCTCAGTCTCCACCTTTCAAACACACAGTAATCTTTGATATGAGCCACACAAGTGTGTTACAGATAACATGTTCAGTTCTCCAGTTTCCACAGAGGTTCTCAAGATAGCCTTGCAGAGTTAACCACAATACTGGAGAAGGTACACTGGGGAATTATTTTGGAGCAAACTAAAAACTGGTTCATAGTCTTAAAACAACAAAGAGTGAGAGGAGATGAATTTGACTGGCATAAGAACTGTGACTCAGACACAAACCTCAGATACTTCTTACTGCATGTAGTATCACATTAAATATGTAAGTACACCACACAGAGGGAAAGCATTACCCAGTCAGTGTCCTTTCCTTGCATTTCCAGTGAACACAGAAGTATGTAAAGTCAGTAAACATAAGGGAAAATAAGTATTATCTAGAAAAATCCTACTACGGTGTAACCATCTATAACACTAAAACAACAAAAACTGCAGACACTCTGTGCAAGTGGCTAACATTTTAGTTCATATGCTTTGCGCACAATATTTAGGGCTAGGAAAATTTTGCTAAACAATAAAGCAAAACAGAATGAAAAATCTGTGGGTTTTAGTGATATAACATAAAACTGGCAGTTTTCATGAAATCATGAAATTTGGTATTTTTACCATTTCTGTATAAAAATATAAATTAATGATGAATTTTGTCAACTTTGATGATTGTGTACACTCCTGGAAATGGAAAAAAAGAACACATTGACACCGGTGTGTCAGACCCACCATACTTGCTCCGGACACTGCGAGAGGGCTGTACAAGCAATGATCACACGCACGGCACAGCGGACACACCAGGAACCGCGGTGTTGGCCGTCGAATGGCGCTAGCTGCGCAGCATTTGTGCACCGCCGCCGTCAGTGTCAGCCAGTTTGCCGTGGCATACGGAGCTCCATCGCAGTCTTTAACACTGGTAGCATGCCGCGACAGCGTGGACGTGAACCGTATGTGCAGTTGACGGACTTTGAGCGAGGGCGTATAGTGGGCATGCGGGAGGCCGGGTGGACGTACCGCCGAATTGCTCAACACATGGGGCGTGAGGTCTCCACAGTACATCGATGTTGTCGCCAGTGGTCGGCCGAAGGTGCACGTGCCCGTCGACCTGGGACCGGACCGCAGCGACGCACGGATGCACGCCAAGACCGTAGGATCCTACGCAGTGCCGTAGGGGACCGTACCGCCACTTCCCAGCAAATTAGGGACACTGTTGCTCCTGGGGTATCGGCGAGGACCATTCACAACCGTCTCCATGAAGCTGGGCTACGGTCCCGCACACCGTTAGGCCGTCTTCCGCTCACGCCCCAACATCGTGCAGCCCGCCTCCAGTGGTGTCGCGACAGGCGTGAATGGAGGGACGAATGGAGACGTGTCGTCTTCAGTGATGAGAGTCGCTTCTGCCTTGGTGCCAATGATGGTCGTATGCGTGTTTGGCGCCGTGCAGGTGAGCGCCACAATCAGGACTGCATACAACCGAGGCACACAGGGCCAACACCCGGCATCATGGTGTGGGGAGCGATCTCCTACACTGGCCGTACACCACTGGTGATCGTCGAGGGGACACTGAATAGTGAACGGTACATCCAAACCGTCATCGAACCCATCGTTCTACCATTCCTAGACCGGCAAGGGAACTTGCTGTTCCAACAGGACAATGCACGTCCGCATGTATCCCGTGCCACCCAACGTGCTCTAGAAGGTGTAAGTCAACTACCCTGGCCAGCAAGATCTCCGGATCTGTCCCCCATTGAGCATGTTTGGGACTGGATGAAGCATCGTCTCACGCGGTCTGCACGTCCAGCACGAACGCTGGTCCAACTGAGGCGCCAGGTGGAAATGGCATGGCAAGCCGTTCCACAGGACTACATCCAGCATCTCTACGATCGTCTCCATGGGAGAATAGCAGCCTGCATTGCTGCGAAAGGTGGATATACACTGTACTAGTGCCGATATTGTGCATGCTCTGTTGCCTGTGTCTATGTGCCTGTGGTTCTGTCAGTGTGATCATGTGATGTATCTGACCCCAGGAATGTGCCAATAAAGTTTCCCCTTCCTGGGACAATGAATTCACGGTGTTCTTATTTCAATTTCCAGGAGTGTATAATTTTAAAACAACAGCTGATTTTCTGCATAAACAACTACAGTGTGAGCAAAGCTACTTTCCAGTTACAATTTGTCACAGATATGATGTTTACCTACACTTTATCACAACCCATTGTACAAAAAATGGTGTATTTTTGAGAGATTATTAATGCAATGAATCAATTAGACCACATATTTTCATAGTATGCAAGTATACATATGAAAAATATCAAATATGGCACTTTACTTGTGCAAAGATGTAATAAACATTGCATCCGATACCTTTCGACGTCACCTATGCAACTTATCATGTTGTCACCACAAATTTCATTCACAAATAATAAAAATTATATAGAATAAATATTTGAACAAATATTCTTAGTGTTCTGTTTCACCACTAGGAACACATTTGTGTCACTTCACGTGTCCTGTGCTGTGATCGGCAGATAGAAACAAACAAAATTGATGCAATGTTGACTTTACCTGTTTGTGAAGCTAAAGTGCCCAATATGATTATTTTAATATTTATAATTGCACATTACAAATATATTCAGTTTAATTTATGCACCAAATTATGGTTCTCACCAAATTCTGTCTTTTCAATATGATGTGTTGCGCAAAAATATTGGGAAATCTGACACAGCCGGATAAAAAATTATTTGTTAAATGTTACGGTTGAATCATTGGGGGGAATGAATTTTTGCTGATTAAATCGGAAAGTTTTGAGAAACATGAAGGAATGAATACTGCAATCAGGAATGAAGGAAATACTGAGACAAACTGGGTTACACCCTCAAATCAGGTGACGGAAATACTGAAACACATTAAGGTGTACCTTCTTACTAGGATAACAAGTTTCATGATGACTGATCCATGTATTATGTCTGTGTTCACATCTCTACATTCTTGCTTCAACAATGGGACAATAATGAGCTCTATTAATGCTGACATAGCAAAGAGTCTATAATGTGTACCTAGAATGGCAGGTCTCAGTGATTTAAGATACTCTGAAGGGATACAAATCCTTTTGCAATTTAGTGGAAATGCAGCTTTTCACACCTGCAGATTATGTGGCACTGTCAAATAACTGGTGGTGTGCTGAAGGCTGTGTTAACTGAGACTTTGTGACAAGGTTTGTGTGTCACCTTTAGGTGTAGTGAGTGCTAACACCTGTCTATTCTAGGCCAATGGCAAAGACTGAAGTGATAATGTATCATCTGTATTAGACTCTGCTAACTGAGGAAATTTTATAAGCCTGCAGTGAAATCAAGCAATTAACTATTTACTATCACTGATTACAAACAGCTACACAAAAAGTGTGTAGGCAGTGCAGACAGGCTGCACAAATTTCAAGTCCCAAAGAGATGTATTGTTGCCAGCACTAAGTGAGTAAGGGCAAGATGCCATGTGCAAAGTTCTACACACTACTGGTCAGGTGTCCACAGTCACAGATTTGGTGCAGCTACGATAACACCAAATGGAACACTATCACAAAAATAAGGAATATCTCTTCTCCACCTTCCGAAGTGATGGCAGGTGGCCAATCAAGTTTCACCCACTTCCAAGTGCACCAAAAGCTATATGACATGCCATCGGGTCCCTCTGGGGAAGGTAGATGTCTTGCCTTTTAAGGTGTAAATAATATACACAAATATCACTTGCATGGACAGCACCTGGAGGGGTTGATTTGTCATTTCTCCTCTGACAGAGTGGGAACTCCCCAATCTTATGTCTTTACTCAGCACTCCCAAGCTTAAAAGATTGCTATGTTATGAGCTTACACAAGGGGAAATTAGCACCCATGTATTCAAGTCTGGCTGGATACCATCACCTCATTGGAAACCACGATATGAATGACAGAAGCTTCTAGTTTAAAGCTGCAGCAACCTGCAGTGCCCACAGTCTGGCAACCATGTCATTCAGGTCCAGATACGCAAATATACTTTGTGAGAGCATCACTGAGTGTGTCTTCATTCATGCTGTTTGCCTACACATATAGGGTAGCTTTTCCAGTTTTGCCTCTGTGTTTCTCCCACATTAACAGTAGCAGCTTTTATCACAAGCTATGACAGAACGCTGGATCATACTTTCATTAACACAATGCGTTTTAGTTGGACAGAAAGAAACTAACAGCAAACATCATGAATTTTGAGTGAAATTGATGACAGGCTTACCTCGACAGCATCGGCATTGTAGAACTGGTAGAGTGGTTCATCTCTGAAACACGTTTGGTTTTCCTCGCCATTTTCACGACTGGTATCAGGTACTGATGTTTCCGTAACAGCACTCACTGTTCCTTGTCCAGAGTTGTCTGTTAACACACAGTTTTTATTATTTAGGCTGAGCTGCTGGAAAGCAACTAGTTATAAAGGGAAATAAGTGATACTGACACAATAAAATTAATCCTTTCAACATTATTAGGTGATACACTTCATGTTCCTAAAGGTACCCCCCCATGTCTCTGTTGCTCTGGCCTGTGGTGCTGCAGAATTTTAACTAGCAGATATTTCCCATTCATTGTTTTCTGTGGGATGTTACGTTTCTCATCATCCACCTTACCAAATTTTCTCTTGTGGACCCAGTTTGCTTTCTTAGTAATGCAGTTTCCGTTAGACACCACCTGATGTCCCTCTTGGTTTTCATGATTATTTTATATGGTATATTGACTATTTCAATGTGGCTTTTGCTTCTAACAGTGCTTCAAAGTGATTAAGATAAATGGGTTGAGCATGCTAAACATACACTTTGTATGTACTCATTTAACTTGCTTTGTATTTTGAAATTGTTCATACTGTGATTTTATTTTAGATAAGAACAGCTAGTGAAGTTTTCTGTTTTTAACTTTTTAACACTGATAAAATAAAATTTGTATGAGTTTGTGTGTCCTGACTGACATTAATATGGAGTGTGTAGTTGTTTTATATGGTGATATGTTCGCTAGGCTCAATTCTACATGGGGGTTTTGTTCTATATACTGATCATGTACTAGGATGCAGTAATGTTTTTAACTCTTCATGGTCTTATGGCATATTCATTTTCAGGCAATGAATTAATAAATGTTCAAAGACCACAACTCTATGAGCATGCAACCAAGTAAATGGAAGACAATCATTACAGCTGAACGGCTCCCTTCCATCACACTGTGGAATCCTGCAACAATTCATAGTGTGGTGCAGGTTTTGCTGTGCCTCAATTCTTGGTTTTCTTACAGCATAAGAAGTTCTGATTTGGCCAACAGCTTCAATGTCTGCAAGATGCAAAGAACTGCCACACAGGGGTTGCAGTCTAGGTGGTGTAGTGTAGCATATCACTTTGGTGAAGTGATGTATTGCACAAGAATTTTCCGAATGAATGAATGATGATGGCCACTGTAAAATGTTTTATTTTCTAAATGAATCAGATAACCTACTGGTTGGATATATATTTTATTTATGTGTATGTTTCACAAGATGGGTAGACACAGCACATCTACAAGCCAGAACAATGATAAACATTGTACCACATTTGCAGTACCTGCTGCTCAAGGAGCTTGTTCAGTGCCATTGCTTTCTGCCTTGGAAATACGGTGTGTGCCATAAAGGAAGGGTGGGCATGACAATGTCTATTATGTCACGAGCACAAGAGAAAACTTGAGATATGGATACACTCAATTGGAATCTGTTAAGATAAAGCATTTCTGAAATTTTTCCTTAATGATTTTTTGCGAGATTCCAAATAAAGTAACTGCTTTGTAATACTGAACTGGATAGTGCTAGGGAGGAACTGATGAGGTTAAGGGGGGAGAAGGGCGAAGACAGGTGGGAAGTGGTAGCAAGGAACAGGGGCCACAGAAAGAGAACAGTATCTGACAGTTTCATCATTGGCACAAACAACAGATTTGCCTTGTTACCTCAGTCAACTAAGGAGGAGGCTCAAGTAGATGTAGGTGTAGTCAGCACTCAACAGACTTTCACTAGGAAAGCAACTGTTGCAAAAAAAAGTAGAAAGTAGGAGGAAAGTTCTGTTGTTAGGTAGTAGCATTTCACAGACTTAACAATCCTCCATCAAAACATGCAATCAATAAAAAATAAAATATAACTATTAGAAGTTGAGCTCCAATCTTTGAACTGCACTGTAGTTTGTATAACTGAGCACTGGTGTAGAGAGACAGAAATTAAACATGTAGTATTATCATTGTACGAAAAGGCAAACTCTTACTGTAGAACTACTCAAGGGGTCATGCTTTTATATCAGAAATGGAACACAGTTCAAATCAAGACATGACCTCAAAACAATAAGTGAAGACAAACACTTTGAAATATCAGCTATTGAATTAACAGGGCTTGATATCACCAAGAAATTAATCATATAGTGTGTGTATAGATCTCCCAGTTGTAGTGTGGACACTTTTTTCAATAAATCAACAGAAGTTCTAGATAAAGTCTCAAGTACAAAGGTCAACATAATTCTGTGTGGAGACATTAACATCAACACTAATATCATAAATGAATTCAGCAGCACCTTCAGAAACATCCTTCAAAGCTTTGGCATGTCCCTATCGGTCAATAGTGCAACAAGGGTTACTACAATGACTGCATCAGTAACTGACCATGTGGCCACAACTGCGGGCAGGGAAAAATGTGATGTAGCTGTAAAAGAGCTCAAACTATCAGACCATCTCTGTTAAATAACAACAATAAAATCAGGCATCGAATTATTCCCTAAACTACAAGCCTACAAACAACATCGGAAATCAAAATAAAAGATTTTTCAAAAGAACTAGAAAAACAAAGCCGAGATGACATGTGTAAGGAAACCAATGTGAATATGAAATTCTCTAAATTCTCCACATTATTCAAACTGAACTTTGAAAAGGCATTTCCAAAAGTATGCATGTCTGTATCAACATCTCACAAAAACAGATGGATAACAGCAGGTATTAAGAAGTCCTCCCAAACACTTAAACACCTCAATTCCATGAAAAAGATTTGCAATGATCCAGAATTCTTAAATTTCTATCATAGATACAAAAATATCTATAGGAAGGCGCTGATTGCTGCAAAAAAGTCATTTAATGACAAAATAATATATAATGCAGAGAACAAAAGCATAGCAGTTTGGAATGTTATAAAAAAGGAAACGGGGAGAGGCAAACAAATGGAGAATAACATACTGCTAAGGGAGGGGGATAAGGTAATAAATGATCCAAAACGCTTAGTAAACTATGTAAATGAGCATTTTTCAAGTATTGCAGAGAAGTTACAGCAAAAATTCTCCGAAACAAATACAACACCTGTAAATAATGTAGCACTAAATACAATGATGTTACTTCCAACCACAGAGAATGAAGTCAATAAAACTGTTCAAAAACAAAAAAAATAAAAGGTCAGTAGGCTTAGATGAAGTACCAATGTGTGTACTGAAACAATGTATAGGGATTATACAAGGCCGCTTAACAAATATAATAAATGAATCCTTCACATCAGGGACATTTCCAGAGCAGTTAAAATAGGCTAGAGTTGTACCTTTGCTTAAGAAAGGTAATGCAGAAGACATAGAAAATTACCAGCCCATTTCCTTGCTGTCAGCATTCTAAAAAATAATAGATGCAATTATGAAAGACAGATTAATGAATTATCTGAATAAATACACTCTCTTAAGCGAATCACAGTTTGGTTTCCGAAGTGGCAAAAATACAGCCAGCCACAGCAGAATTCACAAAAGTTATACTTCATGCTCTTGATAAAGAGGAGTGTGTCACATGCATATTTTTGGATCTTTCTAAGGCATTTTATACAGTCAACTGAAAGATTCTATTAAATAAATTAGAAGCATTAGGAATAAGAGGGATAACTAATGACTGGTTTTGATCATACCTAACAGATAGGGTACAAAAAGCAGAGATAACACATACTTCAAATAGATCCAAACATTTAGTAAAAAACTTATCAGAATCAAAATAAATTAATATAGGGGTTCTGCAAGGTAGCATATTAGGACCAACACTGTTCCTGATATTCATCAATGACTTTCCCCATAGTGTTACACATGGTGAAAAAATTCTCTTCGCTGATGACAGCAATATTATAGTCACTGAGAAAACGAGAACTCCTTTCTGAGAAAGCAAATGAAACTCTCAAGGAAGTTTATGATTGATCATTAAGCAATAAAGTGACATTGAACATAAAGAAAACTAATGCCATTAATTTCAGTTTGAAGAGGAAAAATGACAATGTTAAATTAAATGCAGATGGCACTGCTATAGACTGTGTAACAAATGCAAAATTTTTAGGAATGAGTATTGATTCTCAGTTGAAGTGGTGCGAACACACAAAGGTACCTGCAAACAGAATGTCATCAGCATGTTATGCCCTTAGAATCCTGTCATCAGTGTGTAACATGCAGTGTCTTTTAGTCACAGTACTTATTATTCTCTTAGCTATGGCATTCTTCTTGACGAGGGAGGGGGGGGGGGGGGGGGGGGACAAGCACACAAAATATGAACACAATTTTGAAACTCCAGAAAAGAGTCATAAGAATAATAACCAAAAAATACTAGTCAAGCTCATTGTAAAGATCTGTTAAAAACACGGGATTTTAACTGCTCCATGTGAATAAATTTCCCAGTCGGTTGTACACATAAAAAATAACACTGGTAATTACTGCACAAACAGCTATGTCCATGACCGTGCAACGAGAGATAGACTTAACTTACATTTACCAAGAAAAAGGAACATAAAACTCAAAATAGCATTTTCTACCAAGGAATAAAACTGTACAATAAATTACCAAAAGAGATTAAAGAAATTGCAAAAATACACTTATTTAAAAAGGCAGCTAAAAATACCTGTTATGCAATACATTTTATACATTGAAGGATTACTTAGATAAAACAGAGTAGATCAGCTGCTTTGGGTGGCTATTTTGTCAGGCATAGGTTTGGTTCCTGTTGATGGTATTGGTAGGTGGAACTTCACAAGACATGGCCTGCATCTCTATAGGAAAGGGAAGGGTAAACTGGATGGGATGATAGCATAATCTTTAGGGGGGAGGGGGGGGGGAAGCACTGAAACTCATGGGAGAACTTTTTTATAGGCTAAGATCAGTGTCCAGTCATCCTACATTGATTGAAATTAAGCTTAATGAGAAGTTCAGACAGGCAGGTACTTGAGATGTGAAAATATCACAAGATTCTCATAAGAGTACAGTGAAAAATAATGTTAGTATGTCACAAGATTCACATAAAATCGCAGTGAAAAATAATGTTAATATTTTGCATGAGAATATCAGGGGATTAAAAAACAAAGTAGATTAGCTTCTTGTTTGTTTAGAAGATTTACAAACTGAGGGCAGAATAGTTGTACTATGCCTGTCTGAATATCATATAGTCACAGGTATGGAAATGGTAAATGTAGGTGTATATAAGTTTCAGCACATGTAAGTAGAGCCACTAAGGAGAGAGGAGGAATTGCCATATATGTTAAAATCTGTCATAGTGTGAAAAATTTGAAAACTAAAAAATTTTTGCATAGAGCAACATATAGAAGCATGTGTGCATGAGCTTAAACTAAATAATAGCACTTTTATAGTTGTAGCCATGTATAGGTCCCCACTGGGAAATTTTCAACTATTTTTGAAAAACTTTTATTCTTTGTTATGCTATCTGTCAGACAGAGGAAAGCAAATTATTGTTTGTGGGGATTTCAATGTAGATTTTCTGAAGAGTCCAATAGAAAGCTTGACCTTTAAGTATTACTTGGTTCTTTAAATTTGACATCAGTTATTGATTTTCCTACTCAGGTGGTACAGGAAAGTAGCACACTGATAGATAATGTTTTCATAGACTAAGATAAATTTAATCAAACTTTTCCTATTAAGAATGGTCTGTCTGATCATGATGCACAGCTAGTTACAGTATATGATATAGCTCCATACAGTAATGCAAAACAGTCCTCCAAAATAGTACGTTCAATTAACGATTTAACAATTCAAAATTTTAGGGAAAGCTTGCAACAGTTAGACTGGGATGAGGTGTACAGGAAACATGATGCTAATTTAAAATTTAACCTATTTCATGATACCTTTGTGAGTATATTTGAAAACAGTTTCCCTAAGAAAACAGTGAAATATAATTGTAAGAAACCATGTAAACAGCCATGGCTTACTAAAGGGATAAAAATATCTTGTAAACAGAAAAGAGAAACGTATCTTATAGCTAGGAGTAGTAATGATCCCAAAACAGTGAAACAGTATAAAAACTACTGCACTATATTAAGAAAAGTTATTAAAAAGTCCAGAAGTATGTGCATTATGTCTGAGATTGGTACATCTGATAATAAAATTAAAACGATTTGGAATATTTTTAAAAGGGAAGCAGGACAACCAAGAGCAGAGGAAGACTGTATTTCTATCAAACACAATGAAAAGTTTATTAACGAGAAGTCATAAGTAGAAAACATTTTAATAACCATTTTTTAAGTGTTGTAGAGAAAATAGGACCGAGACATTCATTAGAAAATGCAAGGCAGTATATGGAAGAGGCAGTACCTACGCAATTTGATAAAATTGAAATTCAACCCACCTCTCATGATAAATTTACTCAAAAGTAAAAGCTCACATGGAATGATGGCATTTCCACAAGAGTACTAAAAGCTTGTTCCCAACAAATAAGTAAGATTCTCAGCCACATATGTAGTAGCTCACTGAGACAGGGCATTTTCCACATAGACTGAAATGTGCTATTGTTAAACCATTGCATAAAAAAGGGGATATGTCTAATGCTAACAACTACTGCCCAATCTTGCTTCTGACAGCTTTATCCAAAATACTTGAAAAAGTAATGTATTCAAGAGTAGCATCACATATTCGTAAAAATGAAGTACTAACAAAATGTCAATTTGGTTTTCAGTAAGGCTTTTCAACAGAAAATGCTATATATGCTTCCACTGATCAAATATTTAATGCATTGAATAACCGAACATCACCCATTGGGATATTTTGTGATCTCTCAAAGGCTTTTGATTGTGTGAATCTCAAAATTCTTCTAGATAAGCTTAAGTATTGTGGTATGAGTGGGACAGTGCAAAATGGTTTAATTCATACTTAACTGGAAGAACGCAGAAGGTTGAAATTAACAGTACAGATAGTCTGCAAAAACCAACAGAGTACTCTAACTGGGGAGGTACCAAGAATGGTGTCCCACAGGTTTCAGTCTTGGGTCCCTTATTGTTCTCAATATATATACAAAGATGATGTGACTTACCAAATGAAAGTGCTGGCAGGTCGACAGACACACAAACGAACACAAACATACACACAAAATTCAAGCTTTCGCAACAAACTGTTGCCTCATCAGGAAAGAGGGAAGGAGAGGGAAAGATGAAAGGATATGGGTTTTAAGGGAGAAGGTAAGGAGTCATTCCAATCCCGGGAGCGGAAAGACTTACCTTAGGGGGAAAAAAGGATGGGTATACACTCGCACACACACACACACACACACACACACACACACACACACACACACACACATCCATCCACACATATACAGACACAAGCAGACATCTCACAAGCAGACATATCCTTTCGTCTTTCCCTCTCCTTCCCTCTTTCCTGATGAGGCAACAGTTTGTTGCGAAAGCTTGAATTTTGTGTGTATGTTTGTGTTCGTTTGTGTGTCTGTCGACCTGCCAGCACTTTCATTTGGTAAGTCACATCATCTTTGTTTTTAGATACATTTTTCCTATGTGGAATGTTTCCCTCTATTATAACCATATATATATATATATATATATATATATATATATATATATATATATACCATGACTTGCCACTCTATATTCATGATGATGCAAAGCTAGTTCTTTTTGCTGATGCAAGTATTGTAATCACACGCAACAAGCAAGAATCAGCTCAAGAAATTGTAAATAATGTCTTTCAGAAAATCATTAAGTGGTTCTCTGCAAATGGACTCTCATTAAATTTTCAGAAAACACAGTTTATACAATTCTGTATCGTAAATGGCATAACACCATTGATAAATATAGACTATGAACAGAAGTCTGTTGCTAAGGCAGAATACTCAAAATTTCTGAGCATGTGCATTGATGAGAAATTGAATTGGAAGAAACACAATGATGATCTACTGAAATGGTTATGTTCAGCTACTTATGCTATTAGGGTTATTGCAAATTTTGGTGATAAGCATGACAGTAAATTAGCCTACTATGCCTATTTTCATTCACTGCTTTCATACGGCATCATAGTTTGTGGCAATTCATCAGTAAGAGATAAAGTATTCATTGCACAAAAGTATGTAATCAGAATAATAGCTGGAGCCTACCCAAGACCACCTTGTAGACATTCATTTAAGGAACTCTGGATATTCACAGTACCTTCACAATACATATATTCACTTATGAAATATGTAATTAATAGCCCATCCCAATTCAAAAATAACAGTGAAGTGCATAGCTACAATACTAGAAGCAAGGGTTATCTTCACTATTCTGAATTAAATCTCACTTTGGCACAGAAATCTGTGAATTATGCTGCCACAGAAATGTTTGGTCATTTGCCAAATAGTATTAAAAGTCTGACAGATAGCCTACCAACATCTAAAAGCAAATTAAAATAATTTCTGAATGACTACTTCTTTTACTCGATAGCTGAATTCTTAGATATGAAGTAGTAACCGTAAAAAAATTAATTAATTAATTAATTAATGTAAAGAAAACTTATGTTAAAGTGACATGTTCTACATCATTACGAAATGTCGTATTCATTATCTATGGAACAAGGATTAATGTTTGAATGTATGTATGTATATACAGTTATTATAAAGAATAGTACAATATAGAAGGCACTGTTAATGAGAAGCCTTCCGTTTATTTCAAGATTCGGATGTTGGCTTGTACTCTTAGCTTCCAACATTAAATGCAGCACTTCAAATAAAGAAGTTCAATCAGAAAAGGTTGGCGATTGTGCTGAAATAACAAGGTGAGCAAGGCTCTAAATAACAGGAAGTCTTAGCTCAAAATCAGACTTTATGTAGCCACCCGAAAACCAGAAGATGATCATAGTGACACATTACTAGGATAGAAATACAAAAGTTGATTTTTACAAACAACACTGTCTAGATCACATAGTGTTATTGTCCGCCCTCCCCTACTCCACACACTATTACACGTTTCAGTTACTGTTGTAACATGATACAAACTTAAAACTCCTTAATTAAATCAGTGTCAGGGTGTAGGGAAAAAAAAAAATCTATGACAAAATCAGCCAACAGCAGCCAACTTGTTTTCTAGACACCATTATTAATAAAGACTTCATAATGATGATAGACACAGTTCAAGAATTTATTTTCCCTACTACTAATTAACAATAACTGATCCTACTGTGCAGCTTGTAACTGAATTCTACTGACAACTATGTTAGAAAAAAGCCCATCAGCTGGGGTGTCACTTCAAATGAAAATTTTCTGGTAACAAAGTTTTCTTTCTGTTTACACTGTAACTACAAGATTTTATAAGGTTTCTGACAGCAGGAATTTTTTTCTTTTTTTTTTCTGGCAGTAGATGTCCCTGATACACTTTCACTCTAAGCTCAAAACATTTGGTGTGTTTATCACAATCATCACATTCACCTTGCTCGGAGGTGTCACTGCTGTTGGGACTAGAAGTGAGCGAGCCCCAGAGCCCAGCTTCCGCATACCAGCTGCTCCCGCTGCCACTGCCTCCACCTGCGACTGCTGCGGACCGTCTGCTGCCTGCAACAGTTGATATCAGCAGTCAGCTTCCTTCAAAACTCAAGTGCCTTCAACCCGTGCTCAGGAATGGCATGAGAAAACCTTAAGCTGATGAGGTAGGGCCACCTGCTAAAACATACTTCTACACACGAACATCAATATTTGATACACGTCTCCCCTAACGTTTTTGAATATACAGCCGAGAAATGTGCAGCTGAAAATGCCTGCCCAGCCTGGAACAGATCTGCACATACAAGAACACAGATGTCACTCTTATGAAACATATAGAATAATAACAGATCACACAAAGGGTACACCGTTTGACTAACTGTACAATGCAGGACCACCACCAGCAGCCAGAAGCTCTGTTCTCACAGTGCAACAAACAGTTCACAAATAGAATGAGAAACTCTAGCAGATTTTGAGTAAAAGCACATCAAATACAGAGTGGAGGATACATCTGGTGTGCCACAGCACACAACAAAAACAACTTTTAGTTTCATTACTTTCTCTTCACTGTGTTCATCCCTCTGATTGCCTACTGATTCTCTAACTAATCTTTACAATTTTTATTGTTTTCCTCAATGTAAAAACTGATTTTGTAGTTTTAAACATAATAATTGTTACACAATTAACTTAGATTGCAGTTTAATATACAGGTTTCTTGCTAATTATATACACAGACTACAGATTACACTTTTGGCTTAACAGTATTTGAAGAACCACAGCACTCAGATGATAATGCACTCAAGGCAGAAGAAACTGCTACCTGGGTACAAACAGAAAGAGGAATTATTTTACACACATTTTCAATCCCTACTACAAACAGCTGAATCTCAATATCTCTTTGGCACATTCCATTCTTTGTGTTCTGTACAACCCTTTCTTCCATGCTGTTTGTTAGGTCAGTCATATCACACCTCAGATCAATCTTTCTACTTACATGACACTATTGTCACCAATAAGGCCTTAGGCAATGAGAGAAAAAGGGGGTATGAGGGACAGGATTCCAGGATGAAATTTTTATGTGGTTTTGAAAAATACTCACAGATTCTGCAGTTGTTGATTAAGATGATACTCCAAACGTGAGGTCCATCAAATTCAGAGAGGTTCTCTGGGTTAGTAGTTATGCCGATATCTACCAATGTGAAGGTTATGAGCCCAATTTCTGTAAATCACTTTGGACTTTTGTCCCAGTCAAAAGTTCTGAACCAGAACTGGCTCACGCTAGTGAGACCAATGGAGGAGTTGCTCTAATCATAAGCAGCACAGCAGATGTGCAAACTAACATCATAGTATCAAACCTAAAGGGCTGCAACAGCCTTGTAGCCATACAATGCTTATTTTCATAACAAGTCATATGTACTAACTTTTTATAGACATGCCGACACAGTCCTTTACATATAACTTGAAATGAGCTTTAAGCAGTCTGATATCTGAATCAGCTCAGTTTAAAATAAAAACATCTATGTTCTTAGTTCTGAGTGTTTTTCGTTTGTTTGTTTGTCCTTTCTTAAATTTTATTTTACACTTTTTACAAAGTATCAAATGGGTAAGGACTATGCTTGTTGTAGCTGGACACAAGGAGAATTGGCCACTGTCTGGAAACAGCTAGAAGCTGTATTTGATTTAACAGGATTTGGGCTACTGCTTTATGTTGCAATGATAATATTCAGCAGAAATTCAAAAGCATTGTTAAATATTTCTTAGAAAAGTGTGCATTGAACATTGTTTTAAGGGACAGGAAAGACTCACCATGGTTTAACAGCTTAAGTTTGTCTTACATAAAGGCAGTAAGACCTCTCCACAGTCGAACTATCATCATTGCCACTTCCAGTGCAGAAGGACCCGGGGTTCGATCGGCAGTATCACATCAGATTTTCACTGAGGTGGAAAGGTATGGAACGGGATCCTCTCCTCAGTCTCGTGAGGTCACAAGAGGAGGAGCTGCTCAAATAAATAAGCAGCGATGCCATGAGGATTCATCATCTGGTAACAGCGGCTGGTGGGACCGGTGACGTGCTGATCGTACATCTCACCATCACAGACTGCTCCTCGTACTGCCTCGTAGCCAGCAGTCTACCAGCGGGAACAGGTCTATGGCCTCATCCACGATTGGTGTTTCTATTTATGTAAAGTCATTAAGCAGATCAAAACCGCTATTCAGTTGCTCAGTGACCATGCTGGCACCAAAATGGAAGGATACAGAGGAAAGGACAAAATACAGAATTCGGTCTTCTGAAATCGTTTCACCACAGAAGATTGTAATACGGTTCCTCCTTGTGGTCATTGCACCGATGGTGGATATGGACAGAAATGAATGCAGAATGAAAAAACAACTACAATAGTTAAGTGGTGGAAAGACATGTGATACCTGTGATGTTCTACAGAGATAATGGGAAAGAACTTGTTCCCGTTCTAGCAGCAGTTTATCGTAGGTCACTGTAACAACAGTGTGCCTCATGACTAGGTGGGGTGGGAGGTGGTGGTGGTGGTGGTGGGGGGGGGGAGGGGGGGGGCACAGGTCATTTCCGTTACAAGTATGGTCATTGGACAGACCTACATTATTTTAGACCTCACTGAAATCAGTCTGTTGCAGAACGTGCTTCGTGCTCAAACATTACGACATTATGACATTTTCAGACAGCAAAAATCTCCTCTATAACAATCACAATGGATTTCACAAATAAAGACTTGTGAAACTAGCTCATTGTGAGATGTATGTGGGAAGAAGTAATACACTATGTGATCAAAAGTATCTGGACACTTGGCTGAAAATGACTTACAAGTTTGTGGCACTCTCCATCGGTAATGCTGGGATTCAGTGTGCTGTGGGCCCACCCTTAGCCTTGATGACAGCTTCCACTCTCGCGGGCATACGTTCAGTCAGGTGCTGGAAGGTTTCTTGGGGAATGGCAGCCCATTCTTCACAGAGTGCTGCACTGTGGAGAGATATCAGAGTTGGTCTGGTGAGGCCTGGCACGAAGTCGGTGCTCCAAAACATCCCAAAGGTGTTCTATAGGATTCAGGTTAGGACTATGTGCAGGCCAGTCCATTACAAGGATGTTACTGTCCTGTAACCACTCCGCTACAAGCCGTGCGTTAGGAACAGGCGCTCGATAGCGTTGAAAGATGCAATCACCATCCCCGAATCACTCTTCAACAGTGGGAAGCAAGAAGGTGATTAAAACATCAGTGTAGGCCTGAACTGTGTTAGTGCCATGCAAAACAACAAGGGGTGCAAGCCCCCTCCATGAAAAACACAACCACACCATAACAACACCGCCTCTGAATTTTACTGTTGGCACTACACACACTGGCAGGTGTTCAGCAGGCATTCGCCTCACCCACACCCTGCCATCAGATTGCCACATTGTGTACTGTTATTTGTCACTCCACACAATGTTTTTCCAATGTTCAATTGTCCAATGTTTACGCTCGTTAAACCAAGCGAGGCATTGTTTGGCATTTACTGGCGTGATGTGTGGCTTAAGAGCAGCCGCTCGACCATGAAATCCAAGTTTTCTCACCTCCCACCTAACTGTCATAGTACTTGTAATGGATCCTAATTCAGTTTGGAATTCCTGTGTGATGGTCTAGATAGATGTCTGCCTATCACACATTACGACCCTCTTCAACTGTCGGCATTCTCTGTCAGTCAACAGATTAGGTCAGCCTGTACATTTTTGTGGTGCACGTGTCCCTTCACATTTCCACTTCGCCATCACGTCAGAAACAGTGGACCTAGGGACGTTTAGGAGTGTTGAAATCTCATGTACAGTCATATGACACAAGTGACACCCAATCACCTGACCATGTCCGAAGTCCATGAGTTCTGCGGAGTGCCCCGTTCTGCTCTCTCACAATGTCTAATGACTACTGAGGTTGCTGATATGGAGTACCTGGCAGTAGGTGGAAGCACAGTGCACCTAATATGAAAAAGTATGTTTTTTGGGGGTGTCTGGATACTTTTGATCACATAGTGTATGATGATTGACTCTTCCCATAATGTGCTTCCTCAGAAATTTAATAGTAAGCATCCTCATCACACACAACACTTCTGTTGTAGCATCTACCACTGGAGTTTGTTGTACATCTCTTTACTTGTCTTTCACTGACCAGACAATTGTGTGACACAATGCACGTCTCAACACTCTTGCGTTAATTCAACCTGGTAAGGGTCAGAGTTTGATCGAGCAATGCTCAAGAATTTACAAAAAGTGTTTCGTGAGCTACTTCTTTTGTGGATAAATTTTCTTAAGATTCTTCCTATGAATTTCAGCCTGGTATATGCTTTTCCCACAATTTGCTTTATGTGATCATTCTGGTTCAGGTCACTCACGATGTTATTGCTAGGTGTTTTACAGTAGTTACTGGTTCCAGTGATTTGTCACCAATAGTGTAATGATACAATAGTGGATTTCTCTGCCTATCTGTGTGCAATATGTTACATTTATTTATATTTACGATCAACTTTGACCCTGAGACAATCGTCAATCCTCTGCAGTTTGCTACTGTTTCCTGATGTCGCTACCTTCACATCATCTGTGAACAGCCTCATGGAGCTGCCGAGATTATCCACTAGATCATTTATATAAAGGCTGTCACAGAAATAATGTGGCAGACTTCTACAAGATGTGAGGCACATTAAAAGGATTGAGAATTGCATAGTAACCCACGACCACAGACATCAGGGGTAAGAGGTAGCAGAGGTCGAAGATCATAAAGGAAACCAAAAGTGATCCATGGAAACATTTATTGGACACAGTGAGTACACACAGTGTAAGACATGCACATTGCTCTAACGTTGCAGCAGATGCTTGAAGTCTGTACCAGCAGACACCGAGCACTACTGGCACTGACTGAGCACAGTCTGCCGGACACACTGGGAATTTCTTTGATTGCAGCAACTGCACAGACAACTCTTCCAATGAGATCCATTTTAGACTCCACAGGATCACAATACACGAGAGATTTCATTGCTGCCCACAGAAAGAATTGGAGGCTCAATAAATCTGGTGAGTGTGGGTGCGAGGGAACTGGTCGACCACGGCCACTCCGTCAATGCAGGAATGAATTGTACGAATGCCTGCGAACAGCCAGTCCAAAATGAGTAGGTGACCCATCGTGTTTGAACGACATGCTGCATCTCATATTTGCTGGAAAATCTTCAAGCAAGCCAGAAAGAACCTGTTCCAGAAACATCTGACAATTTGCGGCAGATGAGCGGGATAAAAGGTATGGCGAAACTGAGCTGTTGCTGACCAAATTCACTTGCATATTAACTATGAGGTGATCTGCCGTGTGGTTTTGGGCCCCTCGAGGATTTTTAGTGCCCACAAACACTGTTGTGGTGATTGAATATGTCATCCGTAGTGAATGTGGCCTCATCAATGAACAACACGTAAGCTGGAAAAAGTACATCTCTGTCACTTTATTGGAGCAACCATTGTGTGAAACATACATGTGCAGGATGGTCATTGTGGTGCAGTAATTGCACCCTTTATACATTAAAGACCTTTAAGGACTTAGCATTCAGAATGTGTTGGGCACATGTAAGAGACATTCTTAAGTCTGAGGCAGTGGCACACAAGCTGATACTTTAATCAGTCTGCGTAACAACCAAAACACTTTCTTCCTTAACGTCTGAAAGCATCGATTGCGGCCTGCTCTCACTACCCCTGCCACTTCATAATGACCCATGCTGGCACAGAATTTGATGAAGATATCCAAATAAACTGTGGTGTAACCGATGTCTGTCTGGGAAGCCCTCGCGATGAATGTGTCTGACAACCTGTCCACTGTAATCGGCAGTGTCGCACATTAAGTGCATGTCTGCAGGCTCACTGTTTGTATACCGTTCTGTGCTGACTAGTGTTAAATTGAGGAAATCCTCACATCCACCCTCCAGCACTCTCGTATACAGCCCCACCTAGTTGGGGCGGGGAGGGGGGCCTCCAGTGCTTTTCACATACAGCACCAGCTAGCAGTGTACAACGATGTTTGTGGCCTCGAGTTGCTATACAGTTCTCAAGCCTCGCAACATTTCAGGGACGCCGTGTATACTGTAAACAGTTACAGTCTGACACACTTCCTTGGGGTACTCCTGAAATTACTTTTACATATGTTGACTCTGTTACAAAAATGAGTGACATGGTGAGTTCTATCTGCAAAGAATGTGTGTTTCCAGTCACAAATCGGGTCTGATACTCGATATGGTCATATTTTTACACTACACGGCAGTGCGGAACTGAATCGAGTGCCTTCCAGGTGTCACCAGTCCCACCGTCCGTTATTGCCAGTGGATGAATTCTCATAGTGCCACTGCTTCTTTATTGGAGCATCTCTGACGTGCTCTGGATTTCATGGACATAAAGAATGAGCTGAGTTTCACAAGTCTTTATTTGTGAAATCCATTGTGATTGTTATAGAGGAGATTTTTGTTGTCTGAAAATGTCATAAGGTCGTAATGTTTGAGCACGAAGCACGTTCTGCAGTTCTGCAACAGACTGATTTCAGTGAGGTCTAAAATAATGTAGGTCTGTCCAATGACCATACTTGTAACGGAAATGACCTGAGCTCCCCCCCCCCTACCCCCACCACCACCACCTCCCACCCCACCTAGTCATGAGGCACACTGTTGTTACAGTAACATACAATAAACTGCTGCTAGAACGGGAACAAGTTCTTTCCCATTATCTCTCTAGAACATCACAGGTATCACATGCCTTTCCACCACTTAACTATTGTAGTTGTTTTTTCATTCTGCATTCATTTCTGTCCATATCCACCATCGGTGCAATGACCATAAGGAGGAACCGTATTACAATCTTCTGTGGTGAAACGATTTCAGAAGACCGAATTCTGTATTTTGTCCTTTCCTCTGTATCCTTCTATTTTGGTGCCAGCATGGTCACTGAGCAACTGAATAGTGGTTTTGATCTGCTTAATGACTTTACATAAATAGAAACACCAATCGTGGATGAGGCCATAGACCTGTTCCCGCTGGTAGACTGCTGGCTACGAGGCAGTACGAGGAGCAGTCTGTGATGGTGAGATGTACGATCAGCACGTCACCGGTCCCACCAGCCGCTGTTACCAGAAGATGAATCCTCGTGGCATCGCTGCTTATTTATTCGAGCAGCTCCTCCTCTTGTGACCTCACGAGACTGAGGAGAGGATCCCGTTCCATACCTTCCCACCTCAGTGAAAATCTGATGTGATACTGCCGATCGAACCCCGGGTCCTTCTGCACTGGAAGTGGCAATGATGATAGTTCGACTGTGGAGAGGTCTTACTGCCTTTACGTAGGACAAACTTAAGCTGTTAAACCATGGTGAGTCTTTCCTGTCCCTTAAAACAATGTTCAATGCACACTTTTCTAAGAAATATTTAACAATGCTTTTGAATTTCTGCTGAATATTATCATTGCAACATAGAGCAGTAGCCCAAATCCTGTTAAATCAAATACAGCTTCTAGCTGTTTCCAGACAGTGGCCAATTCTCCTTGTGTCCAGCTACAACAAGCATAGTCCTTACCCATTTGATACTTTGTAAAAAGTGTAAAATAAAATTTAAGAAAGGACAAACAAACAAACAAAAAGCACTCAGAACTAAGAACATAGATGTTTTTATTTTAAACTGAGCTGATTCAGATAACAGACTGCTAATAACTCATTTCAAGTTATATGTAAAGGACTGTGTCGGCATGTCTATAAAAAGTTAGTACATATGATTTGTTATGAAAATAAGCATTGTATGGCTACAAGGCTGTTGCAGCCCTTTAGGTTTGATACTATGATGTTAGTTTGCACATCTGCTGTGCTGCTTATGATTCGAGCAACAATGTGCATATCTGAGAAATTAGAACTAATATAGAGGTTTACTGACACTCAAGCTTCCTACATGCTCTTCTTGACTCGAACACTGTATGCTGGAGGGGAGTGGCCGGTGTGTGTGTGTGTGTGTGGGGGGGGGGGGGGGGCGGATGGTGGTGCCACACATACCCTTCACCACACACCATGAGGTGGTTTGCGAGATGAAGATGTAGATGTAGATGTAGAGGCGATCAAATTCCTGAGTCACTCAGCAAATTTAAGGAAGTGCATGGTGTGTTATAGATTTACTGCATCATATTGGAAGGTGAAAAGGAATACTGTCATTAATGGCTGTACTGTGTTATCATTCCGGAAAAGTCTATGTTTATTCTATAGCACATGTGAAGATTTTATTCTAGACTAAACTTTACCCACAAGTAAACAACAAAGGCATATGCGCAGAACAGTCTGCTTGTGACAATTTTACAGCAGCAATTGGCTCCAGTGAAATTTGAAACAAAAGACAATTATTTAAGTTGGCCAATAATTTACAAAGCACTTTGGTTTTGATAGCTACAAATCCATTATATGTCAAAATGTTGTTACAATTTTCTTCTACGAAAAAGCTGACTTAAGAATGAAAACTGCTGGAAACTTCAAGGAAAATAGTGACTCAAATCATAAGCATGCTTCCATTTCTCATAGCCATTGTAAAAAAACAAACCTCCTATAAAAGTCTAAATCATTCTACAATATTCTGATTTGAATATATTGTTAATGAATGTGCAGGAAGTTGCACATAAGTATTATTTTATATTGTGCATGAAGCAGACCTTTAGAGATCATAATGAAAATAACAGTGTGGGTCAGTAAGCCAAAGTATTTTTTATTCAACTGCAAGAAAGTGGTAATTTAGAAGTTTGGAATGATAGTTTCTCTCCACTGACAAACTGGACTTTGTGCTCAAAATTGGTAAAGGGCCTTGTCCTGCATCCAGAGCCACAGCCCGTTTCAGTCTCTCGCTGTCCTGAAACCATGTACCCAAACACTGCTTGCATTTAGTGGCCCAAAGAGACAACAATCCAATATTTTCACATCTATGATGCGTGATGGATGCTTGTCAATTAATTTTCACATTTGGGGAAATGTATGTTCTCATACCCCTCCATGAACCATGGACCTTGCCGTTGGTGGGGAGGCTTGCGTGCCTCAGCGATACAGATGGCCGTACCGTAGGTGCAACCACAACGGAGGGGTATCTGTTGAGAGGCCAGACAAACATGTGGTTCCTGAAGAGGGGCAGCAGCCTTTTCAGTAGTTGCAGGGGCAACAGTCTGGATGATTGACTGATCTGGCCTTGTAACATTAACCAAAACGGCCTTGCTGTGCTGGTACTGCGAACGGCTGAAAGCAAGGGGGAAACTACAGCCGTAATTTTTCCTGAGGACATGCAGCTTTACTGTATGATTAAATGATGATGGCGTCCTCTTGGGTAAAATATTCCGGAGGTAAAATAGTCCCCCATTCCGATCTCCGGGCGGGGACTACTCAAGAGGACGTCGTTATCAGGAGAAAGGAAACTGGTGTTCTACGGATCGGAGCGTGGAATGTCAGATCCCTTAATCGGGCAGGTAGGTTAGAAAATTTAAAAAGGGAAATGGATAGGTTAAAGTCAGAAACAGTGAGAATTAGTGAAGTTCGGTGGCAGGAGGAACAAGACTTTTGGTCACGTGAATACAGGGTTATAAATGCAAAATCAAATAGAGGTAATGCAGGAGTAGGTTTAATAATGAATAAAAAAATAGGAGTGCGGGTTAGCTACTACAAACAGCATAGTGAACGCATTATTGTGGCCAAGATAGACACAAAGCCCATGCCTACTACAGTAGTACAAGTTTATATGCCAACTAGCTCTGCAGATGATGAAGAAATTGATGAAATATATAACGAGATAAAAGAAATTATTCAGGTAGTGAAGGGAGACGAAAATTTAATAGTCATGAGTGACTGGAATTCGTCAGTAGGAAAAGGGAGAGAAGGAAACATAGTAGGTGAATATGGATTGGGGGGAAGAAATGAAAGAGGAAGCCGCCTTGTAGAATTTTGCACAGAGCATGACTTAATCATAGCTAACACTTGATTCAAGAATCATAAAAGAAGGTTGTATACCTGGAAGAATCCTGGAGATACTAGAAGGTATCAGATAGATTATATAATGGTAAGACAGAGATTTAGGAACCAGATTTTAAATTGTAAGACATTTCCAGGGGCAGATGTGGACTCTGACCACAATCTATTGGTTATGAACTGCAGATTGAAACTGAAGAAATTGCAAAAAGGTGGGAATTTAAGGAGATGGGACCTGGATAAACTGAAAGAACCAGAGGTTGTAGAGAGTTTCAGGGAGAGCATAAGGGAACAATTGACAGGAATGGGGGAAAGAAATACAGTAGAAGAAGAATGGGTAGCTCTGAGGGATGAAGTAGTGAAGGCAGCAGACGATCAAGTAGGTAAAAAGACGAGGGCTAATAGAAATCCTTGGGTAACAGAAGAAATATTGAATTTAATTGATGAAAGGAGAAAATATAAAAATGCAGTAAATGAAGCAGGCAAAAAGGAATACAAACGTCTCAAAAATGAGATTGACAGGAAGTGCAAAATGGCTAAGCAGGGATGGCTAGAGGACAAATGTAAGGATGTAGAGACTTGTCTCACTAGGGGTAAGATAGATACTGCCTACAGGAAAATTAGAGAGACCTTTGGAGAGAAGAGAACCACTTGTATGAATATCAAGAGCTCAGATGGCAACCCAGTTCTAAGCAAAGAAGGGAAGGCAGAAAGGTGGAAGGAGTATATAGAGGGTTTATACAAGGGCGATGTACTTGAGGACAATATTATAGAAAGGGAAGAGGATGTAGATGAAGACGAAATGGGAGATAAGATACTGCGTGAAGAGTTTGACAGAGCACTGAAAGACCTGAGTCGAAACAAGGCCCCGGGAGTAGAGAACATTCCATTAGAACTACTGATGGCCTTGGGAGAGCCAGTCATGAGAAAACTCTACCATCTGGTGAGCAAGATGTATGAGACAGGCGAAATACCCTCAGACTTCAAGAAGAATATAATAATTCCAATCCCAAAGAAAGCAGGTGTTGACAGATGTGAAAATTACCGAACTATCAGTTTAATAAGTCATGGCTGCAAAATACTAACACGAATTCTTTACAGACGAATGGAAAAACTGGTAGAAGTGTACCTCGGGGAAGATCAGTTTGGATTCCGTAGAAATGTTGGAACACGTGAGGCAATACTAACCTTACGACTTATCTTAGAAGAAAGATTAAGAAAAGGCAAACCTACGTTTCTAGCATTTGTAGACTTAGAGAAAGGTTTTGACAATGTTAACTGGAATACTCTCTTTCAAATTCTGAAGGTGGCAGGGGTAAAATACAGGGAGCGAAAGGCTATTTACAATTTGTACAGAAACCAGATGGCAGTTATGAGAGTTGAGGGACATGAAAGGGAAGCAGTGGTTGGGAAGGGAGTGAGACAGGGTTGTAGCCTCTCCCCGATGTTATTCAATCTGTATATTGAGCAAGCAGTAAAGGAAACAAAAGAAAAATTTGGAGTAGGTATTAAAATTCATGGAGAAGAAGTAAAAACTTTGAGGTTCGCCGATGACATTGTAATTCTGTCAGAGACAGCAAAAGACTTGGAAGAGCAGTTGAACGGAATGGACAGTGCCTTGAAAGGAGGATATAAGATGAACATCAACAAAAGCAAAACAAGGATAATGGAATGTAGTCAAATTAAATCGGGTGATGCTGAGGGAATTAGATTAGGAAATGAGACACTTAAAGTAGTAAAGGAGTTTTGCTATTTAGGGAGTAAAATAACTGATGATGGTCACAGTAGAGAGGATATAAAATGTAGACTGGCAATGGCAAGGAAATCGTTTCTGAAGAAGAGAAATTTGTTAACATCGAGTATAGATTTAAGTGTCAGGAAGTCGTTTCTGAAAGTATTTGTATGGAGTGTAGCCATGTAAGGAAGTGAAACATGGACGATAACTAGTTTGGACAAGAAGAGAATAGAAGCTTTCGAAATGTGGTGCTACAGAAGAATGCTGAAGATAAGGTGGGTAGATCACGTAACTAATGAGGAGGTATTGAATAGGATTGGTGAGAAGAGAAGTTTGTGGTACAACTTGACCAGAAGACGGGATCGGTTGGTAGGACATGTTTTGAGGCATCAAGGGATCACAAATTTAGCATTGGAGGGCAGCGTGGAGGGTAAAAATTGTAGAGGGAGACCAAGAGATGAATACACTAAGCAGATTCAGAAGGATGTAGTTTGCAGTAGGTACTGGGAGATGAAGAAGCTTGCACAGGATAGAGTAGCATGGAGAGCTGCATTAAACCAGTCTCAGGACTGAAGACCACAACAACAACAACATGTTCTCATACCATGACACAGAACAAGAACATCAGACAAATTATCCAAATCCTGTCACACACAGCTCCTTTCAATCTACTTTTCACCACTAATTTTGTTATTATAACAATAACAATGAACTATTATTATTATTATTATTATTATTATTATTTCTTTCCTTTCTCAGACGTTATGTCTGGTTAAAAATGGAAAGTGACGCGGACCTTGATCAAGTGCGACTTCCTTTTAACTGTACGGCATATGTTACATTGCATTTAGGAACTTTCAGGTAATTGAACATGTATCAATAATTACAGATTTCTGTAGTTGTATATATACGTTTGGATGTAGCTGTATTGCATTGATGTACTGGTGGATATTGTGTGGTATGACTCCTGTAGTTGATAGTATAATTGGTATAATGTCCTTGACTTCCTCAGCCAGTTGGAAGTATTTTTCAATTTTTTCTCCTGTTTTCTTCTGTATATTATTATTATTATTATTATTATTATTATTGGAGGAGTAAATGTAACAACACATCATATAATTGAGGCACTACTGAGTGACTGAAAGGTACATATGAAAGGCACATTTGTAAGACTGAATGTCACTATGCTTTTGGGCGATGTCTTTCTTAGAAATAACCCATACAGAACACACACATATCCATCTGAATGGCTATACTGGAGCCATGCAGGTTTATCTGTGTGTAATATGTACTGGTTTTTCTGAAGAAAAACTTTCTCTAAAATCTTAGCAACATATTCAGCCTTGTTTATGGTGCTATTGACCACTTAAAGTCTCAGTTGTATGTTGAGTTGTTCCCTTCATTCATTTCATTACTGTATTTATATTCCTCCAAAGACTTTTCATTGGGCGTAGTCCATATCTGTTCAGGCTGGCTAGGAAAAAATCTTATCTTCATAGTCTCGGATGTTATTGAATTTAGCATATGTTAAAATGAAGAACTAAGTAAGGAAAAATTATTTTTTTTTGTTTTCTCCAAAAAAATTTCTGCTCCGAGATACAGCCCTCCAAAGATGACACTGTGCATACCATTTTGAAGATGTGAATTTTGGAAAATAAAATTAAAATTCTGTATCTCTGGAACTGTTCTAGACATTGCCTTTTTTATTTGAAAGATAAGATAACTGCTTTAAGATTACAAAGAAATTCTCCATTTGGACTTATATGTCAAAGTTTTTTACTATAGTGTTCTGAACTTTTTTAATACTATACGGAAAAAATGTAAAAAAATATATATATTTCAAAAATGCCAATCCATAAAATTTTGATTTTTTTTCTTTTGATTAGTATCACATAGTTCTACATTCCCTGAAAAGGAGAGCTTCCACTTATAGGTTGAACAGGTTTTATACACAACTGAAATTTTTGCCATACATAAAACCTGTTTTATTACCACATTATCACAAACAGGCACATAAAAATCAAAACCTAGCCTTATTCAACATAATTTTAGTTTTGAAAGATGAGTAAGAGACTCATTTTTCAAGCCTTTTAAATGGTTTCAAAATTTATGCTAAAGGTCCACAGACTTACAGGTTTCAATTTATATAACTTCTGTGCACTCTGTTTTGTACTGAGACTAGCCAGTCAATGAACTAAAAATGTGTTCCACTGCTCCAGTGTCTTCCTTTAATATAGAGTGATGCCTTTCTGTTTAACCAAAAGGAACTGGAACACTTACAATATTCAAAACATTGTGAACAGGGAGTGAGCACTAATGGCATTGCTGCTGTCCTTCAGGTGGAAACCTATATCCAGTAGCTTGTCCATGTGGTAGCATAAAGAACACTACAACTTCATTTAACTCATAACTGGTGTCTATAATTTCTGCAATCCACCAGTCACAGTCATATACACATGCCACAAACATCCCCCTTCTTAGGTTGTGAATCTGAATATTATCTTGCTGTTTCTGAGGTGTTGGCCGAACAAACGAAATTCCTTTCCTGCTCTTTAAAGTGTGTGCAACACGAGTTCACCCACGACTTTGAATCCAAAAATGTGTCTTCTGAAGTCCTTTCACAGGAGTAGTTTGTTTGGACCATTCTTCTTTTTTTCTGCTCACAGAATTCTTCGATTTCCTCTTGGGACAAAAGAGTGAGGGTTGTGAATATGTAAGATTTCACAACTCTCGTAAAATTCTCAGCATTCTGAATCGCATCTAAATTTTGTCTGGAAAGATTATGTTTTGTAGCATGGTGCTTCAGCAGGCCTCCTACACCATCACAAGATTGCTTCCTGTGACTAGTAGCACTGTATACCTAGACAGTTGGCACAGGCGATTTACTCAATTCAAACAGCTGGTAATGGTTTTTAAAATGACTAGGAGCACTATCATAAATAATGATGGTCTTCTCTTCCCCTGTTTTCAGTTGAGGAACTCTGCATTGATAGCAAAGAAATTAGTGGGAAACAACTTCAGTGAAGACATACATTACCCCTGAAAGATAGAACAAAAGATTTTTTTTAAAATAACTCCTGTCCGACTTTAAAGTGGAAGCGCTCCTTCACAGAGAATATAGTATTACATGGTACTAATCAACAGAAAAAAAATTAACTTTTCTGGATTGGCATTTTTGAAAAAAAAAAAATTTCTGTAAATTATAAAAAAAAATTCAAAAAGTGACAGTAAAAGAACTTTGACAGATATGTTCAAACAGAGGACACACTATTGTAATCATAAAGCAATTATCTTTCAAATAAAAAAACTCTTAACAAAATATCTAGAACTGTTAGAGGGATGCAGCATTTTTAAAAAATTTCCAAAATTCACATCTTCATCTTCAAAACGGCGTTCACTGTGTCATCATTCGAGGCCTGTATCTTGGGGCAGGAATTTTTTTGGAGAAGAAAAAATAATAATAAAAATAATAATAATAATAATAATAATAATAATACATGTTTCTTACTACTCCTGAATTTTAACATATGCTGAATTCAATAACATCCAAGACTATGAAGGTAACCTCCCCTGTCTGAAGTGATTATGCCATTACCATATTTATAATATACTAATAATAATATTTAGTAGTAGTATTAGTGAAGACCAAATCATTCAGACATGCTTAAATTGTACATTCAAACCATATAACAGCACTATAGGGAGAACTACCTTGTCAGATGGTACACATTTTAATTAGGGCAGCAAGCACAAGGACTACTACTTGTGATTTCAGAAGAAAGGTAGAGTACAGCAACATAAATGTTTCTACAAAGTAACAAATCATGGACAGATAAGGAAGAAAAAGCTTCAAAATTTTCTTTATTACATATAACACTTTCTCACTTACTAAAATGACCTATGCACTACATTTGCAGGCATAATGGAAAAGCAATCTGAAGTACAAAGACACAGTAGCAGTTAGTATCTGACCTGATTTATCATCTGCTTCTGTTGCACCATCAAACAGTCCACATTCAGCATACCAGGAGGTGCTTCCTCCTGTCTTTTCCTTCTTATCCTTTTTGTTTGGCCTTCTAGAAACAGCAGCTATAAATGTACATGAACCAAAAATCAACACCTCAGAATGATAATCAAATTATACAAAAGGGGAAAGTGTAAGAAACTTAAACTTTAAATACAGTGGAGCCTCTTAATTTGGCATTCCTCGGTGCGATCACTCTGCCATTCCACGGTATATTTGTGGACTTCTGATCACTTTGCACACAGTAGGAAGAAATTGTTCATTAGCATTAGTACAACTTTAGAAGAAGTGGAGCGGAAGGAGTCTTTTGGGTTGAATATTTGTGCAGAATACCACTCCTGATATCAATATACTGTTTATTTCTTTATTTACAACTAATAATAATATCAGGGTTCCTTCACTTTTATTAGATAAGCATGGCCATTTCCAGTTAGGCTATTATTCGAGGGGGCCTGTTTCATAACAAAGTGTCATACACATTAAGTGAGCTGATTATGTCACAACAAAAATTGAATGTACATTCCTCTTGGTAACCAGTACCACATATTTATGTCAATATAATGAACTGTGCCTCAATGACTGCAGGTTTACACTGCCCTATAGAGATATGCATAGACTGCATGACAACTTTATATTTCTAGACTCAAACAAATAAAGTTATGTGTACAACAGCACAATGTGTTCAGGGTTTAACTCTGCTCCATTTGACTGTAGATCTACCTGCCTTTGGTGACATGCCTTTCACAGGTTATCCTGCTCTCTCATTAGGCATACAATTCTAGAAGCAACATGATAATTTACAGTACTTGCTAATGATGCTCTTGGGAAATAACATAGTTCTTTCTGAGGCAACTTTTATCATTAATAATGTAAGGAGCAATGATAACAATATGCTATAGCACTGAGGCATCAAGTGATCAATAAGCACAGACATTGACAACAGTGCTACTCTCAAGCCGCCTCCTCTGTCATCTCTGCCTACCATCCTTGGGTCTAATTGACCTGCCCTTCCCCAAACTCGGCTCCCCCTCCCCTCACAATCACCCCCCCCCCCCCCTTCTCGTCTCAAGGGAGGAACCTTTAGACTTGAAAGTTAGAGTGTATCTCTTTTACTTTACATGTGTATCACAGCAGTACACATTTCAATTCCTGACAAACTGTACATCTGCCAATGACATAGTACAGCATCTGAGGCAGCATGTGTACATACATGATTGAAGTGTTTCAGTACTTAATCCTTTTGCCTATAGAAAAATTTTAATATAGATGGTTGAAATTCTCTCTTTCTCTCCTTGCCTTAGGACTGTTACAAAGCCATACAAAAATAATATTGAGTTATTTTGTCCATTAGAACAGTGGCTGAATTCTGTGCTGTTGATACAATTACTCGAAAAAGTAACTGGACATTTTTTTAAACTTCTTTATGCTAGGTTGTCATCCATCTTCACTTGGCTTAGTGTAGTGATACATTCCTGATTTTTTTATGTGAGCTAGTGTATTAAGATTTAGGCCAATACAGAAAAATGAAGAGATTGATACCACTTTTTGTTTCATTTCATTTGATACAATTAAGTTTCTTAATACACAATACACATTGTCTTTTGAAGCATAAGATAAATGTGAGCTTATAACATGACAATTTTCTTATCTGTCAATAATGAATGTGAACATTCCTGTTCGTTATGAGCGTACATAATGAGTAAATATAATTTCTCAAAGCACTTGATGCTATTACTTCACTTTAAAATTGAGAAGAATAAGTGAGAACAAAATTTTTGATAATGAATACGAGTTGAAACACTATAATTTGCCATCATTCAATTTGTTAAAGGCATAGCAAATGTCATGTAAGCTACAACATTATGAATTATTTTTTACGCTGTTCAGGATGAAAATTTATTACTACTTAGTTAAATAGTTGCTTCCTAATTACGGAAAAGAAGCTGGCTTCGCAAAAACATTTTTATTTGATGAAAAATTACGTAACATTAATGTGTAAACAAAGATTCAGAGGCTCCTAATTCTTGTAACATTTCAACCTAAAATTGTAATTAGTTAAAATAACTATTGTCACTGTTTTTGTTCTTTGATCTTTCCACTAAAGATCACACACTTTTGTTGAAATTTATACTTTGTAAACCAAATGTCTCTAAAATAATTGGACAACACTAGGGATTTCTCAAATGTTCTGGCATATAAGAGTAAATTACATCTATACTAATAACAAATCAGTCAAATCAGTAAAACGTGTGTATGTGTGTGTGTGTGTGTGTGTGTGTGTGTGTGTGTGTTTGTGTGTGTGTGTGTGTGTGTGTGTGTGTGCGCGCGTGCGTGTGTTGACACATGTGTGTCTGTCTGTCTTTGACCATGCTAATCTCCAAAACTCCTATAGAAATTTTCATTGGACATTCACAGGTATCACAACATGTGTAGGCTTTAGTTCATCAAAATTGGGTCAAAGAAAAAAATATATATATTCATACACATCACCTCTGAAACCATTGCACTAATTTCAACCAAACTTTATGCACATATCACTTGCTGTCTGGAAAGAATTGCTGTAGGGGTAAGAACCACCTGCTTATAAAAGTGGTAAGGGCTGGGATGAAAAAGAAGTGTAGGCAACGACACGCAAATGCTCAAATTTTATTCATACAGTATTCGAGAATGAGAGCACTTAGTGACTTACAACAAACTTTACACACAATTTCAAACCTTTAAGATAACTTTTCTCGCTTGTAACCCTTACAAAATGATGAATGGAAAATAAAGTTTAGCACATAATACATTTTCATTGTTTGTGCAGCAAAACTGTCATATCACACATGATTTTTTTTATTTATTACCTCTTTATTTATCAACTGTATTCACAACATTTTGCAGACAGTGTTCATGTATAGCAGTGAATACACACACAAAATTATATGATTGTGTATGACACATAATTCTGGAGAATAAAACAATGAAAATTCCAGGATGGAATGTAACAATATTACGAACAGGCTAGTTGCTACTCACCATATAAACACTGAGGTGTGTGAGAAACTGCCACACAATGTTTTGAATTTATTACTTCGATACTAACTCCATTTGCAACACATTTAGCCGATAGTATCCACACACACACCGCTGAATGTACCAACAAAATTATATCACTGCATAGCACAGAGAAAAGGGAGAGTACGAAAAGGACAGAGAGGGGAAGAATAAGACTGACTAACATAATTGAAATAAATACATACCTACTGGTTACTCATACGGTGGGTGTGCTATGCTTTTTAGCACGTCAGAAGCTAGTCACTTCTACACTGTCTTTGTTCTCAGTTCTCAGATCTCTCTACACACTTCTTTGTATGCAGTCTTTTTGTCTATGTCACAAGTTCATGCTGTCGTTCATAGAATCATTTTACATTATTTTTCACTGTTTAAATCTTAAATCAGTGGTACTAGATGCTACTTTAGTGTGTGGCAGCAGCAGTGGAGAAACTGGCCACTGCACAGTACACTTCAGGTGCCACTTGTTTCACCCGTGGGCTCTGCTGTTGAGGCACCCCAGTGTATCCCGTGTGGGGATCTGTGTTCACTTCAAGGCGAGTGGGCTGTTGTTATGCAGTTGCGACACTTGAGGCAAGGAGTCAATAAGGAGGCTGGCTGTCTGGCCTCCTCCATTTACCCTGTGGATGGATGGGTGGCTGCTCCTTCAGGAGGGCCCGAGCAGGCACACAGGGGGAGGGGTTTACTGGCTATCGGGAACTCCAATGTTAGACGCGATAAGGAGCATCAGTTGCCGGAAAGAATTTCCATGTCCGCTCAGCATCTCTGCTAATGGGGCTAGGGATTGATCCAAAATGAGGGGGAGTGCCGCCTGTGGCTATCAAGTCTGCAGGGTGCAGAAGTCTGCAAGTCACTGCTCACGCTAGCGGCAATTATGCCTGTTGCTTGGGTTCCATGGACATTTTCAGTTCCTATGGGCCGCTAACAGAACTGGCGAAGGTGGCTGGCATCGCCGGAAGCAAGCAGAGCTCACATTTGGCAGCATCACACTCAGAGGTGAAACTTCCTGGCAGATTAAAACTGTGTGCCCGACCGAGACTCGAACTCGGGACCTTTGCCTTTCGCGGGCAAGTGCTCTACTGGCAGAAGTAAAGCTGTGAGTACTGGGTGTGAGTGGTGCTTCGGTAGCTCAGCTGGTAGAGCACTTGCCCGCGAAAGACAAAGGTTCCGAGTTCGAGTCTCGGTCGGGCACACAGTTTTAATCTGCCAGGAAGTTTCATATCAGCGCACACTCTGCTGCAGAGTGAAAATCTCATTCTGGACACCCAGAAGTGATTGGGGTCCTTTGGTTTGGAGCTGAGTGGACTGTTTCAGCCAAAGGCTTCATCAACTCTGTGAATGTCTTGGCTACAGATTTCTGCATTATCAGGAGGGTATTGGGTACTGGAGTACTTGTGGAGTGTACTTTTTTATTTTTATTTTTTATTATTTATTTATAAGGCTAGGTGGTAGTTTGGTGTCCTCTGATGAAAGTTAAGTCAGATTCTGTATGAAGTAGACACGCTCCTACTGTCAAAATTTTAACAATAAATAGTCAAAATATCCTTAAAAAATTCCTGAACTAATTGCTCTCTATGAAAGTTGTTGCACTCAAATTATTTTTGGAACTGAGAGCTAGCTGAAACCTGAAGTAGGAAACTCCAAAATATTTAACAAGGCATGGAAGATTTATCATAAAGAGAGATTAGACACCATATGGTGGGGAGTGTTAGTTGCTGTCAACAAAAATGTGGAATCTATCAAGGTCGTAATTAAGTCTGTGACTTCATCTAAAAACAGGCTTTGGTAAGCTGAAGTTAACTAACTGATGCTTTTACTAGTCATCTGATTTTACTGTAGGAGTTGAAAAACCATCCAAGAAAAGTCTACACTCAGTAACATAGAAATCACCCCACACACACTGGAAATATTTTAGATCTTGTAGCTATGAAAAGGCCCGACCTTGCTGACAGTGACAATAGAGAGACTGGGATTACTATCATGTTGTCATCATAGCAACAATGGTTACTCGAATAAATAAATCCGCCAAGAAGGGTAGGACAGTATTTATCCTAGAAAAAGCAGATAAGCAGTTGTTAGCATCACACTTAGACAATGAATAGACATCATTTGGCTGCAACATGACAGATGTAGAGGAATTAAGGGCAAAGTTGAACCAACTGTAAATCACACTCTGGAGTCATATGTGCCATGTAAGTAGATTAAGGAGGGTAAAGATCCTTCTGATTTAGTAATCAAAGTCAGAAAATGCTGAGGAAACAGAAATTGTTGAACTCTTGATTTTACGAAAGATCTTGCTGAGAACCTGAGAAAATTCTGGTCATATGTAAAATCACTAAGTGGGTCAAAGGTTCCTATCCAATCACTTGTTGACCTGTCTGGGGTAGCGACAGAAGACAGTAAAACGAAAGCTGAAGTTCTAAATTTTGTAGTTAAGAAATGGGGGGGGGGGGGGGGTTGCCAGGTCCAGAAGGACCTCAGTTCGATTTTACAGAGGGTACTCTGCAGCATTAGTCCCTTACTCGGCTGGGAGTTACCACTAATTTTTCACCCAGCGCACAATCACAAGTGCAGGTCACTCCTGTATATAAGAAAGGTAAAAGAACCAACCCAAATAATTACAGAACACAATCCTTAATACTGGTTTGCTACAGCTTTTTTGAACGTATTCTGATTTTGAATACAACAAATTTCCTTGACATAAAAAACCTTCCGTCCACAAATAAGCACGGATCTAGAAAGCACTGCTTGTGGATAACTTGGCTTGCCCTTGTCTCACAAGATATCCTACAAACCATTCCATATTCCAAGATTTCTGGAAAGCATTTGACATTGTGCCCCACTGCAGACTGTTGACAAAAGATCGAACACGAGTTTGGGGTCCCCAGATATATGAGTAGCTCACACACTGAAGTATCAGTGGCCAGTAAATTGTCCTCCAAGGGTACTGTCAGTAGTGCCCAGGGAAGTGTGACAGGACTGCTATTATTTTCTATATACATAAATGATCTGGCAGACAGGGTGGGCAACAATCTGTAGTTCTGTAGTTGTTTGCTGAAGATGCCATGGTATAATGTCAAAGTTGAGTGGCTGTAGGTGGATACAAGATGACTTTACCAAATTTCTAGTTGGTATGGTGAATTTCAGCTTGCTGTACATGTAGAAAATTGTACAAGGTGTGATCAAAAAGTAATGGGAATTTTTGGATCCTGCGGGCTTTTACATCCTATTTTCAAAACTTTTTTTATCTTGTTGGTTCACAGGTTCCTAATGTATGTTTGCATTTTCAGCATTTTTGAATATTTAATTTATTGTTGAAAGTTTAAAAAGTTGTACGTTTTATGAGTACTCAGAAATTTTTATTTATGTAAAAAATGGATCAAAGAATTTGCTTTAAATTTTGCTTGAAAAATGGAATAAAGTACAGCACCACATTCAAAATGTTGACTGTGGCTTTTCATGACTCTACTGTGAGTAAGATAAGAGTTTACAAGTAGTACGTTTCAAAGAGGGTCGAGAAGACACTGCAGACGACTGCCCTGGGCACCCTAGCATGTCAATTACTGATGACAATGTAGAAGAAAACCACAGAATGACCATCAGAGAGATGACCATATATCATTTGGCTCATACCAAGCATTCCCCCCCCCCCCCCCCCCTTGAAATGCGTAGCAGCAAAGTTTGTTCAAAAATGGTTGAATTTCGATCAAAATTACATCACATAAACATTGCTCTGGTATTGCTGAATGAAGCTGATAATGATCCAGAACTTCTAAAGAAGGTTATAACAGGTGACGAAACATGGGTATCAAGACACAATCGTTCGAACGGAAACTGCCTGAAGTGCCAAGACCAAAAAAAGTTCGACAATTTCGATCACATGTAAAGGTTCTTATTACTGTTTTCTTTGATTACAATGGGATAGTACATCGCACATTCATGCCTTATGGTTGCATGGCCAATATGGAGTTTACACGCCACTTGCGTGAAACAATCTGAAGAAAATGACCAGACCTATGGTAAAACCACTCACGGAAAGTGCATCATGATAATGCTCCTGCTCACATTCCAAAGCTTGATCATGATTTTTTGGAAAAAAAGAAAAGAAAAAAGAGGTTATGTTGTTTCAGCCAGCATATTTGCCAGACAGGGCCCCCTGCGGCTTATTTTTATTCCCGAGACTGAAGAGAACCATGAAAAGATGTCATTTTGTCACTGTTAATAAGATAAAAACAGAATTGGTGAAGGAGCTGAACACCACAATGAAAAGTACGTTCCAGAATTGCTTCCAAGACTGGAAAATGCACTGGCACTAGTTTGTTATATCTGAGAGGGATTCCTTTGAAAGGGATAAAGTTGATAATGGTGAACAAATAAAAATACTTTTAAGAAAAACAAAAATTCACAGTACTTTCTGATCAGACCTCCTGAGTTACTGCAGGTGAGTAGGAAAAACAATCCCTAAACATTTGAATACAGCACTGGTAGGGCACTGCTTGACACAGTCACATTGCTTAAATATCCTGGTATAACACTGCAAAGCAATATGAAATGGAATGAGCACATCAGGTTGGTAGTAGGAAAGGTGAATGCTCTGTTTCATTTTATTTGGAGAATTTTGGGAAAATCGGGTTGAATTCAAGGAAAACATTGAAGCAATTGGGAAGCATGCTGCTATATTTATCACCAGCAGATTCCATCAGCTTGCAACTATTTCGGATATGCTTTGTGAACTCAAACAGGAATCCCTCAAGGAAACATGGACACCTTTTTGCAAGGCACTATTGTGGAAATTTAGAGGACTAGCATCTGAAGCCGACAGCAGAAGGGTTCTACTGCCACCAAAGTATATTTCATGTAAAGACAACATAGAAAAGATGAAAGAAATGAGGGCTAATGTGGAGGCTTTAGACAGTCATTTTCCCCTCAGTCTATTTGTGAGTGGAACAGGAATGAAATGACTAGTTGTGGCACGTTATACCCTCCGTAGTGCACCATATATTGGCTTGCGGAGTATGTATGCAGATTTAGATCAGTAATGTTTGTTTTGAACTGTGAAGTTTCAATAAATGTACGCGTCAGTTATGTTGCAAATGTGACTGCGATGAATACTAAATTTGTGTTGATTTATGAGGAATATTTAACCCAAGTACGAAAGACAATGAAGAAAGAATGACAAAAAGTGTTCTTATATATATATATATATATATATATAGAGAGAGAGAGAGAGAGAGAGAGAGAGAGAGAATGAGTATACAAATTGATTTTACATTCTTTTTTTGTGCAGCTTCCTTCCCAATGGCAATATCAGATGCCTTATTACTGTTGAACTTATTAGGAAGGCACTGTCAACAACACACGACCCGTCTCTGGCAGCTAGAGCCAGATGGAGCAGTAGCGCATGATGGGGGAGGCAACCAGGTGAGGGCTTATTTCTCTCCTTTTCCTTTACCCACCTCTCCCTCCGTCCAACCTCCCGACTGCACCTAGCTGCCCTACTCTCCACCTCATCCCTGCACGCTCCCACTAGCATCACTTAACCGACCACACTATCCCTCCCCCTCCCTGCCCCAGCCATCCCCACCTGGTTGCCTCTCCTATCGTGCACTGATGCTCGCGGTCTGACTCCAACTGCCAGAGACTGCAATTTTGTGTGTGTGTGTGTGTGTGTGTGTGTGTGTGTGTGTGTGTGTTTTGTGTTTGTTTTGTCTATTTTCGACAAAGGCCTTGTTGGCTGAGAGCTCACTTTCCGGAAGTCGTTTTGTTGTGCCTATCTCCAACTCCACATCTCTGCTATATGGTGAGTAGCAACTATCCTACTCATAATGTTACATTCCATCTACAAGGAGAGTAGCAGAAGTGCTCCAAAACACTACCATCCAATATCACTTACATCAATTTGCTGTGAAATCTAAGAAAATATTCTGAACTTAGACACAATGAGTTATCTTGAACAGCATGACAGACTCAGTGCCACCCAAAATCGATTCTGAAAACATCGATCATGTGAAACCCACCTTTCACTTTGCTCACAAAACATACTGAAGGCTTTGGATCAAGGCAGTCCGGTGGATGTAATATCTCTTGATTTCCAAAAAGCATTTGACTCAGTACCACACCTAAGGTTTTGTCAAAAGTATGATCACATGGGGCATCCAGTGAAATTTGTGACTGCATTGAGAACTTTAAGGTAGGGAGGACGCAGCACGTTATCTTCGATGGTGAGTCATCGACAGATGTGGAAATCGCTTCAAATATGCTCCAAGGAAGTGTGTTGGGACCCTTGCTGATCATGTTGTATATTAACGACCTTGCAGACAATATTAATAGTAACATCAGACTTTTTGCAAATTATGCAGTTATCTATAATGAAGTACACCACCTGAAAGAAGCTGCATAAACATTCAGTCAAATCTATACAATATTTCAAACTGGTGCAAAGATTGTTAATTTGCTTCAAATGGTCAGAAATGTAAAATTGTGCACATCCCAAAATGAAGAAAACTTAGTATCCTATGATCATAACAACAATGAGTCACTGTTGGATTCGGCCAAATCCTGCAAATACATGGGTGTAACACTCTGTATGTATATGAAATGAAATTTTCACATAGACTGTCGTGGGTAAAGAAGGTGGTAGACTTTGGTTTATAGGTAGACAGCTGGGGAAGTGCATTTAGCCAACAAAAGAGATTGCTTACAAATCACTTGTGTGACCAGTTCTAGAACATTGCTCAAGAGTGTGGGACCTGTAGCAAATAGGGCTGACAGGAGGTATTAATGTAAACACAGAAGGGTGGCATGCATGGTGACAGCTTTGTTTGATCCGTGGCTAGAGTCTCACAGAGATACTGAAGGAACTGATCTAGAACACTCTTGAAGATAGACATAAACTATTTCGAATGTTTCAAGAAGCAGCTTTAAATTATGCCTCTAGGAATATAGTACCCCACACTCCATATATGAATGTAATGTGATGAAACTCTAATAACTGGTACAATAGGACGTACCCCTTGTCATGCACCTCACGGTGGTTTGCAAGATATAGATACAGATGTAGATGCAGATGTAGAGTTATCTTCTAGTATTTCATTAACTAAAAAGTGTTTCATTAACTAGTAAGTGTACAAATACCAAAAAATGTATGTGTAGCATCCTTGCAGTATGTTAATGAATATTTATTTCCATTTGTCAAAAAAGTGAAAAGGTTTATCTGATGTTATTGAAATTAAATTTTTCTTTTTATTGAACAATGGAAAGTCCATTTTGGAACATAAACAATATTATGTAAAGCAGAGATTGTTACTTACCATAAAGATGGCGCATTGAGTTGCAGGCAGACACTATGAAAAAAACTTACAAATTGACATTTCAGCCAAAGACTTCTTCATAAAGGACCCCCCACCCACCCACCCACAAACACAAACACAAACACAAACACACACACACACACACACACACACACACACCCACACACACACACACCCTCATGCACACAGGGTCGCTACATCTGGCCAGAATACAACTGCGTCGTGTTGAATGGTAGCAGCAATCCACATTGCAGATTGGAGTGGGGAAGTGTGAGGCATAATGGTGTACGGATCGGAAATCAGAAAGGGGAAGGGGGGAACCAGCACTGCACGGAGGAGAATGCAGGGACAATATGGTGGCATTATAATTTCTGTATTAGCGTTTTTAGGAGTTCAATGGAGAAAAATAATTTTGCTGCAATGGGATGAACATCTTACAGTGAATGTTACGAATGGTTGTGAGAAATGTGTGTATGTGTGTGTGGCATCAATCAAATAGGGTTACTAATTTAATGTAACATTTTCAATTGGTTAATACTTAATGGAACTTTTCAAAAATGTCTACTCGATATCTTATGCTGACGTAAATGCTTGTTACTTCCACATATATTCATTAGACGAAAATTTTTGTTTCAAATGATTTGAATTAAAGGTTTGTAATCAGTAACACACAGTGCTGATTGTCATTATTTTCATAATTTTGCTAAATTTTCTTATAATAAGATGGTGACTTTTTGATTCATGTTTGTTTAATTTTGACATTGTTTTTGAATTTATCATTTTTGAAATGGAAAATAATGTCACATATTGCAAAAATTTCATCAAGTACTATTGTTGTTGTTGTTGTTATTATTATTTTCGATTATTCCCATTTAAGAGAGCGTTTGAACTTGAATTCCTTTATGATGATTGTTTGTTTGTTTATGTTTTTTCTGAGCCCATATTTTATTCATGTGTTCACTGTGTTGTTTCTTTCGCTTCGCTGTCCATTTGCATCCTGGTCTCTTCTGTGTTGTTGTGTCAAATTTATGTTTTTTGATGATGTTCCTGAATTCAGTTCTATTTTCTGCATCGTATACTGTTTTGTGTGCTTGTCTGAGGTCCTCTTCAACTTCTTTTATCCATTTTGTTTTTCCCCTGCCTGAGTTGATGACTTTAAGAATTCGCTTTGAAATTCTGTTTTCATTCATCCTGTGAATATGTCCGTAGAACTGCATTCTTCTTTTCCTTATTGTATCCGTAATCTTGTCTGTGTATTTATATAATTCTGATGTTGGTCTCTTCTTCCAGATTCCTTGCTCTTTTATCGGGCCAAAAATTTTCCTGAGAATTTTCCTTTCTTGTTTCTCTATTTCTTTGATTTCAGTTTGCCCACCTATTTGTGTTGTTTCAGATGCATACAGTGCCTCTGGAAGTACGACAGTGCTGTAGTGCCTCAATTTTGCGTTAATGGATATGGACTTTTTGTTATAATAGTTCCACGTGAGTTTATATGCTTTCTGTAGTTTTTTTATTCTTTCCTCATTGGCCTTTAGGTTGATCCCTGATGGCTGGATGATTTCTCCCAGGTAATTAAAATGTGGTACTTGTACGATTTTCCCATGGGTTGTCACAATAGGCAATTTGTCTTGTGGCACTCTTTCTATGTACAGGGTTTTCTCATATGAGATTTACAGGCCAGTTCTTTGTGCAATTTCGTGTAACTTCTCTATGGCATTAGTGGCTTCTTTTCTATTATTTGTGAGGATTGCAAGGTCATCTGAAAAAGCTAAACACTTCACATTGAATCTATTATCTTTTCTAATGCCAATTTGGATTCCTTTGACTTCTTTTTCCCATGTCCTGATGATTTTTTCAAGAATGATATTAAAGAGTAATGGTGAAAGTCCGTCACCCTGTCGCACTCCAGTTTGAATTACAAATGGTTCCGAGATATCCCCCATAAATTTAACCTTGGAGACTGTGTCAGTTAATGTTTCCTGAATGATTGCTCTTGTCTTTCTGTCAATGCTGAATTCTTCCAGCGTCTTGCAGAGCACTACTCTGTCTATTGAGTCGTAGGCCTTTTTAAAATCTACAAAAGTAACCACTGTGTTCCGGGTGTTTCTCATCTGGAGAATCATTTTCAGATTCCAGATCTGCTCTATACATGATCGTCCCTTGTGAAAACCAGCCTGGTATTCTCCTATTTGTGGGTCAGCTTGTTGTTCTAATCTATTCACGAGAACTTTTGATAGGATTTTATATGTGACCGGTACGAGTGAGATACCCCTGTAATTATTTGGTTCAGTTTTGTCCCCTTTTTTGTGGAGTGGATGGATGAGTGCGCATTTCCATTCAGATGGGATCTGTTCTGTTTCCCAAATGTTTAATATGATTTTGTGAATTTTTCCTGTTAATCTTTCATCATTTAGTTTCCATAGTTCTGCAATAATTCCATCTTCTCCTGGGGCTCTATTGTTTTTCATTGTCTTGATAATTTCTACTATTTCGTTGATGGTTGGCAGTTTAGCGTCAGGATTTGGTGTAGATGTCTCGTAGTGAATGTCCTCTGTAAGTCTTTCGCAGTTGAGAAGTTTGTTGAAATAGTCTGCGAGGATTTGGCAGTTATTCTTCGTGTTAGTTTCTAGTGAACCATCCGGTTTCTTGAAGCAAAGATTGGGTGGCTGGTATCCTGCAATATGTTCTTTAAATGTCTTATAAAAATTCCTGGTGTTGTTCTTCTTAAAGTCTTGTTCTATCTCATCTAGTCGCCGTTTGTCATAATTTCTTTTTTCCCTCCAAATAGTTTTCGATGTTTGTTTTCGGATTACTAGAAATTGTTGCCATTTTTCTGATGTTTCGTGACTATTGAAGTTTTTCCAGGCATTGGTCCTTTCTTCTATTGCTTGGTCACATATTATATTCCACCACCTGTGTTTTCTCCTTCTCGGGGGTTGACCCAATTTCATTGTGGATTTGAGGACGTCCACAAGTTCTGTCCAGTTTGTGGTGTTTGTCTGACTAATTTCCTGTAAGATGTTTTCCTTGTTGAGTTTTATGAGTCTGGTCTCAGCACTTTGTTTAGTTTTGGCTTTTTTCTATTGGGTTGTAATCTGGTCTTTATCTGTAGAAGATGGTGGTCTGAGTCAAAAAATCCTCTTCTCGTTTTCACATTCAGAATTTCTGCTGTGTTACTCTTGGAGATGGCCACATGGTCTATCTGGAATTCACCCAATACTGTGTTGGGCGACTTCCAAGTATACAGTTTCTTTTTGGGTTTTTTGAATTGTGTTGACATAATTACGAGGCCGAAATTTTCGCAAAAGCTTATCAATCTTTCCCCATTCTTGTTAGTTCTCTTGTGAGCTGTATGGATTCCGGTGATTTTCCTGTATTTTTTCTCTTTACCTAATTGTGCGTTAAAGTTGCCTAACAAGATTATTACATGGTGTTTGGCAATTTTGTTTGTCGTCTCTTCAAGGTCATTCCAGAAGTCGTCCACTTTCTGGCGGTTCTTCTTGTTATAGTTATTTGTGGGTGCATGAGCGTTGATCGAGGTATATGCTTTGTTGGCCGATTTGACGGAGAGCGTTGACATACGTTCTGAGGCAGACTGGAAGTCAATGACAGAGTCACTGATAGATTTGTGGACTGCAAATCCTGTGCCAAACTGTTTGAGTCCTTTCTCATTAGTTTTAACTGCTGGTTTTCCTTTGTAGATCCAGTAGTTGTCTGTATCAAAATGGTTTTCATCCGTAAATCGTGTTTCCTGGATTGCAAGGATTTTGATCTCGAATTTTTGCAGCACGTCTGTAAGTTGTTTGATCTTGCCCAGTTTGAAAAGAGTATTAGTATTAAGTGTACCGATGAAGTGTCTTTGTTTTGTGTGTAATAATTTGGACGTCGTCTGGTTCTCAACCTTAGCCGTAACATGATGCTCCTGGTCCCCCGGAATCCGATGACCAGGTAAAGCCAGCCTTGCGACTGGTGCCCGGGGTAGTGGATTCATTCCTTGTGTTATCATCATGTTTGGTTTTCAAGTTGAAAACTAACTTGGTGGTGGTCCTTCCGAGGAAATATCACGAGGAATACGACTTGATTGTTGAGATCAAGAAGGTTGCTGCAGCCGCACCATCTAGGCGAACAGACGCTGACCCCTAACCGCTGGATACCAGGCAGACGTTAGTGGATTTCGGTTGATAGTTTTGGTCCACCCCGGGTATTATATTTCCCAGGTACCCTCCATACCTGGAGAGCATTCCCCTATCCGCCACCTGGGGAGGAGCCCGATGGGAGACTATCAACTCCAACTTGTTATTATTATTATTCTTTACTTTCTCAGACGTTAAGTCTGGTTAAAAATTAAAAGTGACGCGGACCTTGATCAGGCGTCACTTCCTTTTAACTGTATGGTATGTGTTATATTGCATTTAGGAACTTTCGGGTAATTGAACATGTATCAATAATTACTGATTTCTGTAGTTGTATATATATGGTTGGATGTAGCTGTATTGCATTGATGTACTGGTGGATATTGTGTGGTATGACTCCTGTAGTTGATAGTATAATTGGTATGATGTCAACTTTATCCTGATGCCACATGTCTTTGACTTCCTCGGCCAGTTGGATGTATTTTTCAATTTTTTCTCCTGTTTTCTTTTGTATATTTGTTGTATTGGGTATGGATATTTCGATTAGTTGTGTTAATTTCTTCTTTTTATTGGTGAGTATGATGTCAGGTTTGTTATGTGGCGTTGTTTTATCTGTTATAATGGTTCTGTTCCAGTATAATTTGTATTCATCATTCTCCAGTACATTTTGTGGTGCATACTTGTATGTAGGAACTTGTTGTTTTAAAAGTTTATGTTGTAAGGCAAGCTGTTGATGTATTATTTTTGCGACATTGTCATGTCTTCTGGGGTATTCTGTATTTGCTAGTATTGTACATCTGCTTGTGATGTGATCTACTGTTTCTATTTGTTGTTTACAAAGTCTGCATTTATCTGTTGTGGTATTGGGATCTTTAATAATATGCTTGCTGTAATACCTGGTGTTTATTGTTTGATCCTGTATTGCAATCATGAATCCTTCTGTCTCACTGTATATATTGCCTTTTCTTAGCCATGTGTTGGATGCGTCTTGATCGATGTGTGGCTGTGTTAGATGATACGGGTGCTTGCCATGAAGTGTTTTCTTTTTCCAATTTACTTTCTTCGTATCTGTTGATGTTATGTGGTCTAAAGGGTTGTAGAGGTGGTTATGAAATTGTAGTGGTGTAGCCGATGTATTTATATGAGTGATTGCTTTGTGTATTTTGCTAGTTTCTGCTCGTTCTATAAAGAATTTTCTTAAATTGTCTACCTGTCCATAATGTAGGTTTTTTATATCGATAAATCCCCTTCCTCCTTCCTTTCTGCTTAATGTGAATCTTTCTGTTGCTGAATGTATGTGATGTATTCTATATTTATGGCATTGTGATCGTGTAAGTGTATTGAGTGCTTCTAGGTCTGTGTTACTCCATTTCACTACCCCAAATGAGTAGGTCAATATTGGTATGGCATAAGTATTTATAGCTTTGGTCTTGTTTCTTGCTGTCAATTCTGTTTTCAGTATTTTTGTTAGTCTTTGTCTATATTTTTCTTTTAGTTCTTCTTTAATATTTGTATTATCTATTCCTATTTTTTGTCTGTATCCTAGATATTTATAGGCATCCGTTTTTTCCATCGCTTCTATGCAGTCGCTGTGGTTATCCAATATGTAATCTTCTTGTTTAGTGTGTTTTCCCTTGACTATGCTATTTTTCTTACATTTGTCTGTTCCAAAAGCCATACTTATATCATTGCTGAATACTTCTGTTATCTTTAGTAATTGGTTGAGTTGTTGATTTGTTGCTGCCAGTAGTTTTAGATCATCCATGTATAGCAAATGTGTGATTTTGTGTGGGTATGTTCCAGTAATATTGTATCCATAATTTGTATTATTTAGCATGTTGGATAGTGGGTTCAGAGCAAGGCAGAACCAGAAAGGACTTAATGAGTCTCCTTGGTATATTCCACGCTTAATCTGTATTGGCTGTGATGTGATATTATCTGAATTTGTTTGGATATTAAGTGTGGTTTTCCAATTTTTCATTACTATGTTTAGGAACTGTATCAATTTAGGATCTACTTTGTATATTTCCAATATTTGTAGTAACCATGAGTGGGGTACACTATCAAAAGCTTTTTGGTAATCAATGTATGCGTAGTGTAGCGACCTTTGTTTAGTTTTAGCTTGATATGTCACCTCTGCATCTATTATCAGTTGCTCTTTACATCCTCGTGCTCCTTTGCAACAGCCTTTTTGTTCTTCATTTATAATTTTGTTCTGTGTTGTATGTGTCATTAATTTCTGTTTAATGATTGAAGTTAATATTTTGTATATTGTTGGTAGGCATGTTATGGGGCAATATTTAGCTGGGTTCGCTGTGTCTGCTTGATCTTTAGGTTTCAGATAAGTTATTCCATGTGTAAGTGTATCAGGGAATGTGTATGGGTCTGCAATGTAACTGTTAAATAATTTAGTTAGATGTGAATGTGTTGAGGTGAACTTCTTTAACCAGAAATTTGCTATTTTATCATTTCCAGTGGCTTTCCAGTTGTGAGTAGAATTAATTGCTTGGGTGACTTCATGTTGCAAAATTATCACTTCAGGCATTTGTGGTATCATCTTGTATGTGTCTGTTTCTGCTTGTATCCACCGTGCATGCCTGTTATGTTGTACTGGGTTTGACCATATGTTGCTCCAGAAGTGTTCCATGTCTGTTATGTTTGGTGGATTGTCTATTTTAATGTGTGTGTTATCTATTGTCTGGTAAAATTTCTTTTGGTTTGTGTTGAATGTTTGGTTTTGTTTCCTTCTATTTTCACTTTTTTTGTATCTTCTGAGTCGTTTGGCTAATGCTTGTAATTTCTGCTTCTTTTCGTCTAATTGCTCTGTCGCTTCTTGTTGTGAGATTTTACCTAATCTTTTTCGTTTTTTATCCGAGATTTCATTTCTTATAAATTGTGTTAGCTGTCCGATGTCTTTTCTCAGTTTTTCTATTCTGATCTGTAGCCTGTGTTGCCATGCTGGTTTTGTGGGTTTCTTCTGTGTGTTGGTTGGTTCTGATCTCTGTCTAGTGTGTATATTTAGTGTAGTGAGTGCTCCTATATAAACCAGTAGTTGTAACTCTTCCATAGTTGTGTTTTCATTTATTTTGTTGTGTATGATTGTGTTGATAGTTTTTATTGTTGTTTCGACTTGTGGGTTATTTGGTGGTCTATGCAAGAATGGTCTAATGTCTGTATTTGTGTCTTTGTATTCTATATATGTTAGCTGAAATTTTTCTTCTATATCTAACATCTGTGTCACTTCGTGTTCTATTTTTGCTTGTTCTGGTGGCTGTCTTAAGATTTCGTTTTCCTCTGATTGTTTAATTGGTGCGTGTTGTTCTTTGTTTGTTTGCTCTGGGATGTTTGAGTCCATTACTGTATTTTCTTCTTCTTCTGATTGCACATTAGTTTGTTCCAGTATTTGTTGTACTTGTTGTTTGATGTTTTCTAATTCTGACTGGGGTATCCTGTTATTTTTGATTATTACACGGATCTGATCAGCTAGTCGTTTATTATTATTATTATTATTTACATTTTATGGCCTTCATTGGACCACTCTAGCCAACTTTATACAAAGAATTTTTCAATTTCCTAACGGCCCTGTACTACTTCATTCTCTCGCAGATCATCCTTCTTTCTTCATTGGAGATCACCCTTCCCATTGTCTGTCTGTTGATTCTCGTTTGCAGTCTGGTTTGTTTGTCTGTGAGTTTCCTGATTTTGTCAGTTATGTCTTCCAGTGTAATCTGTAGCTCATCCATATCTTCCTTGATTTCTGTAATCCACTTAATGTTGCCCTTACTATTCCAAAATTTTTCTATTATTCTCCTGATGATTCTGTTCTCTGGTGTTCTGATTAGATGTCTGCAAAATGAAATGTGTTTCTTCCTGATTGTACTCATTACCGGTTCTATTTCCTTGTAGCCCGTTTCATTTGTAGCTACTCTCCAGTGTCCATCTATCTGGTACGATTTGTTGATGCACATTCTGATGATTCATCAAGTATAATCAACAAATGTGCACATTTGGCACTTTGGTACATCTTCACTGCATACAAGGTTATTCTTGGTATTTTTCTGTTATTGTTTGCATATTTTTGGCTAATGTGATTTATACAATTATATATGCTATACTGATCTATGTTTCTTGAAATTCATATATTTTAATGATATTTTCTACATACAATATAATCAAAATTTTGAGCATGAGCAGTCTGATCTAAGAAAAACACACACTACTTTTGGATGAAAAACGTAATTATGAATACTGTGTATTTGTTAAAATTCTGCAAAGACTTGTATGGTCAAGTAACACTAATCATTATTGTGACGAAACACTTTTAATATTTGCAATCTGAAAAAAAATTAATTGCATAAATTGTGGTTCAGATGTTTATCCATGTTTTATTTGATACAAAATTTAATGAATATCAATTTTCTCTCTTCGGCAACGACTAATTATTACAACCTTTGAAGTACTCTGACATAAATTGTGTTGATAAGCAGAGTTTTGTCATATTAATATTTCAGCTTACATGTTCAGATAGTTATAGTTTGCTTATAACTTTAATGTTGTGCTTATACAAAATGACACAGCTATTAACTGAAAATTTTATACAAAACTTTTGCCATGTCACACAGTTTTGTCTTGCTTCATAATGATTTTGCAACAGTATATCTGTATATCGGCAGAAGCTGTTTTCTTTAGAAGAATAATGTAAATAAATTTTTTCCATGAATTTTTTTTTTTTAAATATTGGATGAATAATTTTTTAGGAATAAGTTTTCATAGTTACATAGTGTGCCTTTTGGCTCAGTGGTAAGTGCTACTCTACAAAACTGAAGGCCTAGAGTTCGATCCCCAGTCAATCCTACAATTTTTATCTTTCACCTATCACTTCTTTCACTTCTGGCAATGTTTGCCGATGCAAAAAATGTCGAGTTGGACCGTCATAGCTGGCAGAGTATGTCAGTTCAAAGGTCAGAAGATTGTATTATGAAGTACCAAATTTAGGTCAAATACCACCTTTTGGGAAGTTCTGGGTTTTTTTTTTAACCACACACACACACACACACACACACACACACACACACACACACACACACACACACACACACACTTCTTTCTTTGCAGTTCTTCCATATATGTCGCAAACTGATGTCATTCAAGGAAATCTTTTATATTATGAAGTAACCCATCAGTATTGTCTTAAAACAAACAACTGTGAAGTTTCAACAAATCTGTTTACCAGTCGCAAATGTGACTGTGATGGAAACTAAATGCCAATTTGTGTTCCCGAACCATCTCCATAATAATTGGGTGTCGATTGAGCCTAAGGGTAAACAAATCTACTGGACCACCTCTGAATTGCTTCCATGTTGTTCTATGGATAACAACAGAAGATAAGTATAAGAACTCATTGTATATTCATTTTTGAGCACTTACCTTCCCAATGAAAATATAAGATGCCATACTAGCATTAGACTTGATACAAAGGTACCATCAACAACTGAAACTGCTGCACATTTAATTTCCTTGACAGTGTCTTTGTATGTTTTTAAAGGAATCGAAATAAATGTTTAATACGGAAGTGTTTCACACTGCACTTTGAATTCTGCAGCTGCCATACGCAAAGTAACAATCTCTGTAACTACCACGTAGCTGGTTGCTATTATTTTCTCAAGCCAACCATTACCCTACAGCTTTGAATTCTAATCTGTAAATACCTCACAAAATAATTGCTGGAACTTACTCGGCACTTGCGAGGCTGCCACGGGAGCAGGAGCAGGTGCAGGAGCAGCGGTGGGTGGCAGCGGAGGAGGCTCGCTGGGCCTGAGTACAGAGCTGGCAGGCTGCGGCTGCGAGGTGATCGCGGGGCTGCTGGCACGGCGGTCCGGTCCACCAGTCACCCCGTCGTACTCCTTCCCCGTGCTGACACAGAGGAGAAGCAGAGTACAAAATTACACTGCTACTCTGTCTTAACTCTCACACAGTGGAATCATCCATAGGATATTAAACCGTAATCTTCCTCCTCTCTACTGTAACATCCATTTCACAAAATAATACACAGAACTTATTGGAGTAATCCTTCACAGTACACAGAAGAAACAAACAAGAAATAAAAGAACGGTCATCAACGGTAAGAACCGCTGACGACATTGCTGTCACCTGTGAAAGGGAAGGAGAATTACAGGACCTGTCTAACAGAATGAACAGTCCACCGAGCACAGAATATGATGAGAGTAGAAGTAGCAGAAGGTACTCGAGAGCAGCAAAAGTAGCAAGTGACTGTCAAGCAGAAGAGGAGGGAGAACGTGAAATGCAGAAAAGCAGAAGCAAAGAGAGCATTTCTTGCTAAAAGAAACTTGTTATATTAAAAATTGGCTGTAAGTTGAGGAAAAATTTTCTGAGCATGTATGCTTGGAGTATAGCATCATATGGGAGTGAATCGTGGGCAATGAAAAACTCAGCAAAGAAGAGAACCGGAGGATTTGTGGTTTGGTGTTACCCCGAAGAGTACTGAAAATTACGTGGACTGAGAAGGTAAGAAATTTGGAGATTCTCCAAGAATCGTCAAGGAATATTGTGGAAATGCTAATTAGAATTAAGAACAGAATGCATGGTCATGTGTTCCGACATCAGGTATAAATTCCTCAGTACTGGACTGAGCCTTAAAGAGCAAAAATCACAGGGAGGGCAGCGACTGGAAAATATTGAACAAATAATTGAGGATGCCAGGTGTAACTGTTGCTTTCAGACTGGCACAGCAGAGGACACCACAGTGTGCCACATCAAACCAATCAGAAAACTGATGATGAAAATGTGGTAGGAAAGGGGGGGGGGGGGGGGAAGGGGAGGGTTTAAAGCCACACCACCCACTGGAAAAAGCAAGTTGCTGTCAATGGGACTGGATAATATAACACATTTTCCAAATGGTCACTCACTGTAACAGCAGCAACGGACAGTCCACAGCGTGTACAATATAATAGTCAAAACAATCCACACCAATGTTCCAGTTAAAACAATAACATGCAATCAAATAATGTAAAAATAAAAATTTTTGAATATACAAGGGTTAGCTGATAAGTACTGCCTCCACCTTCGTAACTCTTCAACAGTTGGCAGCATTGGGTTGCAGCAGGTACTGGCTTGTTCTGTAGCCTCTTCTCTACAGCTCCAGTTGGCGGGGAAGCCTTAGCATTGAACGGTTGTGTTGTTACAGTGTAAAGTATGGAACCCTGTGCAGATGGTCGGACAATGCAATTTAAGCAATGTGCAGTCAAGGAATGCAGTCATTGAATTCTTGACAGCAGAAGGTATCACCCCAAAGGAGATTCATCAGAGAATGAAAGCAGTTTATGGTGATTGTCCCCGCTCAGTTAGCCGTGCTGTCTAACACACTGCTTTCCGGGCAGGAAGGTGTGCTGGTCCCTGGCAGATTAGTGTCGAGGTCCAATGTACTGACCAGTCTGTGGATGGTTTTTAAGGCGGTTTTCCATCTGCCTTGGCGAATGCGGGCTGGTTCCCCTTATTGCGTCTTAGTTACACTATGTTGGTGATTGCTGTGCAAACACTTTCTCCACATACGTGTACACCATGATTACCACGTAAACATTGGGGTTACACTCATCTGGTGTGAGACGTTCCTGGGGGAATCCACTGGGTCCAAACCGCACAATAACCATGGGTTCGGTCTGGGGCGGCAGTCGGGTGAATGGACTGCTGTAGCCTATTGTGGGATTGTGTACCATTGAGGGCTACAGTGGGGACAAAGTCTCTCAGTCGTTTCTAGGTCCCCAGTTCAATACAATACAAACAATCCAATGGTGATTGTGTTGATGTGAGTACTGTGTGTCATTGGGCGAGTAAGTTTAAAGATGTTGAGGTGGGAACATTTGAGCTGCACGAGAAACAAAGAGTTGGACATCCTGTGACAGCAACCACCAAGTTTCACAAGCAAAATGTTGAAAGACTGATTCAGGATGATCGTCATATCACTCAGAGAGAAACTGCAACCACAAATTAGCATTTCACAAGAATGTGTGGGTCAGATTATTGCTTTGCTTGGCTATCAGATCTGTGCACGATAGGTACCCTTGATGCTGATTCCTGAAATGAAGGAGCACAGACTTGAAATTTCTCAGGAACTCCTCTTGCGTTATGAGAATGAAGGTGACGCCTTTCTCCATTCAATCGTGGGACATCATCATCATCATGCTTCTGATGAAGACTGTAGGACTGAGGTTGTGGAAATAGAGTGTCGATTTCTTTCGTGACGGCTTCAGAAAACTTGTTCATCGTTGGCAGATATGTATCCAATTGGCTGGCGATTATGTGGAAAAGTGAATATTGGTAATTAAAGATCACATTCTGAGGATTATTTCTGTGTTCCCATCCAAACCCAATGAATGAAGGTGGAGGCATTACTTTTCATTCAACCCTCGTAATAATGTATTTTCAAACAGTGATTTTTATAAGGTTATTTTTCATAATAAAATGCTGCCAATCTTTTTACGATGTTTTTTTAATTGGATATGCAGCATGAAATTAGAGAATTTATTCTAATTTTCGGGTGCTTGTGCTTATTCATGTTTTTATATGATGATCTAGTTGTTTATTATTCCCAAGTGGGATGCTGCATTTTACATTTTGCTTCATTTTTAACTATAAAGCAAACAACAGAGCTTTCACTATTTAAAACACAACTACGTGATCATATTCACTTGCACGTCCAAAAGAACAGATCTCATCGACGATCCACAGCTGTACGAAATAAAAAAATTTATTTACTGACTGCAGATTATTTGACACAAGCAGTATTAGGTGTACAAGTACTACCCAGGCAGCATCAGTCTCAATTCCTCACAGCTCTGTTCTCCCTTCCATGAGAATCCAGTTAATACTCTTGGCGAGCATTAGGTGATGAATATAGTGGACTATGGCATACGTATGCAGGCAGCAAGACATATGGAGGTTCTAGTTTTTCCTCCAGAGTGTGCACTGATAGCTGAAGTAGTTAATGCAACCATTCACAATTAGTGGGAGATCCGAGTTTGGGTCCCGGATTGACACAAATTTTCACATGCTACTAATAGATATTACATATACACCTAATACAGCTAATGTCTAAGAACTGATAGTCGGCAAATAAATTTTGAACAACACAATCATATATTAAAAAAAGTAATCTGAACAAGCACCTGAAATGAGAATTAATTCTCAAGATAAAAACATTCATAAAGTGAAGATTAGCAGAAATTCATTTCCTTATGAGAAATAACCTTATATTCTCATACTCACAATCTTTCCCACACTCACTGCATAATGGAAAAGGCAAAAATCTAACTGTTGCGTGCTGAGAAGTAAATGTTATGCAACTTTTCTATAGCTTTTAGCCAGAGCAATAGAAAGACTAACTTGAAAGACACTATTATGATCGTGAAGACACAACAAATAAAATAATTTAGATGCCAATGAAATGACATTGTACACACATACCTACCATAACACATTTCACTTCTTGTGTTAATACTGTGGTGCAGTGAGAAGCTATAGGATGACTGACAGTGTTAATATGGATATAAGACTCACCTACTGTCATCGTCTTTAGAAGCTTCTCCTCCTGTAGCCAGGTAAAAAGTGGAACTCGTCTTTCGAGAATTGGCAATCGAAGTGGCAACCGAGGCCTGGGACGCCGAAACAACCGATGTCGTTCTGCGGAACTTTCGCAGTGACCAGTACTTGCGACTCCTCGCAGGTCCCCGACTGCCCGAGTCCGGTTGAGGAGCCTCTCGCTGTAGATGAGACTCCGGTGGTTGTGGAGGTGAGGCAGTGGTGGCGGCTGGCAAGGGTTCGACCAGAGGAATGGCGACAGTGGCTGCAGGGGTTGCCAGAGGTGTCTGGCCGCCTGGGCAGAAAGGGGAAAACTTTATAGCTTTATTTCCTCAGACTCAATATCTGACATAGAACTGGTAGCACTCCTGGGGGACCTCAGCTTACTCTGCCACAAGCAATACACATCAATGACCAATGAAGTACCCCGTCGAAGAACCTAAGGTTATGAAGTTCGGAAATCTTATGTGAAAACACAATTGACAATAGAAGTTTTTTGAGTATGTCCTGGAGACATACTTAGATAGCCTGATATTTAAGATAATTCCTCAAAAGAGGCAGCACACCGAGTTTCAATAGTCATGAAATATTCGTTGTGACTGGTTTTGCCATATCATTTCATCTCATTGCATCTTCATTAGTATCACCCTCTAATCCATTCAGGGAATCCGATTCAACTGATACACTTTCAATCTTTATTAGAATTTCATGATCCACTACTTCAAATACTTTTAAAAAGACAATAAATATTCATGTTCTTTCCTCTTTACTGTCAAATTCACATAATGACTGTTTTTGTTTTCCTCATTGCTGATGCCCTCTTAATTTTGACTGTGGAACACTTTTTACATTAAATGCTATGTAATAAACAAGTTTTACATGCATAATCCTCTCAAATATTTTTGAAATGGAAGATGTTATTGTAATAGGTCTTTAGTTGGTTCCAATACCATTCCCCAGCTCTTTATGAACTATATTCACCTTATGAGGTTTTCAGCATATCACATCATCAGGAAAAGTGCCTGTCTCACATGAACATGTCATAAGTTAAACTATTTCTAATATTCTTACAAGAATACTATCAATATTGGCAGGGACAGTATTCTTTATTATTTCATTGTTTTGGTTACTACATCAGGTGTATATGTGTGTGTGTGGGGGGGGGGGGGGGGGGGGAAGAGGAACAGAGAGGGGGGTGGAGGAACAGAGTGGCAGAGGGGGTGCTGGGTGCTGGAGGAGCCGAGTGGCAGAGGGGGTGCTGGGTGCTGGAGGAGCCGAGTGGCAGAGGGGGTGCTGGGTGCTGGAGGAGCCGAGTGGCAGAGGGGGTGCTGGAGGAGCCGAGTGGCAGAGGGGGTGCTGGGTGCTGGAGGAGCCGAGTGGCAGAGGGGGTGCTGGGTGCTGGAGGAGCCGAGTGGCAGAGGGGGTGCTGGGTACTGGAGGAGCCGAGTGGCAGAGGGGGTGCTGGGTGCTGGAGGAGCCGAGTGGCAGAGGGGGTGCTGGGTGCTGGAGGAGCCGAGTGGCAGAGGGGGTGCTGGGTGCTGGAGGAGCCGAGTGGCAGACGGGGTGCTGGGTGCTGGAGGAGCCGAGTGGCAGACGGGGTGCTGGGTGCTGGAGGAGCCGAGTGGCAGAGGGGGTGCTGGGTGCTGGAGGAGCCGAGTGGCAGAGGGGGTGCTGGGTGCTGGAGGAGCCGAGTGGCAGAGGGGGTGCTGGGTGCTGGAGGAGCCGAGTGGCAGAGGGGTTGCTGGGTGCTGGAGGAGCCGAGTGGCAGAGGGGGTGCTGGAGGAGCCGAGTGGCAGAGGGGGTGCTGGGTGCTGGAGGAGCCGAGTGGCAGAGGGGGTGCTGGGTGCTGGAGGAGCGGAGTGGCAGAGGGGGTGCTGGAGGAGCCGAGTGGCAGAGGGGGTGCTGGGTGCTGGAGGAGCCGAGTGGCAGAGGGGGTGCTGGGTGCTGGAGGAGCCGAGTGGCAGAGGGGGTGCTGGGTGCTGGAGGAGCCGAGTGGCAGAGGGGGTGCTGGAGGAGCCGAGTGGCAGAGGGGGTGCTGGGTGCTGGAGGAGCCGAGTGGCAGAGGGGGTGCTGGGTGCTGGAGGAGCCGAGTGGCAGAGGGGGTGCTGGAGGAGCCGAGTGGCAGAGGGGGTGCTGGGTGCTGGAGGAGCCGAGTGGCAGAGGGGGTGCTGGGTGCTGGAGGAGCCGAGTGGCAGAGGGGGTGCTGGGTGCTGGAGGAGCCGAGTGGCAGAGGGGGTGCTGGGTGCTGGAGGAGCCGAGTGGCAGAGGGGGTGCTGGGTGCTGGAGGAGCCGAGTGGCAGAGGGGGTGCTGGGTACTGGAGGAGCCGAGTGGCAGAGGGGGTGCTGGGTGCTGGAGGAGCCGAGTGGCAGAGGGGGTGCTGGGTGCTGGAGGAGCCGAGTGGCAGAGGGGGTGCTGGAGGAGCCGAGTGGCAGAGGGGGTGCTGGGTGCTGGAGGAGCCGAGTGGCAGAGGGGGTGCTGGGTGCTGGAGGAGCCGAGTGGCAGAGGGGGTGCTGGGTGCTGGAGGAGCCGAGTGGCAGAGGGGGTGCTGGGTGCTGGAGGAGCCGAGTGGCAGAGGGGGTGCTGGGTGCTGGAGGAGCCGAGTGGCAGAGGGGGTGCTGGAGGAGCCGAGTGGCAGAGGGGGTGCTGGAGGAGCCGAGTGGCAGAGGGGGTGCTGGGTGCTGGAGGAGCCGAGTGGCAGAGGGGGTGCTGGGTGCTGGAGGAGCCGAGTGGCAGAGGGGGTGCTGGAGGAGCCGAGTGGCAGAGGGGGTGCTGGAGGAGCCGAGTGGCAGAGGGGGTGCTGGAGGAGCCGAGTGGCAGAGGGGGTGCTGGAGGAGCCGAGTGGGGGCGGGTACTGGAGGAGCCGAGTGGGGGCGGGTACTGGAGGAGCCGAGTGGGGGCTGGTGCTGGAGGAGCCGAGTGGGGGCGGGTGCTGGAGGAGCCGAGTGGGGGCGGGTGCTGGAGGAGCCGAGTGGGGGCGGGGTACTGGAGGAGCCGAGTGGGGGGGGTGTACTGGGGGAGCCGAGTGGGGGGGGGGGGTACTGGGGGAGCCGAGTGGAGGGGGGGGTACTGGGGGAGCCGAGTGCGGGGGGTTACTGGAGGAGCCGAGTGGGGGGGGGGGGGTACTGGAGGAGACGAGTGGGGAGGGGTGTTGGAGGAGCCGAGTGGGGGGGGGGGGTACTGGAGGAGCCGAGTGGGGGGGGGGGTACTGGAGGAGCCGAGTGGGGGGGTACTGGAGGAGCCGAGTGGGGGGGGGGGTACTGGAGGAGCCGAGTGGGGGGGTACTGGAGGAGCCGAGTGGGGGTGTACTGGAGGAGCAGAGTGGGGGGGGTACTGGAGGAGCAGAGTGGGGGGGGGGGGTTCTGGCATAGTAGAGTGGGGGGAGGGGGGGGGGGTTCTGGCATAGTAGAGTGGGGGAGGGGGGTGCTGGAGGAGCAGAGTGGGGGGGGGGGTGTTGCTGGAGGAGCAGTGTGGGGGGGACGGTGCTGGAGGAGCAGAGTGGGGAGGACGGTGCTGGAGGAGCAGAGTGGGGGCGGGTGCTGGAGGAGCCGAGTGGGGGCGGGTGCTGGAGGAGCCGAGTGGGGGCGGGGTGCTGGAGGAGCCGAGTGGGGGCGGGGTACTGGAGGAGCCGAGTGGGGGGGGTGTACTGGGGGAGCCGAGTGGGGGGGTGTACTGGGGGAGCCGAGTGGGGGGGGGGGTACTGGGGGAGCCGAGTGCGGGGGGTTACTGGAGGAGCCGAGTGGGGGGGGGGGTACTGGAGGAGACGAGTGGGGAGGGGTACTGGAGGAGCCGAGTGGGGGGGGGGTACTGGAGGAGCCGAGTGGGGGGGGGTACTGGAGGAGCCGAGTGGGGGGGTACTGGAGGAGCCGAGTGGGGGGGGGGGTACTGGAGGAGCCGAGTGGGGGGGTACTGGAGGAGCCGAGTGGGGGTGTACTGGAGGAGCAGAGTGGGGGGGGTACTGGAGGAGCAGAGTGGGGGGGTACTGGAGGAGCAGAGTGGGGGGGGGGGTTCTGGCATAGTAGAGTGGGGGGAGGGGGGGTGCTGGAGGAGCAGAGTCGGGGGGGGTGTTGCTGGAGGAGCAGTGTGGGGGGGACGGTGCTGGAGGAGCAGAGTGGGGAGGACGGTGCTGGAGGAGCAGAGTGGGGGGGGACGGTGCTGGAGGAGCAGAGTGGGGGCGGGTGCTGGAGGAGCAGAGTGGGGGGGGGGGTACTGGAGGAGCCGAGTGGGGGGGTACTGGAGGAGCCGAGTGGGGGGGGGGTACTGGAGGAGCCGAGTGGGGGGGTACTGGAGGAGCCGAGTGGGGGTGTACTGGAGGAGCAGAGTGGGGGGGGTACTGGAGGAGCAGAGTGGGGGGGTACTGGAGGAGCAGAGTGGGGGGGGGGGGTTCTGGCATAGTAGAGTGGGGGGAGGGGGGGTGCTGGAGGAGCAGAGTCGGGGGGGGTGTTGCTGGAGGAGCAGTGTGGGGGGGACGGTGCTGGAGGAGCAGAGTGGGGAGGACGGTGCTGGAGGAGCAGAGTGGGGGGGGACGGTGCTGGAGGAGCAGAGTGGGGGCGGGTGCTGGAGGAGCAGAGTGGGGGGGGGTGCTGGAGGAGCAGAGTGGGGGGCGGGTGCTGGAGGAGCAGAGTGGGGGGCGGGTGCTGGAGGAGCAGAGTGGGGGGGACGGTGCTGGAGGAGCAGAGTGGGGGCGGGTGCTGGAGGAGCAGAGTGGGGGGGGGGTGCTGGAGGACCAGAGTGGGGGGGGGGGGTGCTGGAGGAGCAGAGGGGGGTGGGGTGCTGGAGGAGCAGAGTATTGGGGCGGGTGCTGGAGGAGCAGAGTGGGGGGGGGTGCTGCTGGAGGAGCAGCATGAGACCCAGAAAATATTAGATACAGGCTCCCAGGTAGATGCTATTTTTCTTGACTTCCGGAAGGCGTTCAATACAGTTCCACACTGTCACCTGATAAACAAAGTAAGAGCCTACGGAATATCAGACCAGCTGTGTGGCTGGATTGAAGAGTTTTTAGCAAACAGAACACAGCATGTTGTTATCAATGGAGAGACATCTACAGACGTTAAGGTAACCTCTGGCGTGCCACAGGGGAGTGTTATGGGACCATTGCTTTTCACAATATATATAAATGACCTAGTAGATAGTGTCGGAAGTTCCATGCGGCTTTTCGCGGATGATGCTGTAGTATACAGAGAAGTTGCAGCATTAGAAAATTGTAGCGAAATGCAGGAAGATCTGCAGCGGATAGGCACTTGGTGCAGGGAGTGGCAACTGTCCCTTAACATAGACAAATGTAATGTATTGCGAATACATAGAAAGAAGGATCCTTTACTGTATGATTATATGATAGCGGAACAAACACTGGTAGCAGTTACTTCTGTAAAATATCTGGGAGTATGCGTGCGGAACGATTTGAAGTGGAATGATCATATAAAATTAACTGTTGGCAAGGCAGGTGCCAGGTTGAGATTCATTGGGAGAGTGCTTAGAAAATGTAGTCCATCAACAAAGGAGGTGGCTTACAAAACACTCGTTCGACCTATACTTGAGTATTGCTCATCAGTGTGGGATCCGTACCAGATCGGGTTGACGGAGGAGATAGAGAAGATCCAAAGAAGAGCGGCGCGTTTCGTCACAGGGTTATTTGGTAACCGTGATAGCGTTACGGAGATGTTTAGCAAACTCAAGTGGCAGACTCTGCAAGAGAGGCGCTCTGCATCGCGGTGTAGCTTGCTCGCCAGGTTTCGAGAGGGTGCGTTTCTGGATGAGGTATCGAGTATATTGCTTCCCCCTACTTATACCTCCCGAGGAGATCACGAATGTAAAATTAGAGAGATTAGAGCGCGCACGGAGGCTTTCAGACAGTCGTTCTTCCCGCGAACCATACGCGACTGGAACAGGAAAGGGAGGTAATGACAGTGGCACGTAAAGTGCCCTCCGCCACACACCGTTGGGTGGCTTGCGGAGTATGAATGTAGATGTAGATGTAGATGTAGAGCAGAGTGGGGGCGGGTGCTGGAGGAGCAGAGTGGGGGCGGGTGCTGGAGGAGCAGAGTGGGGGCGGGTGCTGGAGGAGCAGAGTGGGGGCGGGTGCTGGAGGAGCAGAGTGGGGGCGGGTGCTGGAGGAGCAGAGTGGGGGCGGGTGCTGGAGGAGCAGAGTGGGGGCGGGTGCTGGAGGAGCAGAGTGGGGGCGGGTGCTGGAGGAGCAGAGTGGGGGCGGGTGCTGGAGGAGCAGAGTGGGGGCGGGTGCTGGAGGAGCAGAGTAGGGGGGGTGCTGGAGGAGCAGAGTGGGGGGGGGTCCTGGAGGAGCAGAGTGGGGGGGGTGCTGGAGGAGCAGAGTGGGGGGGGGTGCTGGAGGAGCAGAGTGGGGGGGGGATACTGGAGGAGCAGAGTGGGGGTGGGGTGCTGGAGGAGCAGGGTGGTGGAATGTGCAGGAGCAGAGTGGGGGGTGTGGAGGAGTAGAATGAGGGGAGGACTGATAGGCCAGCTGAGACAGACTGATGACTACCATGTTGCCCTCTACTGATGGCATCACTGGATACAGAAAGTGGTGGTGGTGTGGTGTCAGAATGCCACTGTCCCACCCACTGTTAGCTTTCTTGGCCATGTAATAGCTACTTCTCACTCGTAGCTCCTCAAATGACACCACAAGGCTGAGTGCACCTCATTCCAGTCCTTCCACTTAGAAAAAACCCCTGGCAGTACTGGGAACCAAATCTGGGTTTACTGACTGGCAGCCTGGCACACTGACCAATGATCTACAACGACAGACTTTACCCACCCAGTGCGTTTGTTTAATATCTGTTAGGCTGAGTAATGTTTGTTTATGTTTCATTTTTTCGCATTTTCTGTGACAGCTATATGAAATTGCTAATTTTTTTCTTCATTTTTGGAAAAAATTACATTTCATTGTGGTGAAAACGAATTCCTTTCTAATTGCACTTAATATTCGGTCCAACATAATTAAATGAAATGTTCTTTATCTTTAATTGCTATCAGCCACCATTGGCCATCATCAGATCAAGAACAGAAAAAGAATAGAATATCTATTTTACCCTGTGTAACACTTGCACTCTGCATTTTATCCAGTCTGAAATGGGATTAATTGGTGACCATCTAATAACGCTTTTAATCAGTATGGAAAGTAATTTTAGTTTTGCTTTTCATGTTGACACTTACGTGTAGTGCAGATGTAGTAAAATAGATATTATTTTCCTTTTTTCCTGTTAATTCTGATGGTGGCCGATAACAATAAACAAAATAAAATATATTAAGTGCCAAACATAGCTGCCTCAGGTGAAAATTGCTGAAGTATGTAATAGCTTGAATTATTAAACATCCTCTAGAAGCACATTTTTCAATTTATAGCCCGGCTTTTAACAATTTTTGTCACTGTCACATTTTCGTGTAGGTAGTTGAAATCGTTTGGATATTAATAAAACTTTTTTAAAATTTTTTTTATAATTTTTTTTTGTAAATATACAATTGATGAGGATTTTAACTGGAAAATGCACATTTTGGAACTCCTAAAACAACTTAGTTCAGTCACATTTGCACTTAGAATAATAGCAAATTTTTGGGAGACACAAATCAGTATGCCGACATATTTTGCAAATTTTTACGCAATGATGTCATATGGAATAATGTTCTGAGGTACCTCATCTTTAGGAAAGGAGCCTTCATTGCTCAAAAATGTACTGCAAGCATAATAATGTGGTGCTCACCCACGATCATCTCGTAGACACTTATTTAAGGATTTAGGCTTTCTGACAGCTGCTTCACAGTATATTTATTCCCTTATTAAGTCTGTTGCGAACAATCCAGTGCAGTTTAAAAGGAACAATGATGTACATAATTACTATACTAGAAAGAAAAATGATATTCATTATTCCACATTAAGGATATCTTTCACACAAAAAAGGGTGCACAATGCTGCAACTGAAAGTTTTGATCACTTACCCAGTGATGTAAAACATCTGTCAGACAGCAAAGTACGATTTGAAAAGAAACAAAGAGTTTCTCATTAACAATTCCTATTCCATAGAAGAATTTCTATTACTGTGATGTCTAAGAGGTGTTGGGTAGGAATTAATAACTCGTGAAATGACTCAAGTGTTCATTCTTTATGCAATATAAATGTACAAATTTTACATACAGTTTGGCTTTTTCATAAAATCCAAACTGACTGCGACTCTGTTATAAGAAAGTTACTGAAATCATGTGGATGAATCTTTAAGTAACACATTAGCCATATAAAATCATACATGGAACTGTTAATGGAAACTTATGAATAAATTTTGATTTTGGTAATATTAATACTGTTGTGTTAAAGAAATCATCATCTCTAAAGGGAAAAAAAAGTGTCACAAAAAAACTTACATTGTAACAAACAATACAAAATTATTGTAATAGATGGCAAAATGAATCGTAACTGACCTATACAACAAAAGTTAAGATAATTTTACACACACACACACACACACACACACACACACACACACACACACACACACACACACACGCGATTGGTGGGTATGTAAATGATTAGAGCTGCAATTCCTTGTGACAGGTAGTGTTGTCATTACAATGCTTTAGCACTATTCATGTTTATGTTGCTACCACAGTTACCACACCGCCTAGAGTATACAAGGGGCTCGAACAGCATCAGACACAGAGCGATCACACAAAGAGGTTGCATACTCTTGTGAGACTGCAATATTGGCAACTGACAGTTTGAAAGGATCTCATTTTGGGTCTCTGTTTGACCGACTGGTCAAATCATGCAATATCCATATTTATGTGGTGTTCGGTTGTGATAGCAGACTGATGTTCGATCGCACAAGAACGTGACAACAGGCGCAGTCGACGTCAAGATTCCGGTCGACACCGTCCGACAACTGGGAGGGTGGATAGCAGTACCGTGCACGCATGAACCCTCTGCATCTGCACGTGCCACATGCAAACAGGAATTACGTCCCACGGACAGGCTGCCACTAACATGACAAGTGGCCGCATCTGTAGTGGTGCTGTAAGCAGGAAGCGTGGACTGCCGACAAACGGTGTCGCATAGCGTTTGGCCACAAATTGCGGTTCTGCATGACCCCAGCCAGCAAGTAGGACAGTGACATGGGGGGAGTTCCAGAGTGGCAGTGTCGCTCCTGGCATCACGTTGTGGGGAGCGACCAGCTACGACTTCAGATCACTGCCGGTGGTGATTAACGGAAACTCTGACAGAACGACAGTACATGATGGATATCCCGCGTCCTCATGTCTTACCTCCCATGCGACTGTATTACAGTGACAGTTTTAAATGGGACAGTGCTCGTCCACATAGTTTACGCACGTCTCTGAAGTGCCTGCAAAATGTCGAGGTACTCCTTTGGCCAGGAAGAGCATCAGACATGTCTTCCATAAAATGTAGGACCTGCTCTGATGTCAACTCCACCCCGGAGGCACTACCTGGGATATCGGAGATGAGCTGCAGCAGTAGTGGGTCAGCTTACCTCAGGAGAGGACACAATGTGTTTACGACACTCTGACCAACAGAATCAGTTAGATATCCAAGCAAGAGCTGATACAACAGCATATTGTAAGTTGACTCATACTACCAAGTTCTTGGTAAATTTGACTCGATGCTGTAATAACTGAAACCATGTCATACACACACTCACTCTTGACACACCAAGTTTCATTTTGTTTTCTCCTCCCTTCCTGGCTGCTTCACTTTTCTTGCTCGGTGATGTATGCAGGTAGGGGAGCCCACCCGTGACAGCGTATCTGACTTTTTTTTTTCTCTGTGGACTAAGTGCATCTTGTCGCCTATGAGCTGAGGATGACATGGGGGCCAGTCAGTACCGTTGGGCCTTCATGGCCTGTTCGGGAAAAGTTTTAGTTAAGTGTGTCTTGTGCCAGAAGAAAATAAAACAAAAAGTTTGAAGCAAATGATGCCTGGTTATTTAGAACAAAAACCTCAGGACCTGTTAATCAGATGAGAAGTCAATAGAAATGTGAAGGTTTATATTATACACACATTTCAGTTTACAAATTTCTATCATAAATTGTGAATAACAAACAATACAATTTAAATAGTAAAAATTATACATAATTACAAACCCAACATACTAAAACTGCATTTCATAATACACAAATTATTTTACTGAGCAAAAGCATAGCTCCATCAGAAATGACTTAAGGATGTGTTTAAAGGAATTCTTATGTTGCTGCTGTTTTAAATCAATAGGTTGCCTACTGAATAATTTAACTGTGACCTGTAAAACATTTTTCTGACATCAAACTGTTCCAGATTGAGACATGTGGACATTATCGATGTTTCTAGTTTGCAGTTACGGACATGTTTATTTTCTTGTAGGTCTCTTGATCTGTTTAAGACATTCTCATTTGCAAACGGGATACATTCATATGTGTAAAGGCTCAGCAGGTTTATTATTTTCAACTGAATAAAGTATAGCCTGCAAGCTTCAGTTTTCTTTAAAGTTGCCAATAGCAACGACAGTTTTTTTTTGTGTGTCCTAAACTTCAATTAATTTAGATCAGAATTTAGGTTTCTCAAATATACGTGTGTACCTGTTTAGCGAGTACTGCTTACAGAAAAACTTCACTTCAAGGATTAATTTCTACAATATTCTAAAGTAAAATATGAGAATATTTTTATCTTAGAAATTTATTCTCACTCACCACTGGGTGAAAGCTGAGCAGTACTCCTCTTTGCCGACTTCATCCTTCCAAAGCTCTTCCGAAGCTTAAGCATTTTCTTTCCAGCAGCCTCTGCTATTTTTGTGATGCCATAGACATTCTGCTGCGGAGGAGGAGCTGGTAATCGGCGGTGGATACCATTTGTCTCAATCTGCATTAACACAGACTTCTTAGTTACATACAAATGTTTTCTGAAAGAATGGCTATGGGGACAGCACTCTCTATGAAACGAAAATGTGAAGATGTTTAACAATCATAAAACAATCTGCTTATTGCATACTTTCATTTGTGGTGGTATACCTAGCACATAAGTAGTGTTCTGGCTAGATGAGGCATAAGTGCTGCTTTTTGACTGTCAAGGAATGTAAGAGAAATGCCCTGTTAACAAAAGTATTGGCCTCAGAATCTCTGGAATTTACAATATTGCACCAGTGAGGAAGCAACTGTACAGGTACAGTTCAGGGAACTCACAGTTTCTCAATGTAGTGCACAACACTAAGGGGACATTAAAAATAATGATTTAGAAAATTCAGTGTTTTCCAAGCACAGTGTTGTGACTAAACATAAAATAAAGTTGTTGAAAAATAATTCTTGTCCTTTCCATCAACGCACCGAGTCTCCACTATCAAATCAATTGTACTAATCAGAAAATCAGTAATTTAAATTTGGCCAGTGAATATAATCTCAATGGTGTGTGGAAGCAGGCTTTCAACATTTAATCTGCAAATAAATTGCTGAGTTTTTAACCTCCCAGCAGGTGAAACTAACATTGTAAACACTGACGTGAACTCTGCCTGTATGACAACACTCAGTTGTTATTGATGTAGAAGATGGAGACAATTGCTGAAAGCTTAACTTTTTACTCTAGCAAGATGTGGAATGACTACAAAGAATATTTTATACATGATTTTAAACACATAAGAGATACAATCTGAACAAAGCAATTTTTTTTTTTTTCCTTCCCCTACAGTTCACCTGAAACGAAGTAACTTTTATTTGAGAAGCAACTTCAAACAGTCTGACAATTGCTCTCCATGTTCCAGTGTGCCATTAAATGAAATAATAATGATGATTATGATGATAACAACAACAACAACAACAACAACAACAATAATACAGTATTGGACAACCACACCTAAAGTTTTTACATCTCATCAAAATTCTTATACATAAAGTGCCAAGAAAAAATTTGAAAGATGTGATTTTGAAACATCTAACAAAAAAGCGAAAATTTATTGCTACTAAAACACACAAAAAGTTATGGATATAACATATTTTCCCAAATAACTTGCCTTTTCCAACGATCTGATGTAGGTATCATCAGATTCATCTGAATCAAATGAATCAAAATCATCAAACGGAATGTCATTGTTATTGAGATTATTTTTGGCCACAATGTCATCCAGCATCTCGTAATGATGATCCGTGTCAGAGCCCGATGAGTTTTCTTCACCTACAACATTCAAATCAGTCGTACAATTTAGATTTATGAATAAAATAATGATTGTGTCTCCAGAACTATAGAACACACTGTTACAACCTCCAGCAAACACCTGTTACCACAAAGCCCCTTACTCATAGTGTATTTCAATAATTACTCTGCAACTCTCGAGACTCACTGTACCCATTGTTATACACCTGAAGCACCCAACATTTTGGAAAATTGGCATTACATAAGTTAAACTAAAGCTGAATACAAAAGCATGTAAATACACAAAAAGGCATGTATTAGTGTGCAACAGAGCACCCACTCAAAATTATTAGCTGCAGGAAGACACACTAGAAATACTTCATTCAAAGACACATGCTGCACATAAAAGACTATGTTATCTATTGCAGATTATCCCATTAAAATTCACACACGTCTCAGATGAGACTTTCAATTTCACTATTTACAAAAAGTTTTCAAAATCTCTGGGTACATTTTACATGCTCAAAATTTTGGAAATGGGATTATTTCACTTTGATATGCAACTTCTATTTCACTACAAACAAACAAAATGGCCTGACACATGACTCATAGCAAGCAAAAGTTTACAATTCTGTTCCAGACATCTAATTCAAAAGCTGACTTTTAAACACTTTACACACATGCGCAAAACTCTAAACTGCAACAGTTCACAACTATTCCCCTCTGTTAGGTCTGTGAAAATTAAACCATAATTTCATGACTGTCATTTCCAGTTATAGTTCTTGTTTTGTTCCACTATTAACAACACACTGTTGGATCCACCAAAACTCACTCTCACTCAGTGAAAATTACTTGGAGAAGGGTGTCCCACATGATCTATTACCTGGAAGCTCACAAGCAGGGCTCTATTTTTTCTTAGATTGGTATTTCACTGACAGCCCAAACAATCTCACAAATATGTGGAACTTTAGTCACCCATACCGAAGAGACCAAGGAGCAGATTATCAAACTTTACGTGAAACTACCACAGCAGCCATGCTAAACTTAAGGTAGTTTTAAGCAAATTTGCAGGCTTCTCGTTACTTTTGGATATGATACAGATGTGGTCACGGGTTTAGAGTATTTGAGGTTCAGAAGAGAAAGAAGTTTTCCACTGAGTGTTTTGTGGGGACATGCTGACGAGTGGAAGAAGAAGAAGATAAGATTAATTTTGTTGAAGGAAGTAGTCCACTACACAAGAATAAGAAGGAATGAAACCTATCAAAGAAATTAATCAATGTTTGAAAATATAATATGGGTAGATAAAAAATTCTATTTGCCAAACAGTGTCAGGAGATGATACACATCAAAAGATATGGAAAGAGCCAAGCTTCTGGAGCCAGTGGCTGTTCTTCAGAATGGTTGAATGGAAAGGAAGAGGAGGTAAAGGAAAAGGATCGGCAAGGTTTATGGGAATGGGTAGAGTTCCAGAAAAGTCACCTAGAACCCTGAGTCGGGGGAGACTTACTGGACCAGATCAGAAGGAAAGACTGATTTCTGGTACATACACCAGGCAAGATTTGAAAACTTGAGAACTTGAAACATAAAAGACACAGTAATATGCAAGATACAGATTACTAAAAAAACATTGTACAAGAGTCAAAACTGTGGATAGCTAAGTGCATTATACATAGTACACAAGTGGAGGAAGGGGGTGGAGGAGGAATAGACAGGTCGGAAAATTAAAGACATATACAGGGTGCACATAAAGTCTAGGAACACTTTCAGTTATTTATTGGACAAGAACCAAACACTGTACAGCTAACATACATACATATGTCATTTTGAAGAGAAACCCTGAAAGTTTTTTTTTTTTTTTCCCTGTATACTGCCACAGCATAGTTTGGTAATTTACCGACAGTCAGCGCTAGTCGCAAACATGGCGAGTTCAGGTGCAGAGCGAGATGTTTCATGAAATGGCCTCCCCAATCACCAGATTTCACTCCACGCGACTTTTTTTTTGTGGGGACACATTAAACATATGGTATATGTACTGCCTCTACCATGTGATGCAGCAAAGCTCCAGGAGAGAATACGGGAAGTAACTGCCACAGTTGATGATGCCATGCTGGGATGGGTATGGCAAGAATTCAATTACCGGTACCGTACTGACGTCTGCTGGGTCACTCATGGTTCGCATATCGAATCTTTGTAAAAAAAAATCAGAGTTTCTCTTCAAAATGCAATATGTATGACATCTGCACAATGTTTAGTTCTTGTGCGATAAATAATCGAACATGTTCCCGGGCTTTATGTACAACCTGTATAAATAAAAGGGAGTGAATGACAGGAATAATTACTGAAAATAAATGCTGAGACCACAGACAGGCTAGGTGGGCGGCAAGAGCCTGTCTACATCTGTACAGTCCTAGCAACTGACATCAGGAGAGAGAATCCAGATGGCATGTGTGCTTGAACAGGTACCGAGGTCACAATTGTCATATTGTGGCGTGTGCTCTGCACCAGGATAGTGTATATTACCAATATACATCATCTGTGTATGCCCATTCATCTTAACCAATAACTTGGTGGTAGTCATACTAATGTAGAAAACTGAACCGTGTTTACGTAACAGCTGGTACATTACCTCAACCCCCACCCACATTACTCCAAATCTACAACATCCTTCCTGCTCACTTTAACCAACTTTATACTTACCAACAACTATTTTACCACAGAGAGGCAGACATACAAACCAGGATTGCTCCTTCCTATGCCAATATTTTCATGGGTTGCTTGGATGGGGCTTTCCTGGGACCTACAAGCCTTCATCCACTGGATTGGCTTAGATACAGTGACAATATCTTTGTAATGCATTCATGGCGGGGCTAACCTGTTGACTTTTTTGGAGTCTAAATACATTCTTGCTTAAAATTTCTATGTTGAGAAGTGCGAAAGACCAATCTGTTTTACTTGGTAAAAAACTTTCTATGGCCAAGATTGCATAACTACTTTATTTTTGACAACCGGTTTCAGCAGGCTTTGCTGTTATCTTCCAGTCTTCAAGAATTATTGTTGCAAAACATGTTCATTGTGATCTGGAACACCTGAAGGTGATTTGTCAATGAATAGAATGTGTCAAGCTAATGTAAACAGATGTGCTATTGTACATTTTACTGTATACTGTGTTTTCTAACACTTCAAAATCACCCGTGAGTGCTACTTATATGGACAAGGCCATGAGCGTAAGGTGCTTTTTGATTGTAAATGTTTTATTTCTGACAAAACTTTGGATAATGAGCTACTTTTGATCCACTAACATGACAACTTGGCATGGGGTTCCAACTCACAATAATTCTTGAAGACCAGTAGTTTACAGCAAAGCCTGTCTAAACCAGTTGTCAAAAACAGGTATTTATGTGATCTTGGCTATAGAAAGATTTTTACTAAATACTTTCTCCCAATTAAATTTCATATGTCCTATTCCAAATATCTAGCCTCATTTTTTGATGTTGACCTCATCCTCAATGAGCATCAGCTACATGCGTCTGTTCACATTAGACCTACAAACAAACAGCAGTACTTACATTTTGACAGTTGCCATCCTTTTTACATCAAATGTACCATCCCACACAGCCTTGGCATTCCGGGAAAACATATTTGTTCAGATGCAGACTCTAAACAGCATTACACCACCATTCTCACCTCAGCTTTCACTGTGTGTAACTATCTCACCAGCCTAGTTCAAAAGCAGATACTCCAGGCCATTACATCCAATGTTGATTCCTCCAAAAACAACACAGAAGTACACTTCTTTTCACACAGTGCTTTCCAGGTCTGGAACGTATTAACCAACTACTTTGACAAGGCCACAACTTCCTAAAATTGTGCTCTGAAATGAAGTCCATTCTGCCTGACATTTTTCTCGCCACACCTAGAATAGCTTCTCATCACCAGCACCCCTCCCCTCCAACTATCTCCGCAATACACTTGTCAGACCCTATGCTCCCTCTGCTCCAATTTCCCTAGCCTATGACTCCAAGCCCTGTGACCATACCTGTTGGAGACTAGCCCGACACACCGTCCTACCACCTACACCAGCTCTGTAACTGGCAAAACATGTATTATCAAAGGGGCAGCCGCATGAGACACAACCTGTCATGTACCAGCCTTTAAGTACATACTATTTGGTCTTCCACATTGATGTGACTACTACCAAGTTGTCAGTTAGGATGAGTAGGCACAGACAGAGTGTGTATCCCAGTAATACACAATGTCCTGTTGCAGAGCACGATCCACAACATGACACTCGTGACCTCGGTGCCTGTTTCACTACACATGACAACTAGGTTCTCTCGCCTGTCACCAGTTTCTCAAACTCTGCAGGCATAAAATGGCATCACAATGTGTACTGAATTCTTGCTGCCCTCATGGCCTAAATTTACATTACTTTCTGTGGCCCCAGCATTTCTTTTCAGTAAGTATTCCTCTTCTTCACTCCTTACTATACCTTTTATTTTCTGACCTGTCTGTTTTTCCCCACCCCTCTCACCCGTGTACCACTCATAACGTACTTAGCTTGCTGCTCTTACTGCCTCTTACATGATTTTTAAAAAGTATTCCTTACTACCTGATTTTCCACATTTAAATTCTCATGTTTTCAAATGTCATCTGGTGCAAGCACCAACAATCAACCTTTCCTTCTCATCCTGTCCAGTGAACCAGGGTTCTGGGTAACTTTTCCATAACACTCCATATTTCCTAAACCTCGTCAGTCCTTTCCCATCGACTGTTCCACCAGGAGGAGGAGCCACTAGCTCCGAAAGCTTGGGGATTTCCATATTGTATGTTTTCTCCTGCTGCCACTTGGTGTGTAGATTTTTTTATCTATCAATATTATATTATAAGAAATGAAATCTGAATTAAGAGATATGAAATCTACCAAGAAACAAATGTAATTCATAAAGTCAGTAGAAAGTATTTACAAAAGTTCTCAACTATTCCAAATTACATTATTTATGTACATTATGATTTTGACGTACTTTATTTATTATCACAGGGTTTAGCATTAAAAGTATTTCTACTTTTATAATTATACTTAGAACACACTGTAAACGGCATTAATCGGCAGACTTTGTGATTATATGTCCCTAACTAAAGTCACAGAAAACTTAACTGCCAGCATCAATTAAGAAGTACTTTGGACGTTAACATAGTTACTAGCCTGTTGAGTCAAATTATGTCTCCCCAAATGAAGTATCTGCATTGTATAACATACAATGGTTAAAACATAGCAAAGTGGAATACCTTCATTTGTTTTTCTATCTCTCAGAGCAAACACTTGGTCTCCTTTATTCCAATTCAATTTTAGACCTGGTAAATATGAAAATTACTTCAGAGACAATATTTCCCACAATCTTATTATTCAGACAGTAAATTATGTTTTGCCTATTCCTATGGTGCAGTTAGTTTCACTAAAGAATTTTCATTTTGCAGAAGAAATTGAGTCTTTAATTATCTTAGTACCATGTGTTCTAACAGCTTTCAATCCAGCTAATAAACTTTTACTGCAACATTGATCTATACTCATTCAAAATACTGAGTTTTTTGGTTTACAAACATTCTTAATTTCACTTAACCTGTACTAACTATGAAATTCTTTTAATTTCAACATTTCATTGTTTATTATTATAATTATTGAGATGCACAAGAAAATGAAATGGAGTGAAATTTTATCTACAACTTGTAGATAGTTCAGACTGCAAGGACACAGGGCTGCAACCCCTGGTCCCATGTTATTCAATCTGTACACTGAAGAGCAGCAGAATAGAATGGAAAAAGTCATGAAAAACATAACAAGAGCAACATCATTGAAAGTAAAAAAGACTATTAGAGTATAATGGAATTAAATCAGGTGATTCTCTGAAAATTTGTTTATGAAATAAAGAAGTATTTAGAAAAAGTAATAGAGAAGCTGAAGAAACAACTGGCAGAAATGTTTAAGAAAAAAGTATTTAATATGAAAGGATTACATGGTGGGAGAGTGAAAAAAAAAAGCTTGTCTGAAGTTGTCAGAAGACAGGAAGAAAAAAACATTGTGAACAAACAAAACACTGTGAAGAGATAAGCACATGGGAAAAAGAACAATTAATAAGGAATTGAAATTAGCATATGGTCCTTAATTGGCCCATCCAAACAAATCAAAGCTAATGGTAACTGAGATAGTGAAATTAAATGAGGTGGTGATGTGGGAATTAGGTAGGAAAGAAGTAGATGAATTTTGCTAGTTGAACTGATGATGGCAGAAGCAAAGAGGATATAAAATGCTGTATTTCTACAGCATAATAAGCGTTTCTAAAAAAGTGAAATACATTAACACTGAATATAAATTTAAGTGTTGGAAGTCTCTTCTGAAGGTATTTTTCTCGATTGTGGCTTTGTATTGAAGTGAACTATGGACAATAACTAGTTCATACATGAACACAATAGAAGTGTTGGAAATATGCTGCTACAGAAGAATGCTGAAGATGAGATGAGTAGACTGGGTAACTAATAAGTAATTATTGAATCAAAATGGGGAGAACTTTATGAAAAGAAGGGGTAGGGTAGTAGAACACACCCTCAAGTATCAAGAAATAGTTAATTCAGTAAACACAGTGGGGGGGGGGGGGGAGGTAAAAAAAAATATTGAAGAGAGAGACTAAAGCTTCAGCAGTTTCAAATGGACATGTTTCAGCAGTTATGAATAAATAAATATACTTGCACAAGACAGACTAGCATGGAAAACTTTACAAAAATAGTCTTTCGACTGAAGGCTATAACAACAACAACAAAGTGATAAACAAGCCTACAGCAATGCACTTTTGTCATCCGAAGTTTTCCAAACCTTTCTTCACAAGTCTTGCTATGTCTTCTTTCTGTATAACTCCTAAGCCAGCACAAATCACTGCAGTGGTAGTGCAGCAGAAATAAAAATTGATTGTTTTCAAGCATCTTCTGCATGGTGCAAAATAAACAGTAGATCATTAATCAAAAGGTCATGTATGTAGCTACAATATTTAAGAGAAAGTGCATCACTCTTGTATGAACTGAGGTACACATCACATGAACAAAATGTTAGTTTTCCTGAAAATCCTGTATGATGCGTGTGTCAAGCAACTTAACAATTCTGTTCTTTTTATTTTATATTTAACAGTGCCACTGCTCCAACTCTATAGTCAACTTACTTTGCTTTACCAAGGGAATGGATAAAAACCTCTTTTCATACAACAGTAATAAACTTACTTGAAGTTTACTCAATCTTGTAGAACTAACTGAATTTTTAGCCATTTCAGAAATAATATGGTTCTGAATATTGCGCTCTCACAGTACAAAAATTAGCATTCCTTCTTGCAGCAGCATAAGAGATTACTTTAAGCAAAGAAACAGCTAGTAATCCCAGCAATTAAAGTTTACCATGACTTTTCTTCTTAATCATCCTTTTCTCCATTTTCATCATTGCATTTCCTAGCTTCACACCAACTCCCAGCAGCAGCAATTAAAGTGTTATGCATGATTTTCATTGTTTTAGTTCTCCTCATTTGCACTAGCCTAATGAAAACCCAGCTCACACACAGGCACTGCATTTTGGTAAACAGAATCTACTTTAGCTCAAGCGTGTGCCTCTAAAAATAATAAGTTATATTTTTAGTTACCATCGTGTAAATGTCAAGCTACCTGTCGATCAGCAGGTATCAGATATCCCTACTCGTATCGGCAGTAATCGAGCAGATATCAATGCATAATATTTTCACTTACCACATTGCAAGTTATATTCAGTTCAGCAGCTGAAAGTATTAATCAACCACAAAGCAGCAAACATGCGCGAAGCCTCTTTGCACCCGTGCGTCCAGTACGGCCGGTTCTGGAGTGCTACTGACCTTCCCCGTCAAGAAACGCCACCATTTCCTGACACTCCTTCGTGCCACCGACCCACAGCACAAGGCGGGCATTCACTGGCGCGGGACCCCGGACAGGGGGTTCCCGGTTCCCAGCAGGGAGGCAGCTCGCGCCTCCCAGGTAAACGAGTGAAGGGGACGAGATGCAGACTGCAAGCAACAACCGCTTATAACATTGTGCTGTACCACTTCTGCTCAATTGTCTCCAAATCAAATCACTACCGACGCTGCTTCACTAATAAAACTGTGACACCTCACGTGTGCCGCATTAACTACAATAGGACGTTTATACGAAGATACCTGTATTCCTCTATGTTTCGTGCCTCGCAGCATCCGACAGTGTATTGAAAAATGGCATCCTTGCATCTCCATTGCACCTTTATCACTTTCACTTCAAAGTACAAGACACATTGCAGAATCTGCATAGATTTTCAGTGGT